>NC_090444.1:84187352-84490382 GCF_031143425.1 Pleurodeles waltl
TTTTTCTACACTGATATTAAAATATATATATTTGTACATATATATATATATATTACTTAAATATATTATTAAAAGCACTTTTATAATGATTTTACACAATCGCACCAAATGGTTACAAATAAAAGAATCCGCTTTGCCATAGCGATGTTTTTTTTTTTCAAATTTAATGACAGCGGGGAATTTGTTCTCTCTTTTGTGAACTGAGTCAGGCATGTTCTCACTCAACATTATGTCCTACATCAGTAACCTGTTTCCTTAAAAAGTCAATATTTCGTAATATTGCCCTTGAATGATTCCTGGTTTTTAGGCTACTGTGGTGTGTCGATAATCCTCAGCTATGGGATGCAGGTTCTGACGATGATTCCTAGTGTGCCGTATCATACAGATGTCCCAGTCAAGAGTAAAAGGTTAAATGCAGTGAAGCAACAACCCTCAGGTCTCAAATGGATACAGAAATATGCTAGAAATGATGTCCATCCTGGCATAGGGTCTTTGTTTTTTATACAGCAAAAGTCTTTGCATTTTATGTAGCCCTGAAGGTGGAACACAGAAATTAGCATGAAGCAGCCAGGGAAATATTTCCCATCATCGAGGCTGACAAGAATGTTTAGTAAGGTGGAAATCAATATATTACTTTGATTCAGTGTCCAAGGGAATTCATAACTAATCAAGTATGCATGCGGTAAATTTGTATTAAGCTGTTTTTCCTGCAGTCGATCAAATCCAGCTACACAGAATGGAGACAAGTCTTAAGGTAGTAAACTAGGTGAGAAATACATACAAAGGTGAATGTTTGTTGGCCAACCCAGTCCAATGAGAGAGACACGACATGTGACATGTTGGGATTGAAGCTGACCTACTTCTTCAGAATGGCCACTGCAGCATGGTTGCAAATCACATCTTCACAGTTGAAAATTTGTAAATATACAAATATTAAAGAATTTAAGAAAGTCTGAGGGATCCTTCAGTACCTAGCATTCGTATTGAATTTTAGGGCAAAATCATTCATTTGGGGAAATGAACCAGGGCTTTGTTACAAAGTGGGTGGCATGGTTTTGACAGTGGCAATACACAACTGGGGTATGGAAACGAATGAATCCGAAAACCCGGAAGAACCGAAAGCAAGTAAATCGGTGTGCTCAGAAAAGGATACCCAGCAGCAAAGAAGCAAAACTGCTGCACCAAGGACGCGTGGCTATTGTATTAACATTGGTTGTTAACACAGCACCTTTGACTGGACATATTGCTGACGAGATATTAACATAGTTCAAAGTCCTCACTTATAGCTCTATTACACATGATACCTCAAGACATTTTAAAAGATGGAACTATATGTTTCACAAGTCACAAACCCTTGGATGTTGGTGGTGCGGGAAGGGGCGGATGAGGGGGGAAGGTTTGTCACACTCCTAGACTGAAAGAGAGGATTCTCAAGAGACAGCCATTAACAACTGTGTTTTTGAAAAGCATTGGCCACCACATTTTCATGTTGATTTTCAGCACTGCACATAATAAATATTATTATTGCTTGACTTAATAAGGATCATTTTATCAACCTTGCAATGATAAGTCACACACACACACACCATGGTTTGAATATTTGTTCTGCAGTGTAGACTTTACTCAGATCCTAAAGGGAGCAGAAGAAACCTATCTCAATCAGCATCAATGCCAATTTTGTCTTCTGTAGCACCAAGATGCCTACCTGTGTGCTTTATGAGTCCAACCACGAACAAACAACTAGTAGGAGCAACAGCCTAACTTGCCGAGTTATCTTACTGGCCCATCTTTCTTAAGAAAGGGCTTGTGGATGCACCTTCAGCACTCAGGCTGTGGATTCTAAAGGATACCATCATTGACTAAGGATTGAGATTGACAGCTTTCTACAGAGGGTAGACATACACCATCCCATCCTCCTGCATTCTAACAGGTAAATTCAACTGCACCACACCTCCAATCAGAAAGTTTTGGACAAAGTAAAACTACCAGAAAAGTTGCTAAAGTAACCGTAAACCAACAATGAAGGAGAAATAGAAAATGTGACAGGACTGAGAAGTTGAAGATAAAGAATCTCAGCAAGAGGAAGAATTTTGGCCACATCTCTTCACCGAATGTCAACCAGTAAATGGTCAGTATCTGCCACAGAGGATGGCCAGAGAAGCCATGTGCTTTTACAGCAAATACAGTGCAGGCACCCAGACATACGTTCATGCAGTAAGCGTTAGGACGAGGTAAGTTGTCTTACCAATATACAATCCTAGAAGACACACAGATGGCTACAAATAAAAAAATAATCAACAAAGCAATTCCCTAACATAAGTCCGCCAATTTAATCACATTGTATTGGATGTATTTTCTAATATGTAAGGTTAGAAAAATGCTTCCAGTCATTACTCTGGAAAACCGAGCAGTGGCCAAAGGATAAACTGATAAACTAAGCCGGGTTGTTACATGAAGATCAGCAACTGCTGCAACATACCACAACACTGATGGGTCAGCACTTAGATGCAAGTCATTCTCGAAACACTCCCTCATTTACACTGCCTTTACCATGAGCGCTATTGTCAAGTAGTGTGCCAAAAGTGTGCACTGGCAACCAGGTGCCAGGCCATTAGTCATGAGTAGTTGGCACCTCCAAGTAGTTCTGCAGTCGCCAACTTCACCGTATTTAGAAATTTTGTACACAATAGATAAAAAATTGCTCTCCGTTCTGACAACCTCCTTTTTTGCGTGCTCACATGGGCATATATCCCATAAGGCGTCACACTGGGCATATATCACAAACACCAATCTAGAGTCCTTCTCCAACCCAAGTTGTGTACCTGCGCTTTTCAAGGTCTATGTGAAATCATAGTACAAACCATGTACATGTGCTACAGGGGACAAGGCAGCAAATGTGGAGACATGAGAAGTTCTTGCTGGGATCAGCAGAGCCTGTGAAGGTTACTTAGGAGGACCCTGCGAGTCCCCTTTCTTCCTCTTATCTCAGGGGTGATGAAGGCAAGGGCTGAAGTGGAGAATGGGTGGGATGAATCTGGTTCACTTTGAGGAATCACCTCCTAAACCCACAAAGGAGGCTGCTGAGGGGCTTAGAGGGGTTCTTGACATCACACCTGTGATGTGATCAAAGGATGCTCGAGGTCACTTTGGCTAGGTGTAGCTTTTTGGACAACTGATGTCCAGGCTGGAGCTGAGGCTATAAGAGCATGAATTCATGCATTTCTGCAATAAGGAGGCTATTTTATAGTTGCTCTTATATGTATTCTGCGCCCACGTAAAAGAAAACACAATCCTGTAATGAGGTACTTTAATTTGAGATTTCAACATCATAATTCAAGCTTTTGGAAAGCCTGTGATTGCCTTTACTGAGTAAGGTCCAGCAGTAGATTGCTGCTCAAATGGCAGCCATTTTAATCTAAGGGCATAAGAAGTGTGATAATTTATTTTAAGATTTTACAGGATGTGCTTTCTAAAAGATAGTCTAAGGTTTCTTATTTCTCAAGGAAACCCAATTACCAACCAAAACTACAAAGAAGGGATAATGCGAGCATCATCCCTCCTCTCCCATACCGTTTCAGAGTCATGATCTTGTTGCATTAAAAAGATTCAAGATTTAAAATACCATAGTGGTTAGGAAGTAAGTAAGATAGAAGTAGTTTTTTTAAACCGTTGACCTTGAGAAGCAAACTCGTATGACCCAGATGTCGTTTATATACTAAGAATGTTTGTCACTGTGTGGATATATATATATATATATATATATATATATATATATATATATATATATATATATATATATATATATATAAAAAATCTTCAAACTTAAAACACACTCAATTAGTTGTATTTCGGTGGGAGAAATAAAAAAAAGAAAAATCACAATTGCTAAGTGTTGGATATAGTGATAAAAAACAAGCCTGCCATTCTGTGAAGAAATGGCCCTGAGATTAACCAGTGTAATCAAGGGAGTGTGACTGTCTTTGCTGATGGTCTAACGGGAGACTTCTCGGCTTAGATCAGCATTGCTAACATGGCTGCGACGTCAGCCGGTGGATTGATTCCACAGCATAGGACGAGAGAGGGCAGGCCGACAGGCCCGCTCTACATGTGTGCATTAAGATAGGTAGGTTCGATGTAGCTATTGAAAGTATGGAGCAGCGGTGGAGGTGAGTATGCTTTGGATGAGGAGGGGTGTCCTCAAAGACACTATAAAGAGGTATGATGTGCACTGGGTCTGGGTAAATAAACCTCTCAATCTATTTAGCCGTCTGTGTTTACAGCTTCGTACTCATCTCAATGTTGTGAACATGAAGGTCACCAAGACCATGGTAACAAGCGTTTAGTGGCTTCAGTGTACTGGCTGTCTCACAGAATAGTATGCACAAACAAAGCTTACCCAGATATGAGTTGCCTTTGCATGAGCTGCTACAGCTAGCTCCAGTGTGGGACGGGGTTAGTCCCCGTTGTGTTTCTACATCCTACTGCGTCTCCTAGGAATCCTACTTCCAGAGGACTTTGTAAGAAGGTACCACAGTCCAACATATCCACAGCCCCTCCCCCTCCTTGTGAATCTGAGTGGGTCTGTGCTTGGTACCAATCAATGCAATAAGTAAACATAATCGTGTAGAACAACAATGTGATTAACAAGCACAGTATGAATTCAAGATTGTTCCTTGATGCTGAATTGCACTATGGAGGTCAAACTCGGCAAGCGCTCTTGGTGGAGAGTTAAAATCTGGACACACAAGCTTTATTTCAGCTGGCATGATTGTAGGAACACTAGCATACCATCCTTCTCTGACGAGAGCTCATACATGGCTTTCTGAGGGAGCCAACTGCTTCACCCCTGCTTTTGCCCCTTCAATATTACTGTGCAAGGTAACACTGTGATGTCAACAGGACCCATCAAGATTTTACTCAACATGTTCTGCTAAAGCATAGTGTGAAAATGAGTGAGAAAAGACTGGTGCTTCATGTGTTTTCATACAATCAAATGGTGCTCATGGCCACTGCATCAACTGGGCTTAAACCAAACCATTTCCCTGTCACTGGAGAGGCCACAAATAAGGCTGAAATCAAAGTGGGGTGCAAATTTGTTGTTGATAGCAGTGTGAGTATATCTAAAAAAGAAAGCTGATGCTCAGTATAAGACTCACTGTGGCAGATCAGGAAGGAGGGTCCAGGCACTGCATATGTCCCAACTACCAACCCTACAATAAGTCATGAAGAACGAGGGCAAAGATGGAAAGTCGACGGCCTTTGAGAGACATGCACATCTGTATGCAAAAAAGGGCAGCTCAAGGAGCATTACTGCTTTTTTAAAAAATATAAATCACTGCTGGTTCTGAAATACTATAAAAAATATGGGCAAGAAATGACTTTGGTGGAGTCAGCTCTTAAGCTGGCAGGAGTAAGCTGGCCCACCGTTCCCTTGGCACTCAGGATAGATAGCTCTTGTGGTCTATGGAAGATGCCTACAAAGTGCCCGTTCGCCAAAGCATCGTGGCACTTGAGAGCCCACAGTCTACTACAACTGTTAAAAAGACACAGTTACAATAAATAGGTTTTAAGTGCCTTCCTGCAAGAGGTTAGATTAGCACTGGACAAAAAGACAAAAGAGAGCAAGATCCATACCTCCCCGGCAGCCACTGAGAAAGATATGTTACCGAATGTGCGAAGGCACATGTTAGTGCTAATCGCCCGACAAGCATTGCAGAACATTGGGCTTCTGTAGGGGAACAAGAGGACAATGTATCTGCTAAAAATTCAGGTGAGTGTTGGTAAACCACTCTGTGAACAATAACTATGGCTTTGAAATGATTGTGACGTTTCAATGGAAGCCAGTGGAGCTCAGACAACATAGGGGTGTTCGCTTTTTGAAGTTTAAGTAATTTGCCATGGCGCTGTGTTCTGGACCAACTAGAGTTGGCGAAGCGAAGCCTTTGGGGCAGCCCATTATATAGCGTAGCCAAGGTCAAGCATAGACTGAATCAAGACATTCACTATAGCAACTTGGTGTACTTGCTCAATAAAAGGTAAGAAAAAGCATCTTGCAGAACATCTACATTATGGATAGATGCTGAAGGGATAGGGTCATTGCCCATAATTTCAGGTCATGCTAAAGGCACAATAAGCAAACCTTTGGAAGTATCAAGCAATCTCTCAGTTTTTTTAAACGTAGGGCCTGGTTTAGAGTTTGGTGGGCGGCATAAAGACAGTCAGGGTGGAGGAGGACTTTACCTCCTCCACCCTGCCTTTACTCTGCCTGCCAAATTTAGAGGTCACAGTCGGCCCTGGGGTGACTCTACAGGTTTGCATGAAGTGGCATCACAGTGGCTGGATCGAAGCCATTTAAAAGTTTGGTGTGCGTCTGTCATTGGCGATGAACGCTTACACCAAACTTCTAAAAGTTTTTACTTTTTCAAAAACTAAGTGGGAGTTTGACTTTGGAAACCCACAACATGTGTCTTTTATGTTACTTTTACTTTCCCGTACTGCCAGGATATTCCTTGCGGTGCTGGACAGTATATATTTAAAAAAAGCCACCCAGCCGCGTACTGCAAATAGGGTGGATGGTCTATTGGCTCATATCTGTTGGCTTGTAGTCCCTCAGACCATTGGAGGAATGTTTACACTGATGGTGTCAAATGTTACTTCATCAGTGTTACCCTGACGGTTCACGGGGTAGGCAGACCAAGCGTTTGGAAGACAGTGTACTCTGCTGCCGTTGTGATGGAGTACCCTGCCCAGCAAACTCTAAATTGGGCCCTTAGTTCTGTATGGCTAGTGGACAACCACCAACGAATGACTGATAAGGAATTACATAGGGTGATGTGGACATTGAGCAAAAGAGTCTAAGTATGGAACTTTGTGAAATTCCACAATAGAGGTTTCTCGCCTTTGCTCGCTAAGGAGGAATAGCAAAGATCTGTTTTCGATCCTCAAGAAGTGAAGACAGCCAGCTGTATCTATGTCGGATAATTCAGAGAGCTGGATGTAGAAGATGCTTTCCAGAAGTTTATAAACAAAAGGACGCAAAGAAATGGGACGATAATTGCACATGATAATTGTTTGTTTTCAGCGTTGTCTCCTCCAAGAGAGTTGCTGGGAGAAGGAGCAACTGCACAGCTTACACTTGCACTATTTGTAGTGGCTGCAGGAAGAGCTGTTTTTTGCGCGTTCTTTGGACTCAAAATTAATGGGGCAGGTTTAAGACAGTATACTTTAATCAGAACATTTTAAGAAATAAAAATGTGCATTTCCAGTGTTCAACTATGTAGGGGTCACTGAAACTTGTTTTGATGTTTTGGGTGGAAAAAATATCTTACAAAGTAACTTCGGCTCCAAAATTGAAAATCAGATCATGATAAAAAAATATTATATATATATATATATATAGATATATACATGTACGTTTATATACACATTTATACACACACATATGCAGAAGTACACAGACTCCACAAGAACATTTTAAGGAGCTTAAAGTTAAGCTGTCATCTTTAGGGGAATGCCCTATGGCCGGTCCCAGCTGAAAAGTGTTTTCCTTCAAACTAGAGATTACACTGGGGCTTTGCAATAACGAGGATGCTGCAGTCCAGTCCACTGGTCAAGATGGCACATGCTTGGTTTATTCATGCCCTTTTCGCAGTGGTGGTGCCAAAACATTACACAGTAGGGCCAACCATGCAGGGATTTTACAATAGACTAGGTGCAAATGGAACCCATCCATAGATAGTTCTGGCTAACTAATAACTCAAAGACATCCGTCAGGGGTCAATTCAGCGAAGCAATCTGATATAACCACTGACTGTGTAAATATTTCCCATTTATATTTTTTTATGTAAATGCATCTGTTGTGGCTATCTTGTAAATCTGGCAGGGCAGGGCTCTTCAAATGTTTTAGACACCCAGTCTGTCTTATACTGCATACTGCCTACCTGTGGGAAACAAGACACCTACAGATTCTAACACTATGCAGTTTTAGGTGCCTGTTTTACTCAAATTCCCTGTGACTACAGCAGGATGTAGAATGCATTATTATATACTATCAGGGAGCGTAAGGCAAGACAGAGACAATCATGAAATATGTTAATTTCCGGCCACTAACGCAGCTTTTACAGCGAAAGAAGGAAACTCTGACTTTCCGCCACAGTATAAAATGAATTGTCCTAACCCTTGTTTTGGTCTGCATCTACAACCACAAATGCCTTTCCTCACAGAAAAAGGAGCCTGAGGTACCACTCCAACCACACTCTCACCCAATACTCCCTCCTCTGATGTCAGTTGTTGAACTATCGCCTTTTAACTCTATCGTCTGCATATAAATGTAACAGACTAGACCCTCATTCAATAGCTGGAAGCTGAAAAAGACGCAATATTTGAAGGATCAATTTTAAGGATCACCCAATGTTTTTTTTAACATAAAAAAGATTGTTCAAACTAAAGAACACAGATTCTTTCCTAGGGTTGCACAAGCAAAAAATGTGACTTCCGATTTGGGGGTACCTCTGTCTGACAAGAGGGCAAAGCCTAGTTTTGCACTGCTAGCCTGATCTTCTAAGTCACCCAGCTGTAAAGAGAAGAGATCCAACACATGGTCAAGGTTAATTATAATTTGGTGTGCGTGGAGAAAAGATGTTGCTCGAGTGTTCAGGACATCTTTCTTTGTTGGAAGCGGGGTATAAGAGATTTCCTCTTCAGGAAGGTGACAAGAGTTTTCTAAACTCGATTCCTTTTTACTGTTGTGATGGGTTGCTGCACTGCGGGCACAATGGTCTACTTACGACAAGCTGCAGGGACAACTTTGGTCATCCGCATGGTCTACTAGCACAAAAAACTACAAAGCATGCAGAGGCCACCGATGTGTGCACAAAACAAGAGCCTCGCTTATTGGGTCATAAGTGTTAGTGGGCTCTTCGCGTCCCTTCTGAACCCGACGAACTGGAGAAGGTCTTTGTAACTCAGTCTTCTTTATCTCCAGCGGTTCCTGCGGAGCGTACAGCTAACTGAATACAGGTGGAAGTTTCATCGGCAGTTACATATTTGGTGACCCTATAGGAAAACATTCTTAGATTTCTTTGCTCTCAAATCTCTGATAAAAATGTACGGCAACAATGTCCTTCAGAGACCGAGCAATATAGCAACGATTAACTAAAATATTCCAAGGAGTTATTGTTTTGCTGCCAACACCTGTGAGGGGCCAGTCTTAGGTGATCTATTTGCAGAGGAAGTGTATGCAGATATGCAAAATGGTTACCTTTCTGGCATACATCATGCAGGAGAAACTAAACTGAAATGAAGTGTAAAGGGTCAGTGGCTGGTCAGTGCAGCAGAACTGATGGGGAACTTCGACATGACCATGTATGGAAAGCACAGACACAACTAAGAGAGAGATATTTGCACAACTAAACCTGATTGTGACTGTTCATCCTGAAAAACATCAAATCAAAACATTAGAATGGAACACATCTGAATCCAAATAGCACATGTATGGAGCAACATATTTGTGGGATGCGTTTTAAGGATATATCATGAGATGGGGTGATGTATCAGAAGAGTAATTCAACATACGTTTTACCTAAATACTTGTAAAAATATATATATATGTATATATATATATATGAATACATAAGTTCTGAAGAAATATTGTGGCTTATTTACATAATTCCTGAAGTGCAATCTTGTCCTGATCAAGTCTTGAGTGATTCACACCCTTAAAATGGTGTTGTTGTTTACAAAAGATAATGTAATCCTGTATTCCTGATTAATCTCTGTCTTGTGCAAGGCAACTACCCATATTTATTTCCCTGCCATCAATGAGCAAACGGAGAGATAGGAATTAACCTGCAAGAACTGCCTTAACCAGTCCTCCAGCACATGCTAACGCACAACAAGACAGGAGACACACAGTTTGGAGGGGCCAATGCAGTCATCGTGGCAGAAAGCACCACAGCCCTTACACACAATCATGGCTTTCAACCTACAATAACATTTGGAAGGTGACTTCTCCATCCTACTGTCTCCAGTGAAGGCTTGAACAGAAATAGGCTGTCCGCGGTTGCCAGGATTCAAGGAGTGGCCGGCAGGGATCGTTGTGACAGTCACAGAAAACGACATGACATTTCCTGTGCTGACTGAGTCCTGGTTGCAAGATGGCTGCATGGCTGGGCTGCTGTTTACATTTGAAGAGGTGGAAACATTGATGATCCCTCCGTAGCCGGATCCACCCAAGACAGCAGGATTTCTGTAAACTCGCTGGGTCTGCAAATGAGAAACATGCTGAGGCGGCTGCAGCGGGTAGTCAAAGGATGGACCAGAGAGTCTGTGAAGCTCAGGAGGGCTGTGCATTATCTTCCCCCCAAGAACATTCACCATTCTGGCCTGGGCAGCTTGGATGAAGCCTCTAGCTAACGCAGCTTCGTCGTACAACTGGTGCCCTGGCAACAGATGAAATCTCTCTTTCTGATTTACACCCTGTTCAAAGCTTTGCGTGTCTGCTTTCACAGTCTTGCTGGACACCAGATTGCTAGCCTTATGGGGGGCTGGGTATACATCTGGGTGATCACCAACCTGGGCCGCCTGAGGCACCTCTTTGTTTTCAGCATCGTCTTCAATATCTTCATCATCAGTAGCTGTTACACTGTTGTCACTATCATCGCCCCCTTCGCTCTCGTACTCCCGAGCACTTGTTTTGGGTGTCTGTTCATTGCTAGTCAAAAACCTTTGGCTTTCAGAATCCAGAGTGTGAGCTCTCCGGAAGCTCTCAGTAACTCTACCATATGTTGCAATGTTGAGGAGGTAATGGCCTGACATGGCAGGTTTACAGGCCCTTCTTCCGGTAAAACCCAGCATGAACCGATGACTAGCAGAGACACGTTCTGGTGGATAGCCTGCCTGACCAGCGCTGACTGGCACTGGCTGAAGTACTGACGCAGACCTCATCTGCTGCATGTGCTCCTGGGTTGCCTTGCCGAACGTCTCTTGGTTTTGTGGTTGGTTGATGCTGTTGTCCCTCCTGTCGCTCCCTGAGATAAGGTGCAAGCTCCTTTGACCTTGGTGAACATACCGGCCCTGGCTGATGATTCTTTCTAGCTGCTGCATCACTAAGCTTGGTGGCCTCTCGTGACCGTGCCCACTTTCACTACTGTTTCCTGTTGTCCCCGGGGCAACACTGGCATTGGGAGTCTTCACCCTTTCCACCAGCGATAGCGGCACTGTTTGAATTTCCTCTTTGTTGAGAGGCTTAGGCAGGATGTGTTCCAGAGGCACAGCTTTCCCTTGCAGCAACTGAGTTACCAAGGGGTTATTAGCAGGAATGCTAGCACCTGTTTTGGTGCTTGAGGGTGGTCCTTGAGAGTTAAGGCAAGAGGCCATTGGCAAAGTGCTGCAGAGTGGAGTGGAAACAGAGGATGATACAATCACACTGGCCTGAGATACCGTTGGCACAAGTGGAGGCAGTGAAATTGCAGTGACGTCTGATGGTGAACTGGGGTTACGCCTATTGTTTGGGCTCACCACTGCAGTGGCAAAATGGTATGCGTTTGCTACATTATTATTCGCAGCAACATCTTTGCTTAACCCTTGACCTAAAGCAGGGTATCCACCAAGGGGAGGGGGCAGTGCTGAGGTCAAATCTTGAGGTGAGGTTGAACCTGATGAAAGAGAAAGTGTTTTTCCCTGCCATACACTATTAGCAGCTTTTATGGCGTCAGTAGGTGTTTTTATGTGTGAGGTGGTTGTCACAATCACGTGGCTCAGATTTGCACACTGCGAGGTCCCTGCGTTGATCGTTTCTATTGCAGATGAGGGTCCAGGTGTGACTGCTGGGGTAGGTAAACATGGGGCACACGCTGCAGCTCTGGATTGTGCAGAAAGGGTTTGCTGTAGTTGTGCTCTTGCCACAGGCTTAGCGGAGGCTGTGCCCGTGGCTGGCGACTCTGCACTGGATTGGACGTCTGGATGAGATAGTAAAGGTCGCCCCTCACCTCCCCTGCTTCCAGTTCTTCCCGTTTCCACGGCACCAGTCTGGCTTCCAGTTTCATAGGCTGTACTTGCGGACCTATTCTCTCCGCCTCCTGGGCCTCCGCCTCCAGGGCCAGGACCTGGGACTGCATCGCCAATGGAAGCAGCTGCAGCCGCTGCAGCTGCTGCGGCGGCCCATTGTTCTCTGGCCAGCCGAGCCTTTGCCTTGATATCTGCAAGGGTCCTTGCTCCTGTTCTCCCAGGACTGGTAACAGGGGTTGGAAAAGAAGCCCTGGGAGAGACCTGGCAGGCAGGAAATGGCTTTGGAGTAAATCTTGAGAAGATGATCTGAAAAACAAAAAATCAAAGAGTAGCATCACTGAAGCAAGTTCAGGCAGCATAGACACAACATTCCTACCCAAGACATTTTAAAAAACAAACATCACCAAGTGTTTATCTAACCACTAGTCCAATTAAACCAGTGGTCAAAATATGATTAAGCGTCTTCACTCATCGGTAATAAGATTTTCCATGAATCTAAGGAACCTGCAACAAGGGAATTATGAAATACATCCACTCCAGAACCCAGAATTCCCTTGTTGCACGGTTCTTCAAACATTAAGTTATGGATTTGTGTTCGACCTATTTTCACCTTCTACAACTCAGAATTGCAAGAAAAACAAAGTTCCATTATTTTAGCTGAAACTGGCAGAAGCTAAAAGTGTGAGATCATAAAGCCTGGAATATGACTGTGTGAGTCCAGAGCAGGGTTTAATAGTAATTAGTGTGTGCTTGAATTCGGGTGATACAAAACACACTCTGATTTAGCCAGCACAGTCTGTCTACAAGGTGAACAAAGGCAATCTTTTTTCCAAATAGAAAACAGATCAAATGCCAATAACACTTTCTGTAAGCCAAACACATAAGTACAATCCCTAAAACAGTTGTACACAGTCTTTACCACTAAATAACTTCAAGGGTAAAACTTGAAGCCTTAGGGAAACAAAGAAACTGAGAAGGTGGATAGACAGTCATATGGACATGATCTCTGATTGATGCCTGCCTACCTATGACACACAGATCCTGTGCGGCATCAACTTCATAATTCAAACAACGGAGAGATCGCCTCTTGACAGTACGAACAAAACTGCACTAGCTCCCAGTTCCTGTCCATATGCTTTTCAAATTTCTCTCCATCACCTAAAAAGATGTCTCTGGCACAGCGATAAAAATATCGAATAATAGGGCATCTCTACCACATTAGCTGTCTGTCTAGTAACACAGCCCCAGTGGAAATCCAAAAGAAACTCAAATGGTGTTCAAGAGACACCAGTTACACAATACTAAACAAAACAACAAAATCCATACAGCGCTTGGTTGCTGGAATTGGGTTTTAGCAAAACACAAATACTCTTTACATTGTACAGAGTCCTTACACACTAGATTAAAAGGTATGGTTCCTAAAATATTTCCAGCTCCTTCCGAAACGTTTGAGTCCATGTGAAGTCACATTCTAAAGTATCATGTGACCTCTTACATTGACTGTTGAGTTCAAGTCATTTCAGCAAATGTGATCTGAATTTCTAAATAGCATATTATCAGCTGAATATGAACCTTTGGGCGGCAATCACAGAAATATTACCGTGTTATACAACTGCAGTATGTCCATCAAATAAACTACAAAATTCCTTATGCAATGGAAAATCCCATGAGCCAATTAAAATGTAAATCTTGTTAGAACCAATATTCTCATATCATATTGTCTCAGAACATCTAATCAAATACCTGGTCGTTGTCTCTCATCAATGAAGTTAACCTATGGCCAAACAATAAGCCACAGTAGGACAGTGAATGGTCTTGTCACACCCTGGATCCTATCTGTAAGATCACTCTATTGTATTGTACTACCCTGACGAAGCGTAGACGTGCCTGCCAGACGAGTAGCATGCTACTCACGGTTACCCATATTTAGTTATTAGTCAAATATGGAGATATGGTTGCTCATGGTTTTCCAGTTTAGGGGTACACGATTTGAAAATAATTCTTATGCAAGTTTAAGCCATATATGAAGGTTGGTTGTCTGTGAAGACAGGTTAATTCAATAGTTAGGAACACTGACATTGGGTTTAATTATAATAATATAGTCAGGTCTATACTTACTGAGGTTGTCATGCTGACCTATGCTAATTCTTAGAACATAAATTAGTTAGACTACTGTGCGATGACCACAGTAGTAGGCTTTCGTCACAAGACATATATATATATAGTCACAACCTGATCACTATGTGAAGTATAACGTAATAGATTATGTGTGCCCTGCTACTGTAAATTATGTAGTAATGGTCAAATAATTATTTTTTAATTAAAGGTTATTTTTGATTCGAAAGCTAGCATCATCTTGGGCTATGCCGGGCTGTTAGAGGGATTGGTTGATTGTCTCTGATACATTCAGGTAGGAAAATGCAATGAATTCACAATCCTCCTGATTTCTAAGTGATTCTCAGTTTTGCATTTCATAGTTTGGCTGCTTGGACTGAGAAGGATGACCCGCCAACTGTTTTTTCTTTTACCGTGGTACAAGAAATTGCATTGCTAATGTGGATCGCAGTGATTTTTGTTGTTAATTATCATAAATCTCAGTATATATTCAAACACATTGAGACACTCTCAGCCTTGCACTGTTCGCCACCAGGGCACTTGGCTAGAAGCTTCAACTGGTGCAACAAACAAAGGCTGTGAGATTGGCAGCCGATCAAAGAGTGGCCGTCAATATCAAATGGTATTAGATGCCAAGGGGCTCCATCCTTGCTTAGAGCAGTGTTTCTTAACCTTTTGACTCCTGGAGACCCCCCACTTAATCATTACTGGAACCTAGGGACCCAATGAGTCATTATTGTGGGAATCCAGGGACCCCGGCCTAAGCAATTTCAATAATTTGAACTGCAAAACAAGACATAAAAAAAAACTGAAAGAAGAATTCAGCAAACAAATATACAAATGATGAAATATTTTAATTAATTCACAAACAAATATATTAAAAATAAATTTAAAAGGAAGGTTGGATCTTTTCTAAATTCAATTAAGGCCACTCATTGCCCATACTATATTCTGGTTGATGCACTTGCACTGCTCCCTGGAGTCAATCTCAGAATACAAAATAGATTTTTAGCTTCCAATTTCACATTTCTTTACATTTACGTACGTTTTTTAAATTTGCAGTAGTAGATTTTTCCTCTTTATGTATATACACTTTATTAAAGTGTTTTCTAAGCTGTCGCAAACCCCCTGAAACTCCCCAGGGTCCCTGGACCACAGGTTAAGAACCATTAGCTTAGAGCATTTGGAGCACAAAGCAAACAATTAATCTGGCCATTTGATACCTAATATAACTACAGTAGCTGGAAAACATATTTTCCTATGAAGTCCTAGATAGATTAGCTTATTAAACTGATGCATATGTCACTTTAGGCAAAACACTTTATTTATGCTCACATCAGACCTATGGACTATGTTTTATTTTCAGGGACAATGAAGTCTGAGATCAGGATAATGTTTTTATTGATGTAAGTTTATATTTGTATCATAGATTAATATATTGCATTGATATTCTACGGTACTGGAACTGTTTTATGGAATATTATTTCAAAACATTTAATTGAACTGATAAGGCTTATAAATGATCCCCTACCCAAATAATGACCACAGATACATAGAGATAGTGTGATCTGCTTAGCATCCAGGGATATGTGTCTGAACCTTTAATCACCTTCATAAGCCAACAGAAAAAAGGTAACCCTCCAAGAAGCTGCTGCCATTGTCACCAGACCTTACCTTCATAAACCACTAGACCACAACTCCGGGTTTAGTTTACTATTCCCGCACAAACATTTAACGCCTTCAAACCCCAGTAGAAAACATATCTGCCCAGAACCTAGCTCCCTACACTCACTAGCCAACCACTACTCCAGCAACTGCTAGACTACCCGCCAACACTATCGAGGACAAAGCTTAAATAGTTCATGTTTGGCTGGACTTGGCTGGTGTGTGATGAGGTTGATAACATTGTACACCACATCAACTTATTTTCTGCCTACACTTGAGGTAAAGACCTGGTCTTCAACCTTTTCTTTACTTTCTCAGAATTACTATTTTACTATGTCTCCATGCTGTTTTTTATTTTTTTTTATTTACTTTTTTAACTCTCCCACTGCTACTTGTGGGCAGAACAGTTGTTCCAAGCACATACTACCATTTTGAATACGTACTCTGACCACCCCCTCCAGCGTCATAGCATGGTTACTATTCCCAGCAGCAGTTTTGTGCAGAAAAATGGTTTACTGTAATAATTTTGTACATTCTTGTAGCCTTTTTTAATTTAAAAATGTTATTTCATATACTCACCCAAACCATATGACTGTTAGTTTCTGCCTATGCGCATTTTGACACTTTACAAGCAGAACGTGTTGTTTAAAACTTTATGTGCCCCGAAATGTTGCCACAAGATAAAATGCTTCATTGATTTGCTCATTAACAACCAAATATCTCTCTTTTGTTGGACAAATTGTCACTTTGCACCGAAAGATGACACTTTCCCAATCCTCCAATAAGATCCTGGTGTACTGAAAACAAGACCAGCAAGATGAGATAAAAAATGTAATTATTACCTTGAGTGGAGGGACTTTCCGCTCCTGTGACTGCTGGTCTGCAACGTCTGGAAAGGATTTAGGTGGGCTCCGAAATGACTGCTGGTCTTGCTGTGGATTTGCCACTCGTGTTCGCTTTTCTGGACTTAAAGGACCGCTCATGAGATCATCACACTTCCGCTTGTTTCGCTCTACACTGCTGTCAACTTGTGTTTGTGATGGGGTCTCTTCTTCAATTGTCTCCTGCTTTAACTCTCTGTCAAAGGTCACATCTTTGGGAGGTTCCACCAGCTGTAAGCTCTTTGGTTTGCATAGTTCAACGGCAGCAGTGGTGCTTAGCTGCTCCTCCTCTGCCAGTGTGGTTATTTCTGCCTGCTTTGGTGAAACCTGCTCTTCAATAGGTGAAGCTAGTGTTTTCTTCTTATTAGATTCATCTGTAATCTTTGAAGAGTTCTCAGCGGGAGGGTCACTAAACTTGGTATTCTCCAGAGCTGCCAAGGTATCACCATCTCGCTCGCCTTTTACTCCTACATCTTCAGGGTGTTCCTCCTCCACTGTGGTCCTTGCTGCATCCACCTGCTCATGGTCCTCAGGTTCAGCTTTGACTTCAGATTTGATATCCGCATCCGCTGAGATAGCTGGGGATTCTTTTGACTCAGCTATTGGTTTCGGAGTCTCTTCATCACAGATGCTTACTTCTGTGGTTATCTCGTTGGATTCCTCAAGCGTTAGACCAGAACTAAGGAAGCAAACAATAAAAACAAGCTGTTATTTCATTCAGTAACACAAGCAATGCATTTTATTCTGGAGTGAAGCTCTAGTATAAATGGAACAAGGCAGGTATCCTGGATAATAAGCAGGATCTATACACACAGTCTAGACGTACCACACATCTAAATGGAGACAATGGCCACATTCAGTACTCATACTTCAACATACCGAGGAACAGCCTGAGCAGTTCCTGGTTAACAGAATATCTGAGTTTCTTGGGGTTCCAGTTAAAAAACACACAAACATCCTGGATCAGTCCAAACCGACAGCATCACACAAATATTCTGAACCTCGTTTATAATTTTGGTCTAAGGTGGGTTGTGGGGTTTAACCATGAGCTAATATCCCAATTGTAACCTGAGAGTGAAGATGTCCACATCTGCAAAACAGAGGGGGTCGCCCCAGACATTTAGCAACAAAGTCACAGACTCAAAATAACTACAGGGAAAAAGCCGGAAATGCACACTTGTATGCTCATGTTTACCGTTGGAGCTAACCTAGAACTTTCTATCAATTGCCAATAAATTTCTTTAGTATTCCTGGTAATCTACAAGATTTGCAGAGTCCCAGGGATATTTAAATGCTTAACCACTTACACCTATAGTTATCTTACAGGTGTACATTTTAGCATGCAGGAATGCAACACAAAAGTGGAATTATTCTTGCAAAATATGTTTTTTCTTTCTCAGCATGAAAAACGTTTTACACTTGTTTTGGTCGAACACCTGTTCCAACATGTCCATAAAACTGGGGAACTGTATAACTGAAGGGAATCTACGTGAACAAGTATGGTAAATACCCACACACTTACACATTTGTGAGTGTTTAGCAACTTTTGCTGATGAACAGACCCACCCTTCCACAGAAACTGGAGGGAACTTGCTCAAGCAGAACATTAGCCATATTAGGAGAATTCCCATGAGATGAAATGCCATTTGCAAGGGCAAAATGGGGTTTTACTCTGATAACTATTTTTTCCCACACCTTGTTGAAGTTCTGTGCAAAAAAAGACTTACGAATTCCACCTGCTGTGTTTTTTGCCATTTCAGTCTGGATTGGCTGGTACTGATCAACTGTTTTCAAGGAGTGAGTGAACTTTTGCAACAATGGTGTATATGATGTGATGTTGCTAATTCTCTACCTGAATGGGGTCTATTGCTGGACTTTTGGGGAGAAGGTTAATAAGGGAACACTCAAGACACTGGAGAGTAACCATTCCTCTAGGGAGCATTGCTCAGTTTCCTGATGTGGACCAGGAGTAGGGGTTGAGGGGGACAGAATACTGGTGCAGCCCCCAGTGAGTGTCCAGCTATAGGGATCCTTGGACAGGTATGAAAGCCTTCAACAACCCTGTTGGGTGTGAACTTGAAAAGAAACATTTAGGAAGAAATAGACGCATCAACTGATGGAACAGTAAGAGCACGAGGGGTAGAAATGCCCCAAGAGGGTTTCTAAGGCTCTGCAGATTTTCTTATGGGCTCCTTGTCTGACTTAGAAAGACTCCCTGTGAGAAACCTAACAAAAATCAAATCAGGCCCTTGTTGATTATCATTAATCCATTGAAGGACAGGTCCAGGGGGCCATCTTGGCAAGTTAGCGCTCTAGTCTTTCGGACTAAGCGACACTATTTAACTGGAATGAGAGTGCCAACATGCATATAGTCACCCTGGTGCTGGTTTGCATCTACTTGCTTCATTTTAACTGTTTTTATTGTTTAATTATTATCTGCACTTGCACTTTGCATTTACCTTTTCCCCGGTCTGCTGCGGTTCTGTAGAACTGACTGTGGCGGAGGGAAAGGCTTTGTTGCTGCGCACGTCCTGGTTGAATTGAGGGAACCATCTTGGGAAATTAGGGCTCTAGTCATTCAGACTAAGAGACGCTATTTAAGGGGAATGAGAGTGCGGATGCACCTCTGGTGCACCAAAGGCAATCGCGTCAGTGTCCGTCCACGACCGAAATGCGCACGGACTCCTGGTTCGGTTGGGCCAGATAAACCTCCACCTGTGGTATCCTCCATAAAACAGCTATTGAATCTACGTTGGGAAGGCATACTTAGCCCATGTTCATCGTTTGGATTTGAGGAAATGTATGACTCTAGGTCCTGGTTGTGTAACACCTGTGGTTTCAAGGCATGGCATCTGCTCACTGACCTACAGGAGGACTTTTATAACTCCACGATCTCAGCCATGCTATCTGAAGCAACAGGGAGGTCGGAACATAAAGTGAAAGGATTCCTAATTCACAATAGTTTTTTCATAAAACAAAGTAGAACTCTGAGACTTCTTGTCGACTCACAATCCTGATTGTGTCTTTATTAGGGAACTCTGGGCTAATAAAACTTTGGGCCCCAATTTAGTGGCTGTCACTCCTCCTAACTTCCTAATCCTCAGAATGGATAGAGTGGGTAGGGCAGGAGGAGGTCTGCGGTGATCTATAAAGCTCAACATCAATGCCACCTAGAGACTAACTCTGCAGCAACGCCTGTGAAATTATTTTGCATGCTGATAGAACCTCTGGACCCAGGACGCCTTTCCTGACTTAAATTGTGAATCTTATAGGGCACCACTTGGGAAAGGGCAATATATTCACTTTGGGAGATTTTGACTTTCATCTTGAAGACTGTAATAAAAGAGATACCACAGCTCCTACAGAGTTCTTGGCCTGCCTCGGGCTGTCACAGCTGGTCACGGTCTCAACCCATATGGCAAGACATAACCTTAGTGGTATCTTCTCTAATGACCTTAATTTGTCATTTCAGTCGGTGCCCCCCCTTAGCTGGTCAGATCATTTGGCAGTCTCTTTTTCACTTGAATTGCCTCCCTCCCATGTGAGGGACACTCCTTTCCACTCCAACGCTTGCAGGAGGAACTGGAAGGGGGTTCTCAGCTGAATCTCTCATGACTGCGCTGGGTAGAATGCCCTTTGTTGTCCAGGAGGATGTGGACAGGAGGGCGGAGGATCTTCATACCTGGCTTTGTGAGGCTGTGGATAAGATAGCTCCCATATGAGAACTCGACTTGGGCAGAAGGGTTCCCTCGGCCCCCTGGTTTACAGTCAGAGTGAGGGTGCTTAGGCAGGCTTGCCGTCGCCAGGAACATCTCTGCAGGAAGAACTACGATGAGTAGAAAAGGTCTGCTGATGAGGCTATGATTAGAGAATAAAAATCGAAATACTGCACCAAAATAATTGAGACTATGAGTTCCTCCAAAGATCTCTTTAAAATTGTTCAGCAATCATCCACACCTCCAGCCCCCGCTGTAGTCACACGCTCTCAAGAGTTACGCAACCAGATTGCTGAGTTCTTTCAATTAAAATGTACTAATATTTATAATGAGCTTAAAGTGTTAATACCTGTTGCAGAGAGTTCATTGCCTTTAAGCAAAAAAGGCAGTTGGTGACCTTGGAGATACATGACCTTCACTGGCTGCCAAAAAGAAAACGCACTATGTTCAAGGCCGCCTGTATAGTGCAGAAGGCTTTTATCATACCTGTCTGGCAGGAATCAAGGCTATTTGTCACAGGTATATCCCCGGGAAAAATCTTCGCTCAGCCCACCTCAATCTGGTGACAGTGCCCAGATGACAGAAAAAGAAAGATCGAGGTAGAGGTTTCTCGGTCAAGGAAGCTAAACTGTGGGACTCGCTGCCTGGTCACCTGACCGGCATCAGATTACCCACCCGCTTCAGGAAAGCCTGAAGACCTGGCTTTTCCCACTATAAGGTACGGCCCATGCTATTGCTGGTCTTAATTATCATCTTTGAGACTACAGCGCCTAGACGTCTTCAGGCATTTGGTGCTCTTTATAAATCCCCCTCAAATCAAATCAAAATCTCAGTTCAGGGTATGTGACAATGCCATCACAGAGCAGTATCCCCAGTTCAAAGTGCTTGGTAGGATTGCAGTTATCACTGGAGAGGGCATGGACGATCAGTAGGAGAACTCCTGTGTTTACAGAGCTTTCAGAATATTGAGGCTTTATGGTGTTTGCTAGAATTGAAAGAGGCAGAAACGCTGTGGGGTTGCTTGCGTTTCTACGCAGTGAGGTTTTGGCCTCACAGTTCAGGATGGACTGGCCCTTTTGGAGACAGTTGGTTCAAGCCTGTAATTGTACAAAGCAAAATAAATAGTGAAGTGGAATGCTATTGTCTAGTGCCATAAATTATTTAAAGCAAACACTCCTCAACTTTCTATTTTTCTCAGGAATAAACATTACTCTAGTGATGCATAAGAAACAAGTTACTTACCTTTGATAACGCTCTTTCTGGTAGATACTCAAACGAACCAAAGATTTCGCACTATGGAATATTCTCCAGACACAAGATGGTGTCTGGAAAGTTTTTACAGCCGTGTTTCTGCGTGCTGCGAGGTGGTGTTGTGCAGCTCTGCGATGACCTCGTTCTTCCCTGGAAGTGATGGAGCGAAGCTGTGTATGTGCACCAACCCTGAGTGTCAATGTCACTTTCTTGCTAGACTTTTTCCGCATCTGAGTATGAACAATTAAAGGTACCAAAATCTCTAATTTGGGACCCTTATACACAGGGAAATTGGAGTCCACTCTACAGAACGGGGAAGTGGGAGGACGGCGAGGAATCTGTGGTTAGATACAGTATCCCCAAGAAAGAGCATTAACAATAGTTCTCACTGTTGGTCTGTGGAGCAGAATCAGACCAAAAAGTGTTGCAGGACAGATGGGTGAAATGCTCTTCCCATTGGACCTAGCTGTCAAGGCAATTGTGCTTTGTGAATGTGTTAAATGAGGCCCACATCGCGGCCTGACAGATGTCAAGAACAGGCAATTTGCGAGCCAATGCAGTGGAAACAACCCGGGTGGAATGAACCTTCAGTTCTTCCGTAGGTTGTTTCTTGGCCAGTGCATGGCAGATCTTAATGCAGAGGACTATTCACCTTGACAAAGTACTTTTCTGCACCATTATACCTTTCTTTGCCTTGAGAACTCCACAAAAAGCTCATCATCCACCCAAGTGTGTTTGGTGCAATCAATGTAAAAGCTTACATCAACTCTATCTGTGAAAGTATAAGGGCACTGGCCTCGGGTAAGTTCATGTCTAAACTGTAATCATCCTACTGTAGGGGTAAATCATCCCCTTTAGGTGGTGCCAAAGTCTGGTCAGAATCAAAACCAAAATGAAGATGGAGCCTCTAAGGAGGGCTGTAGTGGGAGTGTAGAATCTGGGACAGAGTGTACTGAAACCAAGGTGCTCTACGGTGGAGACAGAGCATGACCTCAGTCGGAGCAGGGACCAATTTGGCTTGGAGGCAGGTATCATAGTCATAACCAATGTTCCCTGTAAGGTGCGCGCGTACCCTTCCTCCCCCCACCGCACAGGCCCCTTTGTCAAGCGTGCATGTTTTTGCAACGTCACGTCACTGCCTGCATCATGGGGGAGAGAGAGGATATCAGCGCTGCATTTGCAAAATTGAAACAGTGCGAAAACAGGGTCACTTTTTGCGGCAGAGCAGGCCGAAAAATGACAGTGCAGCCACCCGAGGACAGATCACTGCACAAAGGGAGCACCTGATTAAAGCAGGTACGTGTATTTAGAGGGCCTAGGGTGGGTGGGCGACCGAGAAGGAGAGGGCGCGGAGAGCAAGGAAGGGCGCGCGGAGGACGGTGCAGTTGTGAGAGATCGGATGGGAAAGAGAGCGACTGTAGATGGAAGGGGGTGGAGAAGAGAAGGGGCATCGGAAGGCCCCAGCGAGTGAGGATCTTTAGGGGCACAGGAGGAGGAAACGGTAGGGATGGTGAGACGAGACGATGAGAACACAGAGCGACCGACAGACACTGAGTGACGGCCGCACACCTACGCCAACTCTGAGCCCAACAGATATCCCAAGCAGGAGTAACAATGTACGGGCATCGCAGGTGCCCCATTGTATGTACTTGGCCCAAATCCACCGCTTTAAACCATGTCCCGTGTGACAGTGCTGGAGAACTCGTGCGTGCGTGCTGCCAGTATAATACAAGGGACCGACAAAGGAGTCTACCACTCAGTGTGAGTGGATGAGGGCGGGGCGTGTGCAGCACTGAGAACAGGTGCGTAAAGCACTGGAAGGAAGTACTGCACCAAGAGCAAACACACTGAGTGAGAAGAGATGCAAGACTGAGAGCAACAGCACACGCAGAACTGGACTGGACCAGCTACAGCACCAAGAGCGTGTACATCACTAAGAATCGGTGCACGACTGCAGCCCAGAGACACCTTACAGCAGCACACAGGCCAACTGCAGAACCCACAGAGTGCAGGCCCAAGAACATGAACAGCAACTACAGCACCAGAAACTAATGTAGATCAGATAACGTTTACAACTCCAGACCCAAGAGCTGTCGGGAGAACACGTTCAAGACAGCGAAAGAGGGCAGTGGCAAGAACAACTACTGCGCTGTGAAGGTTCGCGGCACGGATAACCAGTAGAGAACTAAAACCCATCATGCACCTGATGCAGTGCAGCACAGAGCAGAAATACAGTACAGAGGAAAAGTGTCTTGCGAAAATAAGAGCAGGGCCCGAAACAAGAGAGGTAGCGTAATATGTATAATCACGCAATACAAATACCACATAGATATACACAGGTTCTCAAATTATAAATTAGTTTCTAGCTTGCCACTTCGGACTATTCTTCCCACTGTGTCATGTTCAATTGTCGTAAATTGTTTGGTGGGTGTGAGGTTGGATGGAAATAAAAAATAAAGACAGTGTGAAAAATACAATAAGATATTTAAAAGTGATAGAAAGCTAAGCAATTGTAGCCTCCTTTCATTCGTGCCTTTTCCATCAGAGAAGAAGAAGTGGGGAAATAATTTGACTGTAAGGCAGGGTGCTGAAAATTATTAATTCAGTTAAAACGCTGCAAAGCTTGAATTATAGGCGCTCTTGGAGTTGCACATCTCCCTAGCTGCAAACTCCTTACTTAGCAGCACTGGAACGGAAGGGACTGACATGGACATTGGGGCTGGACTGGGTGTGAAGACTGGTGTCAGCACAGGGTCGGTGAGGGGCCATACTGGGACAGATGACACCACTGGAAGACCCTGTGGCTCAATGGGGCGCAAGGAACTCCAGAGGAAGCTGGTAGCATCTTCAAAATCTGAAGCATGACCTCCATCTGCTTCATGGACTACAACCTTGTAATTATCATAGTGTTGTAGCCCCAGCATTGGATGCATGTCTACTGTAGTCCACTTGTGCTCACTCTAGCAGCGTTCTGTTTTCTCCCTTTGTGACGCTTTATTGTTTTTTCCCTTCCTCTGTCTGTCCCATTTGTGTCTTTTGCTCGCAGCAAATGCTTGAGGCAGAAGAATAAGCCCTGGCCCTAAAAAATAAGTGACTACTCAGCACCGGAAACAACAAGCACAAATTATGAAGGCATATAGCACTCAGATAGGTACACTCACATATTTGTTTTTGGCCATCTTATTGGTATTTATCCATATTTATTTTGTGTTTTGAGAATAAATGGAGTCATAAAATAGTATATTTCCATATATATTTAAGTGATACACATGTCCTCATACTTTGACGCCTGTCACATTTTAGCAAACTAAGCTTTACGATATAGCAACCCACAGGTCAAGGGCAAAATGAATAGTGTCTTTATATCATCATATCTCTAACTCCACCCAGTAGCCACGCCCCCTTGCTCAATTTAATTAGCACTACCGCTTCATGTAATTGTTCTGTGGAGGATGGACTGCAGAAGTAGATTAATGTGAATTTAACCTTTTTATACTGGTTTCATGGGGGACAATTTGTTCAAAATGAAACCAGATATGTGTTTTTAACCTTCTACCGCCAACGCATATGGAATCTGGAAGCAATGTATAGCGAAATAGCATTAATTACTGCAGTGTTTTATATCACATTGTTGTGTCTCATCAATGCAAAAAATAGAAGGTGGTGTGTTATTGTGGGTATGTAACTGAAGGCAGTGTCACTCACGTCAGAGCTTTACGGATGTAGAAATTGAGTGGTCATGTTTCAACCAGATTCTTCCGCCTTAGTGATGAGAGCTCCCAGGGGTCTGGGTAGCTCTCCCCACTTTCAGCTGGGGGAGAAGGGGACTCATCTTTTTGCCTTCCTCCCTCCACTTTTTTGACGCTGTTTTTGCTGGGTTTAGAACTCTGCTCACAGTACCACTGCTAACCAGTGCTAAGGTTCATATGCTCTTTCCCTTAATCATGGTATCTTTGGTTCATTCCCAATTGGCATATTTTATTTACCTATAAGTCCCTAGTAAATTGCACAACATGTGCCCAGGGCCTGTAAATTAAAAAAGTAAAAGGCAGGACTCTGTTTGCGCCGAATTAGTGTGATTCTTTTTACGCTAATTTGTCGCAAACTGAACTCCACAGCACACTTTATTAAATCTTCTAACTTTGCAGTCAGAGCAGAAAAGTAACCATTAATCTCCAGGATAAAATAAGCAGCAAATTGTAAGACGACATAAGCTGGCACTGGACTTCTGTCGTTGAACCCACAGCAAATGTGACAAGACAACAAGACTTAAAGGCACCTTCATTGCTCATTCACTGTCTGAATGAAGAGAACACGTTTTTTTTTGTCCGCTTGCCAGAACGAGCCAGTAGGCCAAAAAATGGCTCACCCATATAAATCCAATTAGTCATAGCCAGTGGCCGAGCAGATAACTTGAGGCCTGTAAAGGCTGCATCATCGAAGGTCTAACGTGTGATGTGGGTTTTCAAACGGATGATAATATGGAACCAGAGTTCATCTAAACTGAAAGGCCAGGTAACTACTCAATTGCTCTGGAACTGTCATGCATAATGTTTTTGTAACTCCTATAACATATGCTAAATATCTTCTTTCCAATTACAGCCGGTCAAGATTAGGATTTGAACAGCCAGGCATGAGTACCAAGGAAGATCAGGTAATTCTGTAGACGTTCCAGGTGGGATTAAGGGTCTATACATAAATCATGTTCATGATCCACATCTTTGCTTCTATTACAGGTTTGTCGGACTGAGCAAGTTATAGATTTGAATGGACTGACATGTGTAGAAGCACAAGGACCAGTTAATTATTTGGTAGGTACCCCATCTGGGTCATCTGGCACATTATAATATGACCACATGTTGTAACCAACTGTTAACCATCTTTTCTTTTGCTGCAGGCATCTCAGACAGTACTGGTCATAGATGAGGATGGCAGACTGGAGTAGCAGCTAGTTTTTCTTATGGTGCAACTTAGACATTGAAACCTTCAGGTGCTCTAATCATTTTTTGCTCTTGTACAGGCATCTTAGACCCTGCTACACAAATGTGAACAGGCACGCGTGAGTAGAAGCAGAAAGACAAGGTAATAATGCAACAGATTTTCAATGTGGTGCACCTAGTACAGTGGAATATGACAACCTACTTGAACCACCATATCCACCTTTTCTTCTGTTGCAGGCATCTCCGACAGCACTACTCATATCTTACAAAAAGGCGCACGTGAGTAAAAGCAGAAAGACAAGGTAATTATTTGGTAGATTTCACTTTTGATGCACCTAATACATTATAAAATGACAACATTCTTCAACCCTTTTTTTGTTCCTTTGCAGGCTTCTTAGACAGTGCTAACATTGGTTAGAAAAGGCAGACGTGACTACAAGCAGAAAGACCAGGTAATTATTTAGTAGTTTTTCCTTGTAGTACATATGAAACACTTGAACACAGGCATGTGCTGTATCCATTTTTTTCCTTCTATTACAGGCATCTTAGACAGTGTTACATCTACAGGCAGGTGTGAGATCAAACAGAAAGGCCCAGATAATTACTTGCTACATTCCCCAAGAGATAGCTCAGTCTTGTCTGGTAGATTGCCTTCAATAGCATAAAAAACAACTTTAAATAATATTCCTCACTTTAAATAATGTCTCTCTTTTTTTTGCAGGCTTTGCGTCACAGTAGGCTCAGACTGATTGCCACCAAAATGTTCAAGCACAAAGCTGTGACTTCTGCAGGGAGCAGTGCTTCACCACAAAGGAAGAAATGCTGTCTTGTGTTCAAAGAAGAATGGCTGAAAGAAATTGTGGAGACTGAGACACAGAAGTCCCGGAAAAAGGTTTGCGTACAACTGGGGGAGCTATTTCTATACAATCCAGAAGTAGGCCTGATTTGCAAAGTATGTGCAGAAGCAAAGATTGTAGGGGACTTTTCTACTGGGAAGAAATGGAGTGATGGCTGGAAGCTGGACTACTTGAAACGCCATCTATATAGCAAAGTTCATGAATTTGCTTTGGTGACACTGAGAAATAAAAGTGTTGCTGGCAGGCTGGGTTTTGGAGTGTGCACCATGCTGACGGAAACCGCCAGTGCAAACAGACTAGAAGTGGTTGAACGGCAAAGATCCCTGCCTGAGGAGATAAAGATTCTCATCAATGATGTGTTGCTAGCAGTCAAAATGAACACGTCAATGTTATCTGTTCAAGACATCCCTGACCACGTCGCATTGTATGTGAAGATACCAGACAGCTGGAGGAACAAGAACTATGCCTTTGAGTTTTTGGAAGCCATCAACAGCGTGATACGCTCTGACTTCATGGCAGAACTTCGCAGTGCTCGGTATCACACATCGATAATTGATGAGAGCACAGATATTTCAGTTACAAAAATGCTCATCCTCTACTTCAAGTTCCGATCTGTAACATCAACAGAGAACAAAACAGTGTTTGGGGAAATTGTAACTCTGAGTGCATGCAATGCGGAGGCTATCACTATAGCTGTAAAAGACTTCTACACTGGCAATAAACTGATATTATGAAAATGGTCATGTTCACATCAGATGGTGCGTCAGTGAAGCTGGGAAAGAACAATGGTGTTGCTACCCGCCTCAAACAATCCATTCCTCATCTAGTTGAGCAGCACTGTGTTGCGCACAGAGAAGATTTGGGAGTTGATGATGTATGGAAAAAAATGCTGATGATCAGGGAAATGGAAACATTACTGAGGACTGTGTACACTGTGTTCTCCCGCTCATCTTTAAGGAAGTCCAAGCTGGTTGAAATTGCTTTGGTCACTGAATATGAAGCGGTCTCCTTTCGGCCACTCAATGAGGTGCAGTGGCTTTCAAGGCATTTTGCTGTTGGTGCACTCTTGCGTAATTATGAGGTTGCTCTCCAACACTTTGATCATGAAAGAGTTGAGGAGAATGAACCAATTGCTAAATATTGCTACAAAAAACTATCTGACTCAAACTACCACATTTCCTTTGCCGCACTAAATTACATTCTGGGTGAACTTGCATCTGTGTGCAAGTTGTTTCAGAAAAGCTCTTAGACCACTGTTGAAGCTGTACAGTATGCAAGAGCAAAATTCCCCAAATAAAGGAACATTACTTGGGTGACACTGTCTTTTGGAGCAACACAGTAAGAGATCTGATGGCTCTGTGCAGAGAGGACCGAGAGTATGATAGTGAGCCAATGTTATCTTTCATTAAACGTCTTTGTGAGCACATGGAAAGAAGGTTCCCAGAAGATGAATTGAAGGAATGCACAAGCTTTGATTTCCATACAGTAACAACACAATCACAGTTTGATTTTGGGACTGAGAATGTACAAAATCTTGTTGAAAAGCATAAGGTCTTGGTCCTAGGTGATTGTGACACCCCTAATGATGTTGTTCGGCAGTACAGAGATTATAAATATGTGGTGGTAGCGCATATAAAAAACGGATTGTTTAAGACCTTTCAAGACATGGTGAATTTCACTCTGCGGAATGCTTCACAGTATAGTGTTGTTGCTCAGCTTGTTGATGTATGTGCAACTTTCCAGGCCTCAAGTGCAGACTGCGAATGAGGATTCAGCCTCATAAATCAAGTTCAGATTAAGAAACAGACTAGAGGAGAGTCACCTAGATATGCTGATGAGGACAAAGGCTTACCTCTAAAATGGGAAAGTTGACTTAGACCAAGTTTATCAGCACTGGAAGAATGGCTAAGACCGGCGAGAAAAACAAACATGTCACACATCTATTGTTGGGACCTGACTTGTCTAAATTCTGATGCGGCTCCTCCTACAGTCCATGTGTGGGTGGGGTAGGAACATTTCTCAGCCTGTATCTTGGCAGGGGCATCATGGCATTTCTCAGCAGTGTGTTCATCAAATTGTAAATGTTAACTAATTGTACAACTGGCTGTATTTGATCTGCAGGGCCCTCTGCAGCACTCCGAGAGTATTCATTAAAGTTTCATAATGGTTCAACCTCCTGATTTCTGTATTCTCTAACTGGCACTTAACAGGTCATGTCCTTGGGGTGTGCAACCAGGTCACAAAACTGCCTAATGCCCTATTGCATGGAGCAATGTTTATACAAATATCCCTTTTTTGCTTTAGTGGTATGGAGAGGTTAATGCTGTTGTGACGGAAATGAGAAGTGCACCCCCAATGTTAGCAGAGAAGTGCTCACTTCCATGGTCCTTTAAGGCATCTCTCAAATAAGAGATCAACGAAGTGAACCAAAAGTGGAAATAACATTTCCTTACTGTGCTCTCACCGCCGCAGCTTGTGCTTTAGAGGGGTCCGAGTGCCAGGTATTCCACTAGAGGGCGCAATCATGATTAGAAGAGGTGCTATGACCCACAATGTTGGAGCTTTTGCCACAGCAAGTTCATGTCGACTGCGGAAACAGAACACAAGAAGGCAAGTGTGCCCAGCCACAGTGTGCCAAGCAGACACACCGCGACAAGCCCTGTTTTTCACCTAGTAGTTGTATTAGCGGGAGTGGCCCCCACATTCAGGTGGGCCAGTTACCCCTTCACAAACACCTTCCCGACCACAAATCAATTAACCAACAAACTACTTGACACCTTTGTGCATCTACTACCTTGTACTTCCAAGTGGATCAAACAGTACCCAGTGATAGATATAACCTGACGTAAGGAAAATAACATGGCTGCCCATCACCAAGTGTAGGATTCTAAGGTTAGGTTGGAGAATGCAACAGGTTAAAAAAAGAAAAGCCCAGTGATCTTAAGATGGTTACTAACAGGTCATAGGCGTATTCTAAATCTAGCCCCTTAATGGCATTCACCGTTCCCTTGTCTCCTTCTCTCCTTCCAGATCAGTGGGTGGAAGTCAACTTGAGAAGCTTTTGGCAAAATGTGGAGAACTCTAAGAGTGCTTCCATCCCCCCCATTAAGTGCCCACCGCGATTACTACTTTTTGACTGGACTGCAGCAGTACCAGTAACCCGAAGAACAGCAGGAAGATAACATTCCTACACAAAGCGAGTAGAAATAGAAGCCAACATTGTTTTTTTCTGAAATTTCACTTCCTGAAGAAAAATCTGACTTTGTCAAAGTCTGAAATGGGACGAAATGGCCCATTTCAGGATTTTGACAACAGATGTTTCTATGGCAAAATGCAGGCTTACCATCGTACACCAGTGAATGAGCTACAGGCAATAATATTCAAGTTGGATGGTTTCTGTTAGTAAATGGTTTCTAATAGCGATAACTGGACAGTCAGATTGCAGTGGACATGGGCTGAACTGTTTCTCAGTTCTGGCTCTGCATGCATTATTCATTCAATTCAGCCACATCACAAGCACAACTTTTTGTTCAATCACTCATTGTGTTTCTAAGTGGCAACTATGAAAATGCCTTACTTTTGCCCATAATAACTCTCGTAGAATTGTTCTTTCCACGGTTCCACTTTCTTTTCCTTCTCAATTTCCTGGCGTATCCTTAGCTGCATCTCTGGAGTGAACTCACCTGCAGGATAGATGAGGAAAAATAATTAGAAATGATGAAAAGCTGACAGGGCTCTGTGATGTGATGAGTCACTGAGACAAGCTGCGTAACCAAGGACCACTCTATACACTACCTATTCAAATACAGCTAGGACAGTGTCGCAAATCTGCCTTTTTTTTGCTTGCTCATCCCAGATTTTACATGGTCATCCCTGATTTTACATCTTTTTCTGGACCCGATATTTGCTCACTTTAGAACTCTTCGCCTACTAAATAGTAGTAAACTGCTTGTAATTCCCTACTGCAACATGTGCTGTACAATGGAACTCTCTAGTTGGCTTTCCCTAAAAGTCGACTGAAAATAGTGCATGGAAAGCTAAGTCTCATATGTGGGCTGTAGTGTGTATTTACACCATACACATATACAACAAAATATGTTTCTGTTCGGAGAACCACTGTGCTCTGGCTAGGCTAAGTAAGTAACAAATTTGTAAAGCGCACAAATACAAAAGTGTCTTGGCACTAGTTACCTCCAAGTAACAGAGGAGACAACAGCCTATTTAAAAGCATAACTGAAAAACCACGTTTTTAGCGACTTCCTGAAAGAGATAAGCCAGATCTAATGGGCAGGGATAGGGAATTCCAGAGTTTACATGCTAGAAAGGAAAAGCTTTCGCCTCCCCATCTGGTCTTCTTTGTTTTGGGGACGGCCACCAGTTTGATAGACATCTTAGTTCACGACGTGGAACATACCACTTAAATACCTTTTGAAAATAAAGAAAGCCAGTACTGTGCAAGGCTTTAAGAATGATGCAAAGATTAAGCTTTACTCTTTCAGAGCTGGGCAACCAAAGAAGGTCATGGATCTTATAGGGCTCAACTGAGGTACTTTCAGAACAAGATGGGCATCTGCATTTTGTAGTGATTGGGAACGTTTATTGATGCCCAGGTAGAGTACATTGCAATAATCTATCCTGGAAAGGGCAAGAGCCACTATCACCATTTTTTGCATCTCTTGGGAGATGTAAGGAAAGACCTTTTTTAACATTTCAATTAAATAGAAAAAGGAAGACATATGGAGTCTGTTTGGAGAAACCCAGCTGCTGATCAAACGGAACCCCCAGATTTTTGGCCTTCTGAACTGGGGAAGGAAGCGGGCCAAGATTGGCCGGCCACCAAGCATCGTTCCAAAACGAAGGATCATTTCCAAAGAGGATGACCTCTGTTTTATCTGAGTATAACTTTAGACAGTTTTCCTGTGTCCAAGATGAAATATGGCCCAAGCAGTTGTTAAAAGGTTTGGCAACAGCGCCAACATCAGAGGGAACTGCTAACGACTATTTGTGTATCAGCGGCGTAAGATATAACAGAGAAAGCGTATGACTGAATGAGTTTCATCAGGGGGGTAACAAATATTAAACAGCGTTGGAGGCTACAGTTTATGTACACTGCGGGAAACTGCCTTTGCATTGTAGGAAAAACGTATTTCTATACATTCACAAGTCAATCCTAAAGTGTGCTTTGTAGGCCCAGAGGGGAGGGTGTTAATATTTAGAAATAGGGCACACTATGTAATGAGGTTAGTGTGCCTTCACAGTGGAATAAAACCCCCAAAGCTCTTTAGGATAGGCCTTGACTGTTTAGGCCTAGGAGGGATTAGAATGTTTATTTTCCACCTCAGTTTAGGAAAGGGTTAGACAAATCCTTATTCCAGCTTAGTTTTTAACATCTGACTTAATGGTGAAGTCTGATATTTGATAACTTAAGAAAAGTAACTTTGTAAAAATGTACTTTAGCCTGCCTGAACCAGAGCTGGCTTAAAACAAGTTTTGCTACTCATCACACCTCCAAAGCTGGAACGCACATCATTGACTGGGAGACTCAATACTCTTGGCTCAGAGGACACTAGCTGACCTCGGAGCCCAGGTAGGGTTAAAGAGGTGTCAACTGCTAACGACTTAGCAGGGAATAGCTATCTGGGAGGAGAGAGAAACAGTTGGCAGAACAGAAGTCAGCTTTAGCACTACCTCTTTTGACTTGGATACACCAACGAATGATTCGTCTCTTCATCCACAAGGCCCTCAGACAGTTAGACTCCAGCCACATGCGGAGGGTACATGAGTTTTGACCCTGACAGGTGGGGCAGTGGCCCAGAAGCTGAGAGACAGCTGGATATTTCCATCTTGAAACAGGGGCTCAAGGATAATTTTACATTAATTAAAACAGGAAGTGTTGCAAAAGGAGGTAGAGAATATGCCAAAATTAGTATTGAGCTGTAGAATTTCTACTATCACTGGCTAGTGCAGAACAGCAACCTGGCAACTCTACCACCACCTCCTCAGATCTGGGAAGACTTCATGTGAAGAAGGCCCTCCTGGAAGAATCCTGACTTCTGAAGCCTGCTGGAAGAAGGGCTCACACGAGGACCGCTGAATCCTGCTGGCACCCAGGGACAGGAACCACTCCCAGTGGTCAAGTGGTGGGCCTCCTGTCTACTTTCTTCATGGACACAAAAAGCATGACTCCTGACTCCAGGAGGGTCCATCAGACTAAAGAGGGCCAGACTCTGTAGGAGACCTGGCTGGAGAAGACTGATATCAAAAGCCTGTCCCAAGGAGATCTAAGCTTCTGAACTGACAAGAACAAGCTGTCCCAGGAGTTGGGGACTAAAGGCCTGATTTATCTTTTGGTGGACGGGTTACTCAGTCACAATGGTGACCGATATCCCATCCACCATTATTTCCTATGGGATTTGGATTTCAGCGGACAGGATATCCATCACTGTGGTGATGTAGTAACCAGTCTGTCAACATCTTAATTAGGCCCTAAGTCTGAAGGTAAACCCATTGACCAGTACAACTCGTTTTGTGTATCCGACCTCCACTCCATCACTGCTGGCCTGAAATTGCACCTAGGTTACGGTACAATGTGACCTGTTGTTTTTCCATAGTGCTTGAGGTTTTCTGGTAGCTTTTGCCCTAAAACCTTAAATAGTTATACTAATGGGTTCCCCTAACCTATTTTGATGATCTTGGTATCTGTTTGTTTATTAAATTGTTTTCATTTTTCTAAATTGGTTTGAGAATTGTATTGTGTTGTGTTTTTGTTCAGTCTGAAATTGCTCTTACTGCTTGAACCCTGGGCACATTTCTCTGGGGATTCCCTGCCTACTAGAAGCTGAACGGAGATTCTCTCAGAACTGTGTTTATGACCCAATCAGAATGGGTTTGAGTTGGTATGGATGCCTCTGCCCCCACATTAATAACCACATTTCCAAGAGACAGTAAATACAATTTTCTGAAAATGTCTTTATGTAATTTACTTATAAACTCAAACAAATAGATAATAAGACACTTTCTTTTGGAAAATGGTCCTACGGTGGCCAACCAACTGTCTTCACAATAATGAATCCACTGGCATTTACCAAAAACCTGGGCCTGACTCAGTTCATGTCCCTTACAAAACATCTAGGCTTTAACTCAGATTTCGGAGTGGATACTACACTTATAATACATGAATGATTTTACTAATATTCAGCAATTTTGTTTCATAGAGAATATGACTATAGAGAGATGTTTTTTCAAGAAACACCACTTCGACTTCTTTCAGCATTTCTGAGATATTCAAAACACATCTTTGAAGGAACCTGTTTATAGAAGTAGTAATAATGGAAGCAATGGAAGCAATATCCTTTTACTTATTTTCAATGTTTTTTAGCTTTCTTGCAGAACAATCCAAAACTGTAACAATTAGCAGACACGTTTCGCAATTGTACACTGGCTCACCAGAGCTGCAACAGGTCAAACGTAGTAAACCTAGTTACTTCACTACAATATTTACATTGTTTTTTGTTAAGAAACAAAATACCAACATAAAAAAGGTTAAAGAAAATGCCACTTCTCACCTTCAGCGAGCCGCTCCTTCCAGCTCTGGGCTGCGGAGGTGAAGAATTCGTTTGTGAGTGCAGAACTGCTCAGCTTCATGAGCCCATCCGCACTAGCCTATGTGGGGCAAAATACACAAACACATGATGATCCTCCGGGCACTAGCCAAGCATGCTTTAAGATCTGTGTTTGCTTAGAGTTTTCATATATTTCCACAGTTCCTGAATTTTTTTAATCATTTCAATGTTTTTCTGATTAGCCATTTGAGATTCGACAAACGGTACAGAGATTACATGACAATTGTATGATGCGTGTAAACAGTCTCATCTCAGCATGCAAAGTCATTTTTCGCCATAACTATAGAGCCCTTGGCATCAGACTGCTGTGCGTCTCTGCAGGGACACATAATTCTGATGTGCATATGGATGTGATAAGGATACCCAAATAGGTACAGCAGGTTACATAATACAAATGACATAGTAAGCACCCGAGATGCAGTCAATGATTTTAAGTACTTATTAAAGATAAAGGATAAGGAGAAATTGTCAAATCTCTTTTTTGGATGCCCTGTCTGTAAACCAGGATTTGTAACCATATTTTATTTTCCCATTCCATTTTATCCCCTGGCAGATATCTAAAAATAAACCAGCAGATGATGATTAGCTTTAGTATTTATCGCCCAGTGCCACACCAATAACATGGTGCCACAAGTTGGTTCAGCTCTGATTAAAGAGAATCGGGATGCCTCTCTTAAATTGGACCACTGGCCCCCCACTCAGTCAAATCCTGGATTGAATGTATGCAGAAAATGTGAATCTAATTGTATCCTCTATGCTTTCCTACAACAGTTTTGGTATATTTAAGAGTAAATTAAACCAGGGTAATGCTATTCCAGATATACATTGTTAGACCAGCCAGCTCTTGCTGTGGTTTCCCTTTTTGATCCTGTGCTGAATTTCGTTTTTGATGGCTTTAAGTCTCTGGGCACTTTACCACTGCTGGCCAGTGCAAATGCTCTCTGTCTAAATTGTATTGGTAGTTGGTTTATTCATTATTGGCATATTTGATTTACTAGTAAGTCCCTAACTATAGTGTGCCAGGTGTGCCTAGGTCCTGTAAATGAAATGCTACTAGTGGGCCTGCAGCACTGATTGTGCCACCCACATGAGTAGCCCTGTAACCATGTTTCAGACCTGCCACTGCCAGTTCGACCTGGCAAGTACACCCACTTGATAGGCCAAAACCCTCCCTTTTTATACATGTAAGCCACCCCTAAGGTAGGACGAAGGCATCCCCATGGGCAGGGTACAGTGTATTTGAAAGGTAGGACATATGCTAGTGTGTTGTACATGTCCTGATAGTGAAATACTGCTAAATTTGTTTTACACTATTGCAAAGCCTATCTCTCCGACTGGGCTACGTATGAATTGCCTCGAAATATAATTTAAGTGCAGTTCCCATTGGGAGTAAATAGAGATGTGGAGTTTGGAGTCTCTGAACTCACAATTTAAAAATACATCTTTTGGTAAAGTTGTTTTTTAGATTTTAGATGGGGTCACATTTAGATCCAAGTCACATACGCATGGATTGGCAACACCGCTCTCTGTGATGAACGTCAGAGTCTTCTTCAAGGGAGGTAAAGACATCTTGGTCTCAGAGGCATTCAGAGCAGAAATTGAAACCTTTACAATACCAAGTCAATCTGGGCGAAGGCTGGCATGTAAGGAAGTGTTATTGCAGGAACTGGTACAATGTAAATAATTTTCCATTACATGACCTACAGAGTTAACATATGAAGGCGCTATATATCACAAATATTAATACATGTTCTGTAAACACAAAACAAACATTTTTAATCGAACCCAACAAACAGAAAAGAATACATTTCACAACTGATGGCCATGGCGCCAATGCAAGGGCCCCAGAGTAGGGTTAATATGAAGCTGAGTTTATCAACCACATTGTACACCATGTGCACTTTTTTTAAAGCACATTAAGGCTCAGAGCAGGCGGGCTGCTTTACAGATGCAGAACTATGGGGGTAATGCAGATTTCTTTCAGTCTAATACTTGTCTCTAGAGGAGTGTTTTCGCTACCAAGAGTCCACAATACCACAAAGGACTGTGCCAAGGCGTGTGTGGAGGAAAATGGAAGTCCACATTGGATTAAAAAAAAATGCACGAGTCCTAACAGTGGTACTGACGAGGCATGAGGAGAGAATTACCATTGGCCATTAAATAGTAGGTGACTCTTCGAGCCATTACCCTCTAGAAGCGTCCCACTTCTTCTTTTTAATCTCACCAGCAATCACCACTAATAAAGGTGAACTATCACACAGGTGATTGATTAGGTGTTTTTAGCCTTTCTTTAGCACAACAGGATCCCATCACTATCAAGACGGTGCTTAATTTGTGCTTGTTGTTCCCGGGGCTATTTTTGAGGGCCGGGGCTTAGTCTTCTGCCTCAAGCGTTTGCTGCGAGCAAAAGGCACGTTTGGGAAAGACGGAGGAAGAATAAAATGAAAAAGCGTCACAACGAGAGAAAGCTGAAAGCTGCAGGTATGTGCAGAAGGGGCAGGGAGTAGCTTATATGGATTTTAGAGGCCCGAGATGGCTTCAGGATTACGCCGCCTCGGTATTCCGTGTTCGCACATTTAATTGCAGCAGCCGCGGGTTTAAGAGGAGGGCTTTGGCACCGGCACCTTTTTATTTACAAATTAAGCACTGTATCAAGACAATCTTTATCTCTGCACTCCCCCCAAGTTCCTTTAACTACGAGGTTAAGTCCATCCAGGTGGTATTATCCTACCTGGATGGGCCTAGGTGGTCATATGATGAAGTCTGACACTATATAGTGTGTGAGACCACCTAGTCCATAAGGACAAATTCCCCTCAAAACCACCCCCGAAATACGAATAAGTCCTGAAGTTCGGGATATATAAACAGCCTAGGGCAAATTAAATTTACTTTGCACCCATAAGTTACCCTAAACTCCTTGTGCATTTGTTGTGCATGTAGAGCACACATATGCCCAAGGCACTTTAAAAAAAAGCATTTTGGGGTGCTTTATTTTTTATTTTTTATTGCATATGGTTCCCATCGACTTGAAGTCGATGGTAACTGCATTTCCTAAATGCCCAATTTGCATTTAGGAAATGCTTTGTACAGCTGAATAGGAATCACACATAGGTAATCCCTATGAATTTTCTATTCAGAAGATCACAAACTGCGATTTCTACTGGGTGGAAATTGCAAGTTGTGATTCTCTAAAGGGTTCTGTACATCTGAAAAGACCATTTTCCATTTCTTAACAGCCCGAACTAGTGATTCGGACCGTTAAGAAATGCAAAATGGCTTTTTACATTTGGCCCATTATATAGATGTTTGAAAGGAAGCTGTGATCCCACAGATGCTGCTAAAATGTAGTCAACTCGTCAACAGTTGATAGGAAACATTATTTCTTTCTGGTTAAAGGGGCGGGGCTTCAGCTCAAGCATGGCACTTGCCTCAAGCACATTCTTCGAGCAACTATAGAAGTAATGGACAGGAAACAGCAAAATGGACAGCAGGTTTAACACTTCCCACAATGATAATAACACATTCCATCTTGTGACTGGAGTTTATGGTTCAAACCATTTGTTTTTTAAGGAAACCACATCGAAAGTAGACACAAATCTGAGCATATGCATATTGCAGGGTAGAGTGACTCTCCCCACATTGGAACTTTTACCTAATACCTTTGTGTTTTACCCTAATGGATTCATCTAAAGTTCTTGCTTCAACAGGAAAAAGATGGGAAAGTGTAATCAGTATCCTCAAATTGATTCGTGGGAGCATTGCAGGTGCGTCAAACAGAATATAGTATGGAAGATGTGTGGCTTCATATGAATTTAGATAAGCTCCAAACTTACTATTGAAATTACATTTTTTATTGTTTTCGTTTTTGTTTGCAAATTAAATAAAATGTGTTATCATTTGTGTATGTGTTTGATGGAATGCTTTTTTCTGTATGTTTTGTGTATTGTTTTGTGGTGCAGATCAGCACAGTGTTTAGACATGGGTCCCCGGCTTCCAGTAATGACTACGTTTGGGAGGAGGTCCCCGGATTTCAATAATGATCCAGTGGGGGTTCCCGGGCTCCAGTAATGATAAAGTGGGGGTTCACAGTAGTCAAAAAGTTGGGAACCACTGTGTTAGCCCAATTCGTAGATGTATAGTACAGTAACAAACTGTAAAACTAGATTTGTGAAGAATGTAATCCTCTTACTGACACCACAGAGCAGCTGTTTACACGTCAACACAATTTAGCATCATCATAGCAGCACTTTTAGAAAATATTGGGACCGTTTTTTGGAGGAACACAAAAGTGAGCAACACAAGTGAGTTCGAAATGAGGATTCTCTGTCCATGCCAACATGACCACCTGACTGGACTGCTAAGCCTGAACTAAGAGAGAAGGCGAAAGTAGCAGCTGGACTATTTAGCATACTCAAAGGAAATCAACCTCAACCCAATCCTTCTCCTGGCAGTATGGCACAGATTGTGATGGCAATGCAGGTTCTCTGGGGCACATGCTGTCTTAGTAACCATTCCTGGTGATGAAGGTGGATTGTATCTCCTCGGCTTTTGTATTGTATTGTATTGTAATAGTATTTATATAGCGCTTACTACCCCTGACGAGGCGTCAAAGCGCTTTTCAGTGAGTAGCAATGAGAATACTGCTCATTATTCTACTCTAGCTCTTACTTCAATCTCACCAGAGAGCAAAAATGTGTGTTATCTGTACTTCTAGTTCTCCATCAAAAACAACTTCATCCCTGGTAAGGGACCCGGCCAATCTCCACTGTGTTGCAGTTGTGTGGGGCCTCTCAACATCAAATTAGAACCGGGGGTGCTGTGTGGTTAGTGACCATAAAGGGGTAGCACTTAAAGACTCTGCCAATCGTTTTTAAAGACAGAAAACCTTTTTTCTTGTTGTTTTGATTTTTTTTTTTTAATGCATCTGTGCACTTTTGATCACATTTCAGCGGTAAAGGGCAGATTCGAAGACAAATTACTGTATGTTTTATGTATTTCGAATACTTTTATCTTGCAGACCTAGCCACACAACAATCTGAGCTCTTCACAAGAAACAGGCAAGTACAATACAGTATTTGGAGAGATAAAATCAACAGTAATATATATATATATATACATACACATATATATATATATCTCATCAAAGAGATGGAATAAGCAAAGGTGATGGTATCTTGAGGATTCAGCCTTTAGGGTTCTGAATAATTGGGTCTTTTGTTTCTCCTGAAAGACACAAGGTTGTCGTTAGTCTTGGAGATGGGGATGAGAATGGCTGGTTCAGCATTTTGGTTTTTCTTACTTTTGAGATTTCAACGATCAAAAGTTATTTGCTTGTGATTCTTCTCTTTCCACTGGTGCTGGTACCGATGTCTTTCAAGGAGGAGAAGAGGTCTTGGTGTTATTTTGTGGGTTATACAAGCTTTTCTGAAATGGATAGTGGGACATCTAGGTGCAGCTAGTTAAGTTATTTATTGATGAGGGTCATATGTTCTAATTTTGTGGCATCTTTAAGAAGGCGTACAGCCAAGTGCAGTCACCACAGAGAAGGGCTTGCGCTGGTTTGGGGAGACCTTGAAGTCCAGACCTGCTACCGCTGCAGTGCGAGAGGCCAAGTGCTTGCACATGGTCCTAAAATCTTGAGGTGAGATGGAAAGTTCAAGTCTCCTGAGCAGGTGGAGCTGGAAAGATGTTTTTCACCAATTTGAAGATGTGTAGAAACAAGGGATTTTTTTTTAGCTGAAAGAGAATCGATGCCATTTGGCTGCAGAGACCAAGATGTGAGTGCGGATAGTTCAGAGAGAATTACTATCCATTTATGGACTGGTGTTGTCAGGCCATAAAAGTGGAGGACAAGACATTTGGTTTTTGAAGGGTTCGAGAAAGAACGCATTCATCCATATTGAGGGGTTACCAATTGATATGTTTGCAGAAGAGGTGTTTAAAGTTAAAGTCAAGAGCCTGAGGCACACTGGTGTAATGTTATACTGTTGGTGTGAAGCAGAGAATCAAGAGTTCTTGTGTAAAGGTTGAATAAAGGAGGCTAGAGGAGAGAGGCTGTAGATACTCCGCAGCTGAGAGGGTGAGGGAAATGATCTAAAGAAGTCAATTTTTAGGAACTGAGATCTGGATTTGATGAACGATCTAAAATATTTTACACTATATAATTTGGAGGATATGTTCAGTCAGAAATCTGCAGAGCTGTTCTTTCTGCTGAGCTAGCTCCTTAGACCCTGCACCTGAGCAGTGCTACTTGCATCCTTTGAAGGGGCAGAATATTATTAGCTAATATCTCAAAACCATGGAACCTGCTGCACATAGAATCCACTCACTTGGAGACCAGGAAGGAACTTAAATCCTACCTACTCTGATCCCTCCTTTTATTTTCCGCTAGTGACCATGCATCTTAAAAGGGTTCCAGGAAGCTTGACGAAGTGCAGTATCTATTAACTTATTAGGAAAGAGATAAACTGGCTTAATACAGAGACATCAGACCTGTGTTAGGTGTCATAGTCATCGCCAAAAATACTGGTGCCTGACAAAAACATCACCTTAATGAAATTATTGGGGAAATCGAGCAACAATGACATGACTGTGGCAAGTATCCCGTTATCTGCCAGGAACCAAGTGCATCTATGCAGGTTCCATGTTACTGTGAGGATGAAGTCCCAATTTTAAGAGTTCTCATTTCTAAATTTTCTACATTTCTAAAAGTGGCATTTAGCAGCAGGCATTCTAAAGAACAAACGTATAAGATCTATGTGTGCATCGCGAAAGGAAGCCTCGACGAACCTTTAATGATGTTAAATGTTGCTTAAATGTCAGGTTCCATTGGTTTTAGATTTCAGTGCTGCTGAGATACAACCTAAGAGTGTAAGGTCATCCAGAGACAACATGCGCTGACACCATTCTAGTACGTCCTTGGTTGCTTCCTGGGACACGTGCTGCTGATGTCACCCCAGGATCCAGGTTTGCTACCATGTATTGATGTATGAAGTTATGTGCCAGTGATAACTTTATGAAAGCGGCTAATAAGATAAGATGTCTTGATCACAAAGGCTTTCAGTCATCCCAGGCAGTGGCAGAATCACAAAATAAATATTACTTTATACAGCAGTGCATGCAAAGGAAGCTACGCTTGGATCAAGATAAGAAGAAAAGCGATGAGAAGAAATGCGACCACGAGGGTTGCAACAACTCGTATCCGCAGTAGAATTTAAGACTAAAATCCTTAAAATGAAAAGACTACTGCAAACAGCCTGCAATGTTCAGCACTAAAAGTAAAACGGTCTAGAGGGGCAGAGCTGCTGACACAAACACTACTTGAGAAATTTAGTCCCATATCCAGGGAAACATTTGCAATTATTGTTGTGCCAACAAAGCACTCAAGCCGTCAAGAAAACTCTTTGAAAAGTCACAATGTGGAAATGTGCTCTCTCTGCTTCGCTAGGAATTACTGAGGCGATTGCTCAAGTGTGGGAAGTGGGACTAGCTGAGCTTTTGAATCCAAACATAGCTTGGCGATCTTAAGAAGGAAAAGAGCAACAAAAAAAACCAAACAAACACGAAATGTGCTGCGTTACCACACTGCACCTTGCCTACTGATCAGCGCACCAAAGATTAACTATCAATGGTTGAGTGGATCTAAGGAAGAGAGTCCATGGTCCTCCACAGTGCACACGTGCACACACAACAGTAAGCTGGAGAATTACTGATAGAAGTGAATATGTTACGCTATTGTCATTTCTACAGTGAACTTTGTGTCACTGGTGTGGCTTCAGCTTTCGACATGTTCAACCTGGTGCTGAAATTACCATAGCAACACAAAAGGATGATGGACGGAGTGCTGAAACGTTTCAAACACTCACCCCACTCACAGATCTGGGTTTAATCCATTGTTCTTTTGCTCACTGTGCCACTCCAGGTGGACACTGCCATATGCAAATCAGTCTTGACCCTGTTCCCCATGGGAACAGTCCAGCCCGAATTGCCAGGCCAAGTCCTCCCTGGACCGGAAATAAGCATCCTGGGACTGGTTTCAGGGTATCACCCTTCATCAGCCAGTCTAGCTTGAATCCAGTTGCAGATCCGGTTCTTATTCAGTGGGTATTGCGTTTTGGTCATACTTTTAGTTAGGAGGGGGCGTCTTAGTCATTCAGGTGTGGACATAGGTGTTTGGGTTTTGTGGGTCTAGGACAGAGTTATTTGCCAATTGCTTGGACATTTTCTAGATCAATAAACATGACTTGCCAGCAGATGTGGTAATGTCCCAAGTGGCATGTCTGGCTGGGCTTGACGTATGTTAGGCTCAATGCCAAGTACGTTCAGCGGTATGTGGGTGTGGCCATATCAAAGGTGCAGCGTGGCGATAGCAGCCACATTGCAGATCTGTGCTAAGTGGGATGCGAGTGGCGTGTTGTCTCAGAGGTGTACTGTTGAAACTTTCTGTTGCTTTGTTCCTTTGTGATTCCCAGAGGAAGCACCATACACCCCGACACATATCACTTGCACAGCTGCAGATGTTAATGAAGTCAATTGTACCTACTTGGACACAGACCAGCAAAACACAGCCATCCACCTCTGGGTGCTGCTGATATGGCACCAGACGAGCCGGATTTATAAACTTTACAAGAAAGGGATTCAAGTTCAAACAATTTATTAGATTTGGAACATACATGAAACATGAAAATAAATATTTTGTAAATCACAACAAATCTAAGTATGCATTATGAGAATGAGGTAATAAGCCCCAGTGTAAACAAAGTAAGACTGGAGAGATAAAATGAAGTGAACTAAAAATGTGGTTAACTTGGAATCCATATGCATTACATCTTTAGGTTGTTGATCTAAGGAGAAAATAAACACAATACATGTGAGAACTGTTTCATGTTTAACTTATGTTTCAGTTTTCACATATCTGTTGTTCCGGTTTCAATTTTTTCCATATGGAGTGTTTCTTAGACATGAAATAGGGCTTCTCTGGTATTGGTACAGACCCTACAGCGGAGAACCACCTCCCTTTCTGGTGGATAAACTGAAGGATAGAAAATAGAGAACTGTAGGTTTGGTAAGACAAAGCCGCCTGGGAAGGAGGCACTGGACAATTTTATTACAAGAGAGCCGGGCTGATCTCAGCGGGTTGAAAGGCGCACGACAAATCAGAGAAAGTTGCATGTATTACGGCTTGTACCTACTGAGGCTCCTAAAACAAACGCCCTGTTATACGTCTACGCGGGAATGACATTTCTGTGTTAATTTAAAGGCAAAAAATATAACTGAAGATGTTTGTTCTTTGAAGTGTAAGAGACAACTGATCATCCATGACTATGTCTATATTCCTCACCCTATAGGGGAAGGTAATAAGATGGAAGGGTTGACGATACTTGAGATTAAACCGAAGGGTCCCACTCTGTATGGGAAACATACGCGCTTGTCGCATCCTGGTCCAGTTCTCTAAATCACGCTCCTCTTTTTTGCCTACGTTTGAAATGTCATGGCCAACTCTTCTACGCACGCCCATGCTCCTTTTAAGAACTGCTGTGATTCCTTTTCTCTAGGTCTTTATTTTAAAGTGATTTGATGGTCTTAAGCCCTAAACTACGCTTTTGTTAACAATACAACAAATAATGAAAATGTCACTTACCCAGTGTACATCTGTTCGTGGCATTAGTCGCTGCAGATTCACATGTTTTGCACAGTCCGCTGCCTGGTGTTGGGCTCGGAGTATTACAAGTTGTTTTTCTTCGAAGAAGTCTTTTTTGGTCACGGGACCGAAGGACTCCTCCCTCTTCGGCTCCATTGCGCATGGGCGTCGACTCCATCTTAGATTGTTTTCCCCGCAGAGGGTGAGGATGGAGTTGTTTGCTATAAATAGTGCCCATGCAATGGAGTGAATACGTATGTACATAAAAAGTTTATAATAATTATTTACAAATGTACAAATGTTTAAGATTTAAGATCTCCTTCTAAACGGCTACAGGCTTCCCGGGGAGGCGGGAGGGCACATGTGAATCTGCAGCGACTAATGCCACGAACAGATGTACACTGGGTAAGTGACATTTTCAGTTCGATGGCATATGTTGCTGCAGATACACATGTTTTGCATAGACTATAAAGCAGTTACCTCCCCTAAAAGCGGTGGTTTAGCCTGTAGGAGTTGAAGTAGTTTGGAATAATGTTCTTAGTACAGCTTGGCCCACTGTAGCTTGTTTTGCATTTAGTACGTCTACACAGTAGTGTTTAGTAAATGTATGAGGCGTAGACCAGGTTGCAGCCTTACATATTTCGCTCATAGGAATGTTTCCTAGAAAGGCCATTGTAGAACCTTTCTTTCTGGTTGAGTGTGCCTTTGGTGTAATAGGCAATTCTCTTTTGGCTTTAAGATAGCATGTTTGAATACATCTGACTATCCATCTAGCAATGCCTTGTTTAGAGATTGGATTTCCTATGTGTGGTTTTTGAAAAGCTATGAACAGTTGTTTTGTTTTCCTGATTAGCTTTGTTCTGTCAATGTAGTACATTAGTGCTCTTTTGATGTCTAATGTATGTAGTGCCCTTTCAGCCACGGAATCTGGTTGTGGGAAGAACACTGGCAATTCTACTGTTTGATTTAAATGGAATGGTGAGATTACTTTTGGTAGAAATTTTGGATTTGTTCTTAGAACTATTTTATTTTTGTGTATTTGAATAAAAGGTTCTTGTATGGTAAATGCCTGTATTTCACTTACTCTTCTGAGGGATGTGATTGCAATGAGAAATGCGACTTTCCAGGATAGATATTGCATTTCACAGGAATGCATGGGTTCGAAAGGTGGACCCATGAGTCTTGTTAAGACGATGTTAAGGTTCCATGAAGGAACTGGTGGTGTTCTTGGTGGTATAATTCTTTTTAGCCCTTCCATGAATGCTTTAATAACTGGTATTCTAAATAGAGACGATGAATGAGTAGTTTGTAGGTAAGCAGATATTGCTGCGAGGTGTATTTTTATAGATGAAAAAGCGAGATTCGCTTTTTGCAAATGTAGTAAGTATCCCACTATGTCCTTTGTAGAGGCATGCAATGGTTGGATTTGATTGGTATGGCAGTAGCAAACAAATCTTTTCCACTTAGATGCATAGCAGTGTCTAGTGGAAGCTTTTCTATCTTGTTTTATGACCTCCATGCATTCTTGTGTGAGGTCTAAGTGTCCGAATTCTAGGATTTCAGGAGCCAAATTGCCAGATTCAATGATGCTGGGTTTGGATGCCTGATCTGTTGTTTGTGTTGTGTTAACAGATCTGGTCTGTTGGGTAGTTTGACATGCGGTACTAGTGAAAGGTCTAGTAGAGTTGTATACCAAGGTTGTCTTGCCCATGTGGGTGCTATTAGTATGAGTTTGAGTTGGTTTTGACTCAACTTGTTTACTAGATATGGAAGGAGAGGGAGAGGGGGAAAAGCGTATGCAAATATCCCTGACCAACTCATCCATAGAGCATTGCCTTGTGATTCGCGGTGTGGGTACCTGGATGCGAAGTTTTGGCATTTTGCGTTTTCTTTTGTTGCGAACAAATCTATCTGGGGTGTTCCCCAAATTTGAAAGTACTTGTTCAGAACTTGGGGGTGAATTTCCCATTCGTGGACTTGTTGGTGGTCTCGCGAAAGGTTGTCTGCTAGTTGGTTTTGGATCCCTGGAATAAATTGTGCTATTAGGCGAATGTTGTTGTGAATCGCCCACTGCCATATTTTTTGTGTTAGGAGGCACAATTGTGTTGAGTGTGTTCCTCCTTGTTTGTTTAAATAATACATTGTTGTCATGTTGTCTGTTTTGACAAGAATGTATTTGTGTGTTATTATGGGTTGAAAGGCTTTTAACGCTAGAAATACTGCTAACAGTTCTAGGTAATTGATATGAAATTTTGTTTGGTGTACATCCCATTGTCCTTGAATGCTGTGGTGATTGAGGTGTGCTCCCCACCCTGTCATGGAAGCATCTGTTGTTATAACGTATTGAGGCACTGGGTCCTGAAATGTCCGCCCTTTGTTTAAATTGTTGCTGTTCCACCATAGAAGCGAGAGGTATGTTTGGCGGTCTACCAACACCAGATTTTGAAGTTGACCCTGTGCCTGTGACCATTGTGATGCTAGGCACTGTTGTAAGGGTCGCATGTGTAGTCTTGCGTTTGGGACAATGGCTATGCATGATGACATCATGCCTAGAAGTTTTAGCACAAATTTTGCTTGTATCTTTTGGTTTGGAAACATAGCACTTATTACCTTGTGGAATGCTTGCACTCTTTGTGGACTTGGAGTGGCAATTCCCTTTGATGTGTTGATGGTTGCTCCTAGATATTGTTGTGTCTGACACGGTTCGAGGTGTGATTTTGTATAGTTGATGGAGAAACCCAGTTTGTGAAGGGTTTGTATGACATATGTGGTGTCGTTTGTGCACTTTTTTACTGTGTTGGTCTTGATTAGCCAATCGTCCAGGTAAGGAAACACATGTATCTGTTGTCTCCTGATATGTGCTGCTACTACTGCTAGACATTTTGTGAACACTCTTGGTGCAGTTGTTATTCCGAATGGCAACACTTTGAATTGGTAATGTATTCCTTTGAATACGAACCTTAGGTACTTTCTGTGAGAAGGGTGTATCGGTATATGAAAGTACGCATCTTTTAGTTCTAATGTGGTCATGTAATCTTGCTGTTTGAGCAGTGGAATGATGTCTTGTAGTGTGACCATGTGAAAGTGGTCCGATATGATGTAGGTATTTAGTGTCCTGAGATCTAATATTGGTCTTAATGCTTTGTCTTTTTTTGGAATTAGAAAGTACAGGGAGTAAACTCCTGTGTTTTTTTGTTGTACTGGTACTAACTCTATTGCATCCTTTTGCAGTAGTGCTTGAACTTCTAGTCCTAAAAGTTCTAAATGTTGTGGTGACATTTTGTGTGTTTTTGGAGGGATGTTTGGTGGGAATTTGTGGAATTCTATGCAATAGCCATGTTGGATTATTGCTAATACCCAATTGTCTGTTGTAATCTGCTGCCAAGATTGGTAGAATTGGCTTAGTCTTCCCCCCACTGGTGTTGAGTGAAGGGGTTGTGTGACTTGAAAGTCACTGTTTTGGTGGAGGTGTTTTTGGAGTCTGGAATCTTCCCCTACTCCTTGGGAATTGACCCCCTCTATATCCCCTGAAACCTCCCCTTTGGAATGAACCCTGATATGGTGTGGTTCTTGTTTGTTGGCTGGTGGTGTCTGTGGGTTGGCCACGAAACCCCCCTCTAAATGGAGTTTTTCTAAAAGAGCCTCTGCTCTGCGGGGAGTAGAGTGCGCCCATGGCTTTGGCCGTGTCTGTGTCCTTTTTAAGTTTTTCAATGGCTGTGTCCACTTCAGGGCCAAAAAGTTGTTTCTCGTTGAAGGGCATATTAAGGACAGCCTGCTGGATTTCAGGTTTGAAGCCTGAAGTGCGGAGCCAAGCGTGTCTCCTTATGGTGACAGCAGTGTTGACTGTTCTCGCTGCAGTATCGGCTGCGTCCAGTGAAGAGCGGATTTGATTGTTTGAGATCGTTTGTCCCTCTTCAACTATTTGCTGCGCCCTTTTTTGGTATTCCTGGGGAAGATGGTCTACGAGAAGTTGCATCTCATCCCAGTGTGCGCGGTCATATCTGGCCAGCAGCGCTTGAGAATTTGCGATGCGCCACTGGTTGGCTGCCTGTGATGCTACTCTTTTTCCTGCCGCATCAAATTTTCTGCTTTCTTTGTCCGGAGGTGGGGCGTCGCCAGATGTATGGGAATTTGCTCTCTTGCGAGCTGCCCCTACTACTACGGAGTCAGGTGGTAACTGCGAAGTAATAAACACTGGGTCTGTGGGTGGAGGTTTGTATTTCTTATCCACCCTTGGGGTGATGGCTCTTGATTTTACGGGCTCTTCAAAAATTTGTTTTGCGTGCCGTAACATCCCTGGTAGCATTGGGAGACATTGATATTGGCTATGTGTAGCCGAGAGGGTGTTAAATAAAAAATCATCCTCTATAGGATCGGAATGCAGTTGGACATTGTGGAATTCTGCAGCCCTAGCCACCAGTTGCGAGTATGAGGTACTGTCCTCTGGCGGTGACGGCTTTGTGGGGTATGAATCGGGATCATTGTCCGGCACTGGGGTGTCATATAGGTCCCAAGCGTCTTGATCCTGATTATCTTGACTTATGGTAGTTTGCGCTGGTGAGTGCATTTGTGGCGGTGTTTGTGCCGGCGATGCCTGTTGTGGTGGAGAGGGCGGAGGCGTGACTTTTTTAACCACTTTGGCTTGTGGTTGTGCGTCATCCTTGAGAAGTCCGATCCTTCTTTTCCTCATTATTGGGGGAAGGGTTGATATCTTCCCTGTGTCTTGCTGGATGTACAGTCTCTTTTGTGTGTAGTCTGATTCTACACTTTGGAGCTCTTGTCCAAATCTGTGCATCTGGCCACTTATTCCTTGTTCCTCTGTGTAGGATGAAGGTGTGGAACTTTTCGGCGCCGAGAGAGAATCTTTTTTCGGCTTCGGCACCGACAGAATTTTTGTGGCTTTCGGCAGTGTGTCTCGGTGCCGATGTTTTTCGGTGCCGGCATCTTGTTTTTGCCTCTCGGAGCCGCTCTCTCGGCTCCGAGGTTGCTCCATGGGGGTCCCTCGACCTGAGTCGGGTGTCTTCGCTATGGGCGTGCCCTTTTTCGGCGCCTTCGACGGGTCGCCGGTTTTATGGGTCGAGCCATGGCCTGTTGGCAGTGGCGTCCCCTGGGCTTTTGTCTTCTCTATGGTTTTAATTTTCGACGTCTTACTCACTGTTTGTTGCTGTTGTTCGACGTCGGAGTCTCCGGATTCTGATTCCGGAACCGAGAATGTTTCTTCTTCGTCGTCGAAACGTTGTTTTGTTGGCGTGGACGCCATTTGTAGACGCCTGGCTCTTCGGTCCCGGAGTGTTTTTCTGGACCGGAAGGCTCGACAGGCCTCACAGGTATCCTCCTTGTGCTCGGGGGACAAGCACAAGTTACAGACCAAGTGCTGATCTGTATAAGGATACTTACTGTGACATTTTGGGCAGAAACGAAACGGGGTCCGTTCCATCGGCTTCGATGTCGCACGCGGTCGGGCCGACCAGGTCCCGATGGGGGAATCGAAGCTACCCCAAAGTCTTCCGATGATCGGTGTCGATGTACCTAACTATCCCGATACCGAACGGAACAATACCGACGCTTTCTTCCGAGATTCTGACTAACTTTCCGAACCGAAACACGGAGCGAAAAGGAATACGTCCGAACCCGACAGCGGAAAAAAACAATCTAAGATGGAGTCGACGCCCATGCGCAATGGAGCCGAAGAGGGAGGAGTCCTTCGGTCCCGTGACCAAAAAAGACTTCTTCGAAGAAAAACAACTTGTAATACTCCGAGCCCAACACCAGGCAGCGGACTGTGCAAAACATGTGTATCTGCAGCAACATATGCCATCGAACATATAGTTACTGATGCTTTTAAAAGTCAAATTAAAAGGTTCAAGACATAGAAGTGACTGTGTCTAACGCCTTAGCCTAGTGGTTCTTAATCTTTTGACTTCTGTTGGCCCCCACTTTCTTTTTACTCATAGCTGGGGATATCCGCCTCAATTAGCACACAAAACAACACACAGATGTACAAAAACAAATATAAATCAAACAACCAAATTATGATTTTAGTTTTACATTCACAAATGTATACAAAATTTTAAACTGGAAAGTTAGAGCTTTTCAAGGTATAGTTGTGTTTGTAAAAGGCGAAGAGTGATGCTAGGCTCTAGCAGATCACTTTGGGCCAGATGTATCAAACGCTTTGCATTCGCAAACGGTGGGAATCACAAAATTTGGCCGTTTGCGAATGCAAAAATGCCTTTCACAATGTATGAAAGGCATTCGCAAGGCAATTTTAAGGAATTGCAACTAGCGATTCCTTAAAATTGCGACCCCATTTGTAGAATCGCAAATTGCGATTCTCTAAATAAGAAATCGCAAATAGAGAATTCCTATTTGCGATTCCCAAAGCACATGTATCAAGCATTTCCTAAATGCGAATTGGGCATCTAGGAAATGCAATTACCACCAAATCCAATTTGGTGGTAAGCATGTGCAATTTTTAAAAATGCATTACAAATGCATTTTTAAAAATTACATGTAGCGCACACATGCCCGCAAACTTTTTTTGGGGTGCATCAGAGGGGGCCTTAGGCCCCCAGCACCCTGGGGTTTGTATTACCTAATTTGTGAATTCCTAACTGGAATTCGCAATTTGGGAAATGCAAAACCATTCGCACCTCAATGGAGTCGCATTCTCTATTTGCCATTCGGTAATATCGTTTGCGAATTTAAAGAAATCGCTATTACAGAATCACAAATTTCATACATACCATTTTGCATTTCTTAAATAGCGATTTCTTAAAATTCGCTATTTAAGAAATGCAAATCGGATTTTTGGTACACTTGGCCCTTTTGTCTTTTTGGCTTCTAATGCCCGCTCTATTTGTTGGCACATACACAACTGAGGCCACTAATTATTCAGACTAGATTCCGTTTTCTGTATTTGTGCTACTCCCAGAAATCAAGATAAAGATACCAACTTAATTTTAGCCTCCAGTGTCAAACTCCTTCACATTTAACGAGCATTTAAAAATTGTCAACTTTGTTTATGTGTATGTACTTTACTGATCTGCTAATTTCCTAAACAGTCATGGACCCTCAGGAGTCCATGAACCACAGATAAATGTTACCGTCAGGAATTACCAATTCAATTTCAGGAAATGGGATTATTTTTTATCAGACATTAGATAACCAGCCTGGCATGTTTTCCTCCATTTTTTAGATGCTTTTCAGACACTAAGCTCATTTCACAGACACCAAAAGATCTTCTGAAACTTTGAGGCAAAGTCTACAATATGACCTGTTTGAGGTACACTTTGGAAGCACAGACGCAGCACAAATATAAGCTGCCTTATGTAAACTGAAATCTTCGTGAGGTTCTGGCACTAAAACTATTTCCAATAGGTTATAAATTAAGGACGCTATACGTAGTATTGAGCCATCTGTTGTGGAGTCCTTTTTTCATCCACATAGGTGTTCTGCTTACTGTTATACTAATAAAGATGAAATTCTTCAAGATTTGCCGGTGAGGTAGGCAATTTAGTGCACCAGGTAGGGCTCTTTCGACAGGACCGTATTCCCAAGATCGATGACTCGGGCGACTCCTATTGAAGAAGCTGCCTACCCAGCACGCTAAGATGTTTTCAGCAGGTATGTGACAGACCACTTTCATTTGCTTGTGAGTTTCATGATGTGGTCTATGGCGGGTGCTAAAAATGTCATTGTTTTAAGCATAATTCAATTTTAATTTTTAACAAGAAAGGAGTATTGCACTTGAATCCCAGGGAAAAAATATTTCACACTGCCATCCATGACTGAAACGTGGGTCAACCATGGATACCTAGAGGCTGGCAACAAAACAGAGTGGGTGTGCAGTTTATTGAACTTGGTAGGAATTCTCCACTCATGGACTGATTGTACCTTTTCCAGGTCTTCACCCATGAATGATAAGACTGTATTAACAAGCCATTCCCGGTGTACACCCTTATCATCCTCTTGTCTCCCCTCTGTTAGGGTTCACTAAATTTGTATAATGTAGACTGTTTTTTTAAACAATATATTTTCAAAAACATAAGACAGAAATTAAAACAATTGTAACTCTAGGGCTGAAAAAGAACACAAAAGCAATATTTACCTAGGAGACATTTCTCATGAACTGTGCAACAACAGAAATAGTGTTAGTTTGTATCAAGTACAAACTAACATTCTACCAAAAAACATATAGTATCAACATGAAAGGCACGTATTCCAGCTGAAGGCCGAAAGTGACCTCAAACCCTAGTCGGTGCCCCATTACATCATAGTGCAACAGAAGAAAGACTACCCTGGCCTCAAACTCTGCGAAAAATAACAATATGAAATTTCAACATAATACCCGCCCAGAGAAGGTTGGAGCAGTGGAAGGCGTTCCAGCAGAAACACCCACTACAGGCTTCCAGAATAACAAGAAAACTCTTGCGCCCCTCTGTCCCAAGTAAAGCAGGGCAATATAGACCCAGAAAACCAAAAGATGGCCGGACATAGCTTTCACGTACCTCCAGCGACACTGCGTACACATAGCGCACCCTATATAGGCACTGCAGTCGCAATCAAGGATCATTGTAAGTCTAACTGGAGACTGGTGGTTTAAGTATCTTACTGCATGAAAAACAAACTTAAAACCAAGGGTTAATAACAAAGAAGCTGATCGAAAAAGAGTATAGTGTTGCACTGACATATCGCCTTGTTGAGGGAAATCTAGAGAAACCTAGAGGCTGCAGGGTGCGAGAGTTCACCAAGAGATGGGAACTGGTTGGATAGCAGCTTGGTTGGGCAATCATGGTCCAGAAATGGCAGGTGTTTTTTTAAGCATTGCCCCCTTGCTTGAAAGCAAGAAACCAAAGAACAGATTTAGAAGAGAAGCTTCCAAGGACATTGAGAAAACTTCAATCCCAACTTTAAAATGCAAAGTGATACAAAAACTGACTCCTACCTTACCCATCCTTTCTGGATGGTCAGAGGTGTCTCTTGACGGCATAGCGTACAAGTCACAACATTGAACAGTATGGATTAAGTCGATGGTTTACCAAATTGGACACTAAAAATATCGCCATACCCCGGAATCCCAGTGGACACAGTTGTTACTGTGACCTGTAGGAGTGGTAAACAAGCCCCATGAAGAGCACAATTCTGCCTAAGCAGAGCTGCAGCTTTTAAGAAGGTTTGGTGAGCAGCAGTCTGGGTCAGACAAAATTACCAGCAATCAAGGAGGGAATTGTGAGCGGTACTCCTAACGCCGGATTTTCCTCTCCACTGTAGGCGGTAACATTACTTTGTATCACTTCAGATACTCGTTATGCAAGGCTCATGTCCACATGATCATCTCAGAAGGTTAGGCCCTTTCCAGATCTGTCCTACCTCAATGGAAGTACGCCCTGCAAATAATCCAAGAATAATGACAATATACTGCCCTGGAGTACTGTGGCTAACAAGCGTCACCCCCGCAGGACGAAACAGTGAGTCGACGTTCTGGGTTTTCAATCTGACACCAATAGCTTGGAGAGCACACAGATCTCTGCAAGATGTGCATCAATTTGCTTTCAGATCTCACAACTTTAGAAGGCCAGAGACAACTGTTATGTGCTTCACGAGTGCTCTCGCAACGTCCTCATTCGAGCGGATGAGACTTCTAACTGCCCTACTTCTGCTCACAACTCGCAGTACGTTTGATGTAAGGTTCACATTGATAGGGCGTCTGGATGAATGCATTGAATTCACAGAGAGGATACGTCACAGTATTTGCACCCCCCAGATTTAGTATTTTAACTTCAGTCCTTGCCAATGTCCATGCAGGAACCAAGTGCGCAACAAGTACCTGGAAACTGCCATCTTCTTACCGTTTCCTAGCAGCCCAAATACATTCAAATTACCCAGATTAAAGACTGCAGATATGTATTTATACCACTTCCCAGAGCGAGCAGAGAGCGACGATGATATTGAGGAAGATGTACAATGCTGGAGGACAAGGGCCCATAGTATTTTTTGGCAGTCTGGCCGTCCCCCACCAGGGCAACGGATCAGAATACTCTGCCCTGGTGGAGGTCGTGACTGCCAAATTTAGAAATGTCCAATGGCCCGATGGACATTTCTAGCATTTATAGGAACTGCTGTCAAGGTGGTTCCAGCGCCTAGAGACCCTCACGGGTGAATAGTGCACTTTACAAATTCCTGATTGATTGATTGAGTACACGCATTGGAACATTTCCCTAAGGCTCTCTCAAACATGACAGAGCATTTGGCAAAGTTTCCAAAGTGTTTTTATTTTCATATACAAAAACCCAAAGCGCCTCCCCTTGCCATGGGAATCATCTCAGGGGCATTTTTTTTTTTTTTACTGCTTATCATCGCCATAGTTTGGCTGGCGATTACGAGTAGTAAATAACGGATATATATATGTCCATCATGCTAGTTGGGCAGACGGACATACAGCCAATTCTACATCAGCCCTTAATCAGTCGGAGAAGCTTAGCCATGGATGCGACGAGTAGACCATATTAGCAGTAGACTCATTCCGTCACTGTTGCAACGGAGTATGCTTACCACCAACATTTAAACTAGGCCCTCAGTCAGGACAGCGTTTCAAAGTTAGCAGAAAAATCAACAAACTGCATTAAAGGACAGCCAATTACTTGAATTGCACAAAATAAACATTCTGAAAGTGTGCGTTAAATAAGTAAAGGAATTTAAAAAATGAAAAACTATGAAAACAATACGTCGTAAAAGTCTGAATTTGGGTTACTTTGCATCAGGGGCAGGGTGAGGATCATAGGTTGAGTTTTTGGGAGAGAGTAGGACTGAAGACAAGGGCAGGGTTAGGTTAAGGTCATAACAGCTGACAAAGCAGGTGCAGGCTAGGTATAGTGACTAGACCCACTTAAAAAATATATCACATTTGTAGCAAAATGGCTCCTTGTTGCAGTTACCCCCCCCACTTTTTGCCCGATATTGATATGGACTTGACTGAGAGTATGCTGGGACCCTGCTAACCAGGCCCCAGCACCAGTGTTCTTTCACTAAAAATGTACCATTGTTTCCACAATTGGCACACAGATAAGTCCATTGTAAAAGGTACCAGTGGTACCAAGGTCCCTAAGGGCTGCAGCATGTGTTGTGCCACCCTACGGGACCCCTCACCTAACACATGCACACTGCCACTGCAGATTGTGTGTGTTGGTGGGGAGAAAAAGGCAAAGTCGACATGGCATCCCCCTCAGGATGCCATGCACACACAATACTGCCTGTGGCATAGGAAAGTCACCCCTCTAGCTTAAGCGCCTTGAGACCCTCAAGGGTGAGTAGTGCGCTTTACAAATTCCTGATTCATTGATTGATTAAGGCAGGGTGCACTATACCACAGGTTAGGGCATAGCTGCATGAGCAAGATGCTCCTACAGGCTCTAAGTCCATTCTTAGAAATTGTAAGTACAGTGTGGCCATATTAAGTATAAGGTCTGGGAGTTTGTCAAAACGAACTCCACAGTTCCATAATGGCTACACTGAACACTGGGAAGTTTGGTAACAAACTTCTCAGAATAATAAACCCACACTGATGCCAGTGCTGGATTTATTACAAAATGCACACAGAGGGCATCTTAGAGATGCCCCCTATATTTTACCCAGTCCCTCAGTGCAGGACTGACTGGTCTGTGCCAGCCTGCCACTGAGGGACGGGTTTCTGACCTCCTGGGGTGAAAACCTTTGTGCTCTCTGAGGCCAGAAACAAAGCCTGCACTAGGTGGAGGTGCTTCACACCTCCCCCTGCAGGAACTGTAACACCTAGCAGTGAACCTCAAAGGCTCAGGCTTTGTGTTACAATGCCCCAGGGCACTCTAGCTAGTGGAGATGCCCGCCCCCCAGACACAGCCCCCACGTTTGGCAGCAAGTCTGGAGGAGATAATGAGAAAAACAAGGAGGAGTCACCCTCCAGCAAGGGCAGCCCCTAAAGTGTCCTGAGCTGAGGTAACCCCTTCTTTAGATAATCCTTCATCTTGCTTTGGAGGATTTCCCCCAGTAGGATTAGGGATGTGCCCCCTCACCAAAGGGAGAAAGCACAAGGAGGGTGTAGCCACCCTCAGGGACAGTAGCTATTGGCTACTGCCCTCCAGCCCTAAACACACCCCTAAATTCCGTATTTAGGGACGACCTGAACCCAGGATTTCAGATTCCTGATGACCTAACAAGAAGGACTGCTGACCTGAAAGCCCCGCAGAGAATAAAGAGAAAACTGCTTTGGCCTCAGCCCTACCGGCCTGTCTCCAGATACAAAGAACCTGCAACAGCGATGCATCCAGCGGGCCCAGCGACCTCTGCCGACTCAGAGGATTGCCCTGCAATTCCAAAGGACCAAGAAACTCCTGTGGACAGCAGCTCTGTCCAAAGCAACAAAGAAGAAACCATCTTTAAACGGACTCAACCCTGAAGCGTGAGTCCCCAACACTCTGCACCCGACGCCCCCAGCCCGTGTCAAGAGAAACCAACACTGCAGCGAGGACCCCAGGCAACTCCCACGGCGTTTCCACCCTGAGAAGACCTCCCTGCACCCCCACGGCGACGCCTGCAGAGAGAATCCAGAGGATCCCCCTGATCGTGACTGCCCGGTAACAAAGAACCCTACGCCTGGAAGAAGCACTGCACCGCAGCCCCCAGGCCTGAGAGGAACCAACTACGGGTGCAGGAGTGACCAGCAGGCGGCCCTCATCTTTGCCCAGTTGGTGGCTGGCCCGAGAAGCCCCCCTGTGCCCTGCCTGCATCGCCAGAGTGACCCCAGGGTCCCTCCATTGATTCCTATCTAAAACCAGACACCTACTTTGCACACTGGACCCGGCCGCCCCTGTGCCGCTGAGGGTGTATTTTGTGTGCCTTTTTGTGACCCCCCCCCCCAGTGCTCTACAAAACCCCCCTGGTCTGCTCCCTGAGGACACAGGTACTTACTTGCTGTAAGACTGGAACCGGAGCACCCCTAGTCTCCAAAGGCGCCTATGTTATTTGGGCCCTACTTTGACCTCTGCACCTGACTGGCCCTGTGTTGCTGGTGCTGGTTGTTTGGGGTTGCCTTGAACCCCCAACGGTGGGCTGCCTATGCCCCGGAGACTGAACTTGTAAGTGCTTTACTTACCTGATAAACTAACTTGTACTTACCTCCCCCAGGAACTGTTGATTTTTGCAGTGTCCACTTTTAAAATAGCTTATTGCCATTTTTGCCAAAACTGTGTACCTTATTGTTTTACTTCAAAGTTCCATATTTACCTATGCCAAGTACCTTACAATTTATGTATTTACTTGAATTCTGATTCCTGTGGTTCTACAATAAATTAATAAAATAATATTTTTCTATATAAAAGCCTATTGGCCTGGAGTTAAGTCTTTGAGTGTGTGTTCTCATTTATTGCATGTGTGTGTACAACGAATGCTTAACACTACCCTTTGGTAAGCCTACTGCTCAACCACACTACCACAAAATAGAGCATTAGTATTATCTAATTTTGCCACTATCAACCTCTAAGGGGAACCCTTGGACTCTGTGCACGCTATCTCTCACTTTGAGATAGTATATACATAGACAACTTCCTACAAAATCTGAATTATAAAACAGGATATTGTATGTACTCAGTATACTTCAAACTATTCAAGTGCTTCTTTTTCCCACTAATCTCCCAGATTAATTTAGAAATGTATCATTTGGAAAACATTAAGTTTGGTACAATTAGTAGGAAACAGTTCGGATAGGTTACCTGTCTGTTCATTTTCCATTTAGTTTGCAAACATTTTTTTTTTTTTTTTAAAACAGTTTGACCTGACCATAACTGCCTTTATACACTACCCTACTAGTATTTAACTGGGCAGATGTACAGATTTAACTTCAGCCCTTGGCATATTGGACTGACCATACTACACTGTCTCAGCATCTAAAATCAACCTACAAACCACCATCCGGACCCTTGTCTGAATACCTGTCACAGCTAAGTAAATATTGTGAGTATGTAGAGCGCGGGCGAATGAAGCAAGTATGAAGTGCATGCCCATTCATTGAACCACGGAAGATTCCAGGCAGTGCTTAATTTGAGCCAGTGGTTTCTGGTGCTCACCACCGGCACCTAATTGTCAACACCAGCACTTATGGCATTCTGCCAAATGGTGGTGCTGTTTGTGTAATTTAGAGATGAGCAGAACAACAGCTGTTTATTAAAAACGGTTGTTTATTAAATCAATATACATTGAAAACAACGAATACCTGCCGCCCAAGCTATTTTTATAGCTTTGGGGGACTCAAACAGTCTGCATTGTCACTCTTGCAGCAGTGAGATGGTTACTAATTGTGTAGGTAATGTCATTGGTAGCGCTGGCAGTAGCAATGAGTGCTGCAAGCTGCAGTGGACTCCTGACGAGGGTCCTGGCACCTATTTTATTTGCAAATTAAGCACTGGTCCCAAGAGCCTTCCCTTACCTGACAGATATTTCAGGTAGCCTCAAAGATGCAAGCTTAGCAGCTTTATGAGAAAACCCTTCTTACAATGTTTACATTTTTTATTAGATGCATGCTACCGTTTAGATGAGGGGTACCAATACTTCTGGGACAAAATTACAGATGTGATTATTTTTTTTAACAGTGGGGGACATAATATGATTGATAAAGGGGACCACAGAGGACAAGAAAGACAGAAGGAATTAGGACACGGAGACAGCACAGAAGGGTTCAGCGCAGTCTCTATTGGAATCAGCAGAGGGCGCTTCAGTGCCCAGTGACATCAGGCCACTTATATTTTTAACCGTATCTGAATTGACAGGATCAGTTTCACAAATGTGAGGACAGCAACACATCGTTAGCGTCACTCTACAATTAGTGACGATTTCTGTGTATGGGGGAATCATCACATTGAAGTACGCCGGGAAATCTGCACAAGTTCTAAACTTGCAGATGCCATCAAACCTCCATGTACTTATTCCTGTAAATCAATCAATCAGTATTTATAAAGCGCGGCTACTCACCTTTGAGGGTCTCAAGACGCTGTGAGGGACTCAAATAGGCTGGAGTGCTCACGATCTGCACATGAAAGTATGTCAGAAGCGTGCACCGCATGGTTAACATTGTGTTCTTTTTTTTTTTATTTGCATGAAAAATTCAAAGGCCTTCCTCTACTCCATCTGAAGGTTTTTTTTTTGTTGTTTTTTTTTTTAGTTTTCACACCCACTTTGCAGATTTACTCTAGCACATTTCACCTCTGTGGCTAACTTGGGTGGTAAAACCCACTGTTTCAGAATACTGAGAGCATTATGACTTTATGGGTGTCCACCCCATTCATAAAATTCTTCAGCTCCTGCCCCTCCAGCAGCGGACACATATAATGCCGCTCCTGGCCCTAAAGATGTGAGGCCGACCATGCTGGTGAATAGTCTGGTGCAGAAAGTTGAATTTGAAGTCACAAACTCCTGATTTTATTGGGATTGAGGTGTTTCAACATCAAATCTAACTATTCGCTGTTACGAGCTACAATTTTGACTGCAAAGTTTTTGTGCCTGGTCCACAGTCACGACACACACAATGCCATCATCTGGTATTTTTGGCGGGCACCGACCTGCCTGTCCACCTCTGGCAGCAGCAGGAGCAGCTCCTGTTGGCAGTCTCCAGGCAGCACAGAGAAGGTGTGCTTGTTGATCAGGGCTCGCAGGTTCGTGTTGACCAGGATGGACTCCGGCGTTTCAACGTCAATCCACGAACACTTTGTCCTCTTCAGCTGTCCTGCAAGTCACAAGACAAGAGGTAGTTAGACTTCTGCTATCGGAAAGCTGCATTCAAGCGCCTTCCCCTCAAAGTGCCGCTCACCGCGCCTATTCAGCTTGTCGCTCTGCACAAACCTGCTTCAAATTTACATTCTGGGGGTTCCAAGTTCCAACCATTCCCTGGTCTTGTTCCTCAAACAAGCGCTCAGATGAAATGAGATGAGCATACAAGTAGTAAACCTCCCTACAGTAGGGCACCCACCAGCCATCTTAGGATCACCTTTTGACTCCAGTAACTGACTGCGGTTGAAACACAGATGCCTCATCGAGCACGCGTCCTCAAAAACTGGATCAGTTCATCATTTACCAAGTACTGTATTGTGAAACATGTACCGAATGAGCTTTATGTGAGCTACAAAACAAGTAGCAAAATTGATGCTGATGGCTCAGTGTTTCACAATACAATACCTGCTAACTACTAGAGGAACTTGACTTTCTCGTGGAAATGTACAGAGGCGACTCTACAGCCTCCGGGTACAGATTCACTCTTTCTCTGCGTCTTGGCCTAGGATAACAGGACAGAGCAGGGAGCAGCTGATGAGGTGAAGGTTGACAGAAGTGAGGTGGAGGGCCAGGTGATTGGTGAATGCAGACAGGCGGCCAGGGGTAGGCGGGTGTTGACAGATCTGAGTGGCGCATGAGAGAGGGGCAACAGAGGCAACAGGACACACCATGTAACTTTAAAAGCGAAAGGCGCTGCTGTTTCCAGATTTTTGTATCGTGTAACTCAATGTCTTTGCAGGAATAACTCATGGCCAATGCTAATGGCCTAAATTTAGTGGCATGCAACGTTCTGAAAAAAAACAAAAAAACAACCTTTGTCCTTTTCCACCTGCACACTGTGGAATTCTTTGCCCTATCAGCTCAGACCTCAATTCAGCTTAAAACTTGCTTTTCTCTTCTCATTAGGTCTCTCAGTTGGTTCTATATCAGACGCTAGTAATGAGACCTCTCCTGCTTACTACCTCTTTACCAGGGACTGCCTACGGATGTCAGTATGTACAGCAGCGCACCCATTCCTCGCAGCCTAGAGGCGTGGCCTTCTTCAGGGAACGCTTGAGAATCAGCCACTTAGAACTGGGCTTCCCACCCAGACCATGCACGCTGGAGCTGGGTGGTCCCTGGAGGCAGCCATGAGTGTAGCTTGTGTGTGTGGGCCAGGCCGCTGTGAATGCACACAGATACTGAGCACTGGGTGCTCTTTGCTGTGGTCCTGCTCTAAATAATCTATTTACTTATTAGAATTAGAGGTGCTATTTCCTTTTATAAAGGCAGACTAGTGAGAGGACCTCATATTTCGCTGTACCTTTACTAACACGGTTCTTGTCAATCACTGATTCTCAAACAAACCAAACCGATGCAACTACATTTAGGGCACCCTGCATTTAGGACAAATATAATCCCATGTGCAATTATAAAATACAGATAGGAAATGTACAAGTCATGCAGCACGCTGGACAACTCTGTAGCTAAGCTAGCGCCTGTCCTTAAGAGCTATGCGGGTGCCAACTGCAAAACCAGCAGAAAATAACAAGTCCCTCCTCTCATAAGAGTAGCAATGTTTTTAAAAATCGAAAGGGTAGGTGGGACGTGAGGCATTTTCTCCAAATGACGTATTCCTGTATTGAACGAATTTTCCTCTCCGACACCAGATCCCACAACGCTCACTGCTGCAGAAGTGGAAGTGGTCTGTACAGGAAGGTGTGGTCTCGCAAGTTAGTATTATTCGCAAAGTTAATCGTCAATGCTTAAAAGTTTGTGAGTGGGAGGTTGGGGAATCAGGCAGCAAGAGGAAGCGAGCAATCTCTTCTCACTTGATCAGCTCTGCCAAGTACCACGCATCAGGAGTTAGACTAACGCATCTTAGTGTGGTGGTCCGCATCACCGCCCTAAAATGCATCAGTCACGCATTTACACCTCCTCTGCAGAATTATTAACAACAAAAGTGCATTGGGCGCTTGCTGTGCCACTGCCTGTAGACCCCCAGGCAAATTACATAACCAGGCTTGCTGCTCATCAGTGTTACTATGGTGACCAAGTCTGACTTATTATTGCTTCCCTTATTCTTCTATTAATTTGTATCATTGGTAATTGGCTTGGCCCTCATGCCTGGAAGTTTGCCCTGTTATTATCATGTGGAAGAATGCTCACCCGGGCACATAGTGTGCACAGCTGTTCATTAACAGTCAGACGGCATGATTTTTATTTAATTTAATATTTTCATGGATTAATCATTTTTTTTCTGCTTGTGCGCCTTTATTAGGCTTTACATTTGTACTGTTTTAAAGCAGAATGTGATCTGGGGCTTATGCTATTCAAACAGAATGATTAGTTAAAACTGGACATGTCTTTTATTCCACTGGCCTTTTAATTCCCACGCATCTGGGGTTAGATGGATTTTAGTGCAGGTATCTGCACCGCTGCACTGAAATGCATTGGTCATGCACTGAACCGCCATTGTGACCAGGAGGGGCTCAAGGCTGCCTGCCTGCATTTCACCAAAGTAGCCAGTGCTGCTTGTGACTTGGAGCGCTGAGCTGCATGCTGGTGTTCCTTGCAGCGCTGAGCTGCACGCTGGTGTTCCTTGCAGCCCCTTCAAATTCTGACACAGTTGACCCGTGTCTGGCTGGAAGGACAGCGGGGTAGGGATCTTTCATTTCAGGGGTTTTGTAGCATTCAAATATCTTTGTAGAGCTTATCATTGCTCAAAAGGGTGCAATTTCTGATATCTGACTCACTTCGTAGCTTGGTTTTACTTGCGAGAAAGTGTCACTCTAAGTATCACACTCTTGATTGTTGAATGTCACTCTGAAGTACACAGAAACCATGGAAATGTCACGTACAATCTAAAAACTTGCCAGCTATGCTTGATGCCGGATAAACATACATAGGTGATTAGGTAACGTCCTTGCATGAAATATGTAAAGAGTTCGCAATAGCAACTAAACGTGGTTTGCCGGTCTCGGGTGTAACATTGTTCGTGCAGGTGCACACACCATGTACAATAATTCTCCTGATACCAGCCATGAACGTCAATTCACAAAAGGCCGGGGTAGCGGAAGTGACATCACACGCCATATGACCTTTAGCTTCACTCACACACATGCTTACACAAACACACAGTCTTTCAAATAAACTCGCCTCACCTGCATGCATGCACACAAAAAACATTTCAAAGTATTTTTTACTTACCACTGCTAGGTATATTCCAGCTAATTGTACTCCATTTTTTATTATACCAATAGTGATTAATATATTATTATTATTATTCACTGTTAGTGTCATAAAAACATTTATAAACAAGCATTTTCAATGCAACGGGTCTCGCATTTGCTCGAGTTAGAGCTATTAGCGTTGTAAAGAAAAAAAATACAGCGCGATCACACTATGTAAAATGCAGCGCAATCATGCTGCGTGGAAAATAAACAGATAAAGTAGTCCGGACACCAGGCTGAAAACCTCGAGCCTCGTATGTTTTTAGTATTTTACCGGTGCTGTGTAGGTGGGCTAAACACCGGAAAAGGCATTACGTATGCGTGCGTTTCACAAATGAAAGCAAGAGGATTTTAAAAGGCAAGCCCACGAACCAATGAAAGTGACTGACGTGACATGGGCGTGGTTAGAAGCCCAAAAAGATTACAGAATGGGAGGGAGCGCTTTGTGCTCGACCCTAAAAACCATCAGGTCGAGCGGCCCCCTTTAGCTCCTGGCACTGATTTTGCTCCCTCTTCTGAGGCCTGAGGTCGCGAATACAGTGCCAGGGGTCGCAAGGGGCAAGTCAGGGTTGCAGCTGTGACCCCTAAATGAAGTCCATGATACCAGCAAAAGACTGGTTAGAGCAGAAAAAGTCTCCGGGCATCTTCTGCACGAACCACTCTCCCACACGCCAACAAAAGCGTGAAACTGCGTGACGTGATATTTTTAGCACATTTAAAATAAGGCCCAGTGCCCCTGTTTATTAGTAACAGTAATTCCCTCGGTTGTCGGGCAAAGTCGGAGTCTACTGAGAGCTTAATGGCAATTAACACGTCTTGCTATCTGGGAAAACCCTAGATCCATCATCTGGGCAATGTGGGGACCCCCCTGTGGCGGCGCCAGCTCGGGTCCTGCAGATGTCACATGGCGCTGGCACAGATCAGGCCGCTCGGAGTCCGGGCGCCGCGGCTGAGCACATCTTGTCCTTTGTTTCATCTTCATTTTCCACAGACAAAGCTGAGTGTCCGCTTAAGGACTGGGGAATATCCCGTGATAAGATGGCGGGAGGGATGCTGTCCGGGTGTGTCGAGCCGGCCTCTGTGACAGAGGAGCGCGGGACAGGCTGCCTCGATCACATTCCTGCCAGGAGGGCACTGGGGCGTGTAAAACCCAGGGTGAAGAGCGGGAAGGGCACAAGGCTGAGCGGGAGGAGCTCCACGGTGGGTGGCAAGAGGCTGAGTGGGAAGAGCCCCAGGTTGGGTCACAAGAGGCTGAGCGGGATGAGCTCCAGGGTGGGTGGCAAGAGGCTGAGCAGGAAAAGCTCCAGGGTGGGTGGGAAGCAGGAGAAGCTCCAGGGTGGGTGGCAAGCAGGAGGAGCTCCAGGATGGGTGGCAAGAGGCTGAGTGGGAAGAGCTCCAGGTTGGGTGGCAAGAAGCTGAGCAGGAAGAGCTCCAGGGTGTGTGGCAAAAGACTGAGCGGGAGAAGCTCCAGGGTGGGTGGCAAGAGCGTGAGTGGGAGGAGCTCCAGGGTGGGTGAAGAGGCTGAGCGGGAGAAGCTCCAGGGTGGGTGGCAAGAGGCTGAGTGGGAGAAGCTCCAGGGTTGGTGAAGAGGCCGAGTGGGAAGAGCTCCAGGGAATTCCTTTCCTGACACTGATAAGGGTCTTGTCCGCCCCCTCCCCCACCCCATAGTTCTCCTCCACCTTTCCCCTCCCCCTTCTGACCCCCCACGACATACAGGCACACACACCAACATACATACGCATACACACTCATACCCACATATGCATACATACACACATCCACACACACTGACATAAATACAAGCATTCACACAACACAACATACATGCACACTCACACCCATTCATGCACACACGCATTCCACACGCCACACACCCGCATGCACGCACACACAATCATACACCAACACCCCCCCCCACACACACAACACCCCCTCCCATGTCGGAGCACCCGACTTACCTCCTTGGAGTGGGTCCTCCGGCAGGAGGAACACCGCCAGGCCGTAGCATGGATCATGATACGGTCTGCGGTGGTCAGACAAGGCAAATCACGTTGCACAACTCTTCGAAGTTGCAACTGAAGCTCATCGTAAGCGTTGCAAACACTTTTGTAGCGTGAGAGCTAGGAAACGGTGAGCAGGTCAAAGACTGGACACCAACATCCACCAGGAAAATTACCACTTCCTGGGAGTGTGGGGAACCAGAAGATGTCGAGAAAGGGACACTCATCACAGTGCAGGACAGTGATTGTGGGAGGTTGCGTGGGTGGGTGGTTAGCTCAGCCGTTCCTGGAGGACCAAGAATCACAGAGGAATTTTGCAATAAATATTAGTGATAGCCATGTACCAGGGGTCCTGTGACTTATGGTATCTGTATCCTTTCCTGGGTTCTCATCAAGGACTAGTTGACAACCAAAAGCCATGCAGAATTATAGAACTAGTAGGCACTGTAAGATATTCCATTCCATTGATGTAATGGCAGCTGGTAAGAAAACTAGGAACTGTAAAGTTCCAGTGGTATCTAATCTTTCTGCATCAAGGGGAACAGAGAGATGTGTCGATCTGAAGATGGTCCTCAGACTAACAAGCAGAATAGACTTAGCTTTACGAAGCTGACTTTTCTATGCCAGATAGAAACACCAGGAGCTTGGCTCTCACTAGACTAGAGACCAAACTTTGCAAGAAGATAAAAAAACTGTAGGCAAGCCTTGTCTGTTCATGTCCCGAAGATCTGAACAGCATCCCTAGAGATATGAAACTTGTGACATGACAGAAAAGCCCTTGGGAGTAGATCAGCAAAGAGATTGGCGTGTCAAGCAAAGAATAGCATTCATTTCTGAAAAGAGAACCTGTCATTAAGCACTTGGACTAATTATAGAGTCTGGTTTTAATCGGAAATAATGCCTTTGGTTTACATGGGACCAGTGGGCTTGAGTTACAGGATAATGACTCAGAGGTGCAATTACATTATAAGTTCTTTGATGGAATGGTTCTATAGCATATGCGGGATACACCTTTACTTTCTGATCGCACAAACTATAACAAAACACTTGCCCACCCACCTTCTGTGATCTACAACATGTGCCCCTGGCTGGTTATAACATTTCCTATCCTGCCCGAGTTGATTTGTTATTTTAATGTTCTCTCCGCCACCATCCGGGATTCATATTCACACTCATTGCAGTCCTCAGATATGTTTATTTGGCCATAAAACGTGCAATGTTTGTGGCCGACTGGCTTCCAGAGAAAGAGACCATATGTCTCAGAGCAGTTTGTTGGGAAGAAAACATCTCCATTGATGTGCCATGTCTCCCTTCCATACCCGGAGTGTCCAACAACTGAAGGCTTGTTTCCAATAGACTCCAGAGCACATTCATATAAAAGCTGAATGTTGATTTTTATATCAAGTTCGCTACCCCACTTCACAATGTTATTTGAATGCACCTACACTCTTTGCATTTTAAAGTGTCCTTTGTCTGCTATTTAAACAGCTCTGTTTATACTTTATTGACTTTTTATATGTAAATGCAAGCAAATTCAGTTCTGAGCTCTGGACTTTCGAAAAAACATCAGCCATCAAACAGATTTTTACAAATCCATCCATTATATTGGGCTATATGCGAATGGCCCGAGTGTTACGCGGTTTATCCAAAATCTGACCTCCTAGCAAGGTCAGGCACCAGTATCCCCAGTTTTATTCTCACAACTTCTACAACACATTGTACAGAATGAGTAATTTAGTTTGGTTTTCCAGTATCTGAACTCCACATGCTCTACCATATACCGTAGGTGCAGCGGGGCTAGATGGCAGGCTGCCTGTGGACCAGTCTCTATGGCAACCAGTGAAAGGTGCCATTGTGGACCTGATAATCTCCAATTCCCCTAAACTACAGTCATACAACCCCATTCCAGTCAACTGGTACGACCACAAACTGATACCATTCTGCCTATTCAGCTCTTATACCAAAACATCTGGGCAACCCAAGAAACAGAAAATATGGTTCAGGGACACATCCAACCTTGACACTGAAACCATGGCCGATATGGCCCATCCTACTTTAATTTCGATTACACCTCACCTTGATATTTTCGAGGCCATCAACAAGAACAACTCCTGTATGGAATGCCTATTGACAAATATGCACCCATGAAGTGCAAATTATTCAGACAAAAGCCCTATAATCCTTGTTTCTCAAAAGAACTTAAAGAAGAACAAAAGCTTATCAGAAAATATGAGAAAGATTGGAGTTTAGCACCCTCTCACCTGATTATGGACAAGCTTTGCAAAGCAGGAAAACAAAACAAAGGCCGAATTCTCAGAGCCAAATAATATCATATCATACCATATCAGATCGCTCATGAATTCTGCACAGAACAGACAAAAGTGTTCGAGATTCTCCCACAGACCACAAACCCCACCACCACCACTTTTAACTCCTGAGTCATCAGTGGTCCGCAGCAACAACTTTGTAGATTTCTTTTATAAAAAAAGAGGGATCCATATCTTGCTACGTACCAGTGAATCTCCAGAAACAGAGACTCTACCGTGGAAGGCTCTGCATTCATGGTCCTCTTTCTCCCCAATTTTCAAACGGGATCTACAGCGAACAATCTCCAAAGTGAAACCGTCAAACCACCTTCAGGATGCCATTCCAGGTTCTGTTAGCAAATCTCTTGCCATACACCTACTCCCCATATGGACCAACATGGTCAACTCCTCTCTCCAACAGGGCCTATTTCCATCCATAACGTCTAAAAGTGGGTCAAGTCTCTCCTCTCGTGAAAAAACAATCTCTCGATCCAGAGAAATTTAACATCTACTGCTCAGCCTCCACACTCCCATTTTTAGAGAAAGTCACTGAAAGCTGTATAGCATCCCAACTCGCGTCACACATTCCATCAAACAACCTGCTAGACACTCTCCAATCCGGTTTCCAACATAGCCACAGTACAGAAACTGTGATCCTCCAAATAGAGGATGACTCCCTTAGAAACCTCGACTCCGGTAACTCCTTCCTCCTGGACCTGTCTGCTGCATTCAACACGGTCAACCATCTGGACCTCCTTCGCACTCGAACAACGTATGGGATGTGAAGTCACAGTCGTCAACTAGTTCTTCTCATACCTAATCAACCGTTCCCAAATTGTGAAAATGGGCAACTCGATCTAGAGACCAGTCGATGTAAATCAAGAGGTCCCCTCAATGCTCGATCCCCCTCTCCAACCCCTACTTAGAACCACTGAGTGAGTCTCAGAAACTCTAGGAATCTCTTCCACCTCTACGCCGACAACACTCAAATATACATGAAAATCTCATCCCCTGAAGACATTGCCCTCCTTTCAGTCATGCTCCTAAAAACTGACAATTAGATGTCTAACCACCATCTAAAACAACGCAACTAAAACTGAATGGCTTCTGATTTCACCTCGGAAAACAAAATCCCCAGTGCTGGAATGGGTAGCCAACTTTCCCACCCTGGATGGCTTCCCTGCATTGTACACAGCGCTAGATCACTCGGTATTACCCACGACAATCATCTCAGTCTTTACAGGCACATCACAGCCACGGCCAAAAGTGCACAACACCAACTTAGGCAGCCTTGGGCCATCTGACAATTGATTCTGGAACAAGACCTCTAAGCAGTGGTGCAGTCTCTTGTTCTCGCCAGACTAGATTATGGAATTGCCCTTTCCCAAGGCATTCCCAAAGCTCACGTAGGCCCACTGAGAGCAAAACTACATGCAGCAGCTCGCTTCATTTTAGGTCTCAAGAAATTTGACCACATTTCCCCTGCACTGTTAACCCTCCAAAGACCTCCCATTCAAGCGTGGGCCCAATTGAAAACCGCCTGCATTACCCAGAGGGCGCTGCATTCCTCTTTACCCTCCTATCGAAACGATAAACTGAAAATCTCTGGAGGAAATAGGGGTTCCAGAAATGCCCAATTCGTGCCCCCACCTTCAGTCGAGAACAGTACATGCGCCAGTCATTCTCTGGTAGTGCCACAAGAATCTGGAACTCTTTGCCTCCGTCCCTCTGCCTAGCCACCCGCCTGGCCACCTTCAAAATGGACCGCAAGCTCCTTGTATTTGAAAGGCCCCTTGGTTAATCACCCAACCACACTCAAGCACTCTCTCCGCCAGGATACTAACTACCTTTGTTATGTGACGCCGCCATCTTTATCGGTGCTTGGACTGTACACGACCTCAGTCCAGTCTGCTGCAGGCGTCCTGGTCTCATCTACCGGTGCAAATGCCTGAATGTAATTACCGTAACTTGCTGGACGCCTGTTTCCTGCTACTGTTGTAAAGCGCTCTGAAGCCTTCGGGCCATGTCCCCGCTATACAAAGTTGCATAAATAAAAAAAAGAATCATATAAACCTGTTTTTGTTGGTGCCGGGTCACTGGCGGCCTTGACCGTCTTGAGCAGGATGTGCTGGTTGGAGGAGACAGGCATGCCTGCTTTGCGCTCCTGCTGCTGCTGCTGTTTCTTCTGCTGTTGCTGCTGTTTCAAGGCCTGAAGAGTAAAAAGGATAAGAATGTGGAGTACAAACACTACACTTTAAGCTGCAAAGCAACTACAAACCAGAAGGGCTCCAGAAATCCAGAGCAAAAGAGTGTTGCAGACAGATCCTAGTTCCACCCAGCCCCAGGGGCACAGTGACTTTTTCTTGTTTTGCACCGGGCTGCGCCCTCCGCTGCTTCTCATCGTCCATGCTGCTCCGCGCAACCAAACACTGGGATTATGAAACTATTGAGAAAACTTGCTAAATTTCAAATCCCTCCTCGACGTCAGCCAAGTCACCACTGTGTGCCATTCCCTGCCTGGCAACTCCCCCACCCACGGTGATGTCTTAAGTAAGCAGGCGGATGAACCAGTTACCTGTAATCCATTGATCCTTACAGACATAGCTGGTTCACATTCTTAAAAACTATGGAAAGTAAGTTACTGTTTTACTTTTTTCGACTGAAATAAAGCGTTTTATTTGTACTTTAAATGGATAAAAACAGGCATGCCAGGGGAAGACTTTTCTTCAAAAGTTCAAAGGGTGTGTGCTGCAGCCGAGGCATCTAAAAGGTAATGCGCGTTACTTTTGTAATCCATGCACCCAGTACTGTAGGCCTGAGCCAGCCCCTCGGCTGCATGGGGCTTTGTGCGCACAGGTCTTCAGTGTTTTGGGTTAATGGAGAGAGGTAGGGTCTGAAGAGAAGTGCCTGATAGAGGTAGTTGGTATTTACTGCATCCGATTAAATCCGACATCTTGGGGTTCAGAATTTATCTGATGTGATAAACCGCAGCTCCTCTGAGTTTTGTTCTTGGTAAAGGGTAAATAACGCACCGACGTTGGTGCTCATTTAACCAGAAGCTGCACTGCACGAAAATTACTGGCCCGTTTCCCCCTAATAAATGTCTGCCAGGCTTGTCCAGCCGAGGAGGGCAGTCCTTATCGCACCCAGCGGTGCAGAGTGCGACAAAGTCTGCAAAACCTGCAATCCTGACCCCCCTGGACCAATGGGAGTTTGTGTAAAGGTCAGAATTATCTGGGCCAATTATAATCAGATCCGTAGGGTGCAAATATTACTAGCGGGAACATATAGGGCCTGATTACAACTTTGGCGGAGGGGATACATCTATCCCAAATGTGACAGATATACCACCCACCGTATTACGAGTCCATTATATCCTATGGAACTAGTAATACGGTGGGTGGGATATCTGTCACATTTGGGACGGACTAACCCCCTTCGCCAAAGTTGTAATCAGGCCCATAATGTGGTCATAAACCTGGGCAGTTTTTGCACCAGACACAAGTTTCCCTAGTGGAACTGGGATGTACCACATAGTATTGCACTTTCCAGGCTGCTTTCCCGGGCACAATACCTTCTAGTAATGCTCTGAGGAATTTGTGTAAGGTGATGGGAGAAACGGGCTTTCGCAAGTCAAGGTAGTCGGGCAGATCACTGTCTGGTCTGTGTAATAAAGCAGAAAAAAGGCCAAACTACAGACCAGCATACCCCAAGCTGAGTCCTTAGCTCAGAGTGCCCTACTGGGAAGCAGAAGCAGGCTATTTGGCACTATCCTAAAAATAAACAGAGATTACAACTGTATTATTTAATAGTGCAGGTCTTAAGAATATTTTAAATATGTTTCCCTTTAGTTTGCAACGCCGCTTTAAAGATCAGAGCTGCTTGGCAGCAATAGAGAAGTGTAAAATGAAAATTTAAGGGCTGTTTCTGAATTAATTGTGGAGAAGAATATTCAGTGTTGCCTGCTCCTAGAGCTGCAGTAACTACTCACGGAGCACATCATACTACAGAAAAAAACATCAATTTTGATGGTAGACTCATCTTAAAACCCAGGGAGGCCCTCAATGCTTCTGGTAAAAGAGATCAGGTTAACAACTTTATAAAAGGTAAAAAACATGTTGGTGTAGTACAAATCCTACATCATGTCATATTCCTTAGAAGATCTGCTGCAGCCTCGTGTAGGGGTCGCCGATGCTTACTCAGCCTCATTTTCTACCTAAGGTGGTCTCACCTTCCCATATTAATCAATCGATTGACTTACCAACTTTCCCCCACATCCACAGTTTCGAGCAAAGAGGGCTTTCCGTACTCTAGATGTTATAAGGTCCTTCTTATACTGTGTAGACCCAGGGCCGGCTTTAGTGCTTCTAGTGCCGAGTGCGTCAACCTTTGTTGAACCCCTGTCCCCAAAAAACGATGCCTTCTCCACGAACTCCCTCACTGTCATGCTCCACCAGTGCCCCTCATCTCTCCCTCTCTCACATGCATTTCATTTGTTTTATAGCGCTACTCATAAGAGTGCAGGGTATCGGAGCATTTTACATCATACACATGATGAAGAGCCAATTAAAAAATACATGTGCAAATCAATCTATAGGAAATGTTACAAGAGATAATGAGGGTTACAAGGTGTAGGAGTCACACGTCACCGATACTAGTAGGCAGTATATTTTAAGAGTGTTAGTTCTGGGGAAGCAGAGACTCGGGATTTAAAACGCACCACAGTGCATGGCTTTACTAATAAGGATGTATCTCTACCCTGAACCCTTTTTTACCAACATTAGGAAAATGGAAGACTGGGGGGAAAAAAGCACACTTTCTGAGTCACGTTATTACCTATACCATGCAGTTTCCATGCAGCTCTTCGATGACAGTTCATAGCTCACTGTGCTATATTAGGATTATAACTTATGAACTACAAGTAACAAAAGGATCTCTGGGACAAAAACAGTAACCTACTGAGTGATCCACATAAAATACAGTTTGGTGATCTGTGTGGTACACATTCTGTGCAGCAGGCATATTTCCCTACTTTATCATGAGCGGAAAGTGCCACTAGACAAAACTCCGATCACTCTCCAGCAGGAAAACTAATCAACAGAGTTAGCATGACATTTTTAATATTGCCTGAAAACTGCTGGACACACAAGGACCTCTGCAGCAGGTGCTTTTTAAACCTTGGTTATTTCTAAACACAGCGTCCACCGAGGTCAGCGCCAGGTGCAGCTGCAATGGTTGCACCACCCTAGAGCTGGCTGTGCATAGACAATACAGAGGAATCCACACAAATGTTTGTTGCATTTGCTCAGATGCAGTTTGGAAATCCTTTCTCAAAAACAAGCCTGGTGAGATGGATTTTCAGATGCATTGAGCTGTGTAATCCCAAAGCCAAACACACACTGCACAACACTCCTACAACATACTCCAAGTGCACGACACCACAATGGCATTTCTATGAAACATCTCATTAGCAGATATGCTTAAAGCAGCTACATTGTCGGCCATTCACACATTCAGCAAACACTATTAAATAAATGTTCATGACCACCAGGAAGCACAGGTGGGATAAACTGTTCTGAATCTTAATGGCAAGGATCTCCTGCCTCTGCTCACAAGACACCATGTGAGAGCCCTGGCTGCTGCTTTACAGTCTATGCACTTGCTGCTGTCCCTCGCATCCGCCGCTCCACGGCGGGTGGGAGATCTTTCTCCTTCCTGGCGGCCAAGACCTGGCCTCCCCACCAGCCTCAGGACCACTCCGCTTTCCGGAGACTCCTAAAGACCTGGCTGTTCGAGCAGCGATAACCCCCCCTTTTCCCCTAGCGCCTTGAGACCCGCACGGATGAGTAGCGCGCTTTATAAATGTTAATGATTTGATTTGATTTGATATGCTGCAAACAGAAAGCCTTACTTACCTGTAATAATCGGTTTGCCACTTACAGTGCTGTAAGTTCACATGCGCCACACCCATGCCCTGGATACGGCTTGGTAGGCAGATACCTCTGGGCAATATTTAATACTCTCCCACCTTCTTTACGGCACACTAATTCTTCTCTGCACATGGTGTCTTCATATTGCTCAGTCACCTCAAAATCAAAACCACTTCTTCAAAGAGAAACAACTTGTAGCATTGTGGGCCTAACACTAGATGGCAGAAGTGTGCGCCGCATGTGATCTACAGGAGAATGATCCAGTAGGTCACAAGCGGCGCAGACTCCTGCATCTAGTGCCACCTGCCACAACGCTGCAAGATGCTTTTCCTTGAGGAAGTGGTTTTCATTTTAAGGTGACTTATGACACTTCCTGTGACACAAATATATATTTTAATGAAATACTGGATATGATACTTCATTTCAGTTGCCAAGTCTCAGACAAATTCTTCTTAGTACAGAAAGGCTACAAAGACCCAAATACCTTTTAATGAGCCTGGAGGCTGTGACCTTCTAGGCTGAAGTTTAGTTATACCCAGGGGGACTCATAAAGGTACTAATTACTCCAGAGGGAAGGGACCACTCAGAATCAGGGTACAGTGAGTGCTTCCCTCCCCACCCTCTGGCCTGCACGATGTGAGTTATGGCGTGCTGTTTACGTTTATAAACATGACTGGCAAATTTCAGTGGTTGTACATTTCAGCCAATCTGCCTAGCAGGATTTGGGTGCAGGGCCTGGATTACACTCTGGCCCTGCGCCTGACCTGCAGCTCTGCACAGCGGGGGTTGGGCATAGGTCCTGCACTGTACTTCCTGCCAACCAAGCAAAGCCAGACACTTATTCTAATGCTTTTCTTCTCCGTTTTTTTTTTTTTTTAATGGGAGCTTTTTTAAGCTCTAGAGTTAGCTCCAACTAGTGAGTCGTGCACCGTTTTTAGTGCTTTTTTTTCTCAAGAGATGTATTTTCCACATGTCTTAGTACCACTGACCACTACCCTGGGGTTGATCACTTTGTGGATTCGCCGTGGAATTTTTTTTTTTTGCTCAGTAGAAACTCGCGAATCATGGCTAACTTGTAAGTTTTCAAACTGTGGAAAACCTATTTTTACAGTCCTATCAGCTAATCACATTTTGGTAAAAATTCAAAATGCGACTCACAGGATTTACGAGTCTTGACTCACAAGTCTTAAAATCATAGAGATGTACAACATTGTTAAACCCTTTAAATCCAGCTCAGCAACTCTTTTACTCGCTAATAAATAAAATTAAAAAAAATTAAAAATAAAACCTTTTCTGAGTAAAGCTCAACTTTCAAGTAAAGTTTGGTGTAAATCAGTTTAGCTGTTCAGGCTGAAAGTTCCTGCAAAACTTCCTGTGGGAGCTAAAATGGGAAATCACTTGTTTTTTCACTCCTTAACTTTTTTCCCCTCTATAAGTCTTCAAGAAACTTGAAATGGCAAAACTCAGCTGACTCAATAAGTAGCTTGCCAAGTTTTTTGCAAACCAGTTCATAGGGGTCAAATTTATAGGCAAATAATGCGTTTTCAATGGACACACAGTCAGAACCATTATTACACCGCGGCTGGTGTAATATACTACAACTGCTGGTGTAATATAGTACAATTAGTAGTCTATTATATTCACCCTAAGCTGTACACACAAACGTCCAGGATCAAGACGAGTTGTTCTCGCTTGCACGGGTGCCTCCTAACAGGCTGGATGGGAAGCTTGAAGATCAGCCACCATTACACATGATTGAAACAAGAATAATTTAGGATCTTTTGTTTGCTTCTGTTGAGTTCTCTGGCAAAACTGTCATATGAGCTTAGCCATGGATTGTACAGATTGTACTCTTTGCTGCACTTTCCCACCAACCTACAAGATGGTCTTCGACAGTGGGTATGTAGTCCTGGTGCTTGACTGTTCTACTTTAAGGAATGACTTTATCAGGCGCTGCGGACATGAGGCGGAGGAGCTGTGTGAATACAAAGCTTTTTGATGATGGAAAGGTATTGATGCAGAGTCTAAGCTAGGAGTCAAGTCCTTGGCCTGCACATCTGGCCAGCAATCACAATGGTACAGAAAGGTTTCTTCTGATTTATTTTATTATAAGAACCAAGGCCACCTTCCAGCACTTCTGATGGTTTGCACGCTGAGACAACTTTGCACACATACAAGGGCTGCATGGCTCACTCCTGTGACCCAGTTACCTGTTTGATTGCCTTCTTGCTGTGCTTCTGGGATGGAGATATGACTTTACCAGCTGGAATGGAGGGAGGTAGACAGGCTGACTGAGGGGAGGATGGCTGGGGAAGTCTACACGGAACTATGGAAATAAACATAAAGAAATAAAGACATTAAAATAAATCATGCATGAAGTTTGAATACTTAAATATTTTGTAAGGCATTGGCGCGTTCAGCTACCTTTGAGGACAAGCCAGTGTCTCGTCTGAGAAAATGCAACAAGCCAATGTGAAATGTTTCATTTTAATGAGTTCACTCCCCTTAAATGCATTTATAATACACATTTTTAAGGGGAATATGCATAATCCCCATCTATGTATTATATAAAAAGGCGGTAAGAAGCAGTGTGTAGGAGTTTTGAAAGCGGTTCAAAGTATCTTCAGTTACTGAACATGTTACTGGGCTGCACCTGGACACATATTGATGTAATCACAAACCAAAATGGTAAGGATGTAGAAAAGAGAAACAAAACAAAACCAAACATTTCTACAGCACAGGGGGTCGCCAACCTTTTCTGTAATAAGAGCTACTAATGTTGAAGGGAAATCACTCCAAACTACTAATCTCATTAGTGCTTTAATAGTGACCACCCAAGGCAAGTTACATTAGTGGCTGCCCTATTCGAGATAAGAGCAGTAGTCGCCCCAGTTTATCTGGGAGGGTTGTCAGAAGTAACGTAAAAAAAGTCTTTGTCAGTGTGGATACACAACCACAGCTGCAATGCCTCTGGCACCAAGCAAATAATATTAGTAATGGGCCCCTCAAAGACTATGAGTTACTAATGAAATGTCAGCTTTAAATATAATTTTCAACTTCAACCTCTTTTCTCCAAGCATCAGCTTATAAGGTGCGGAAAAGACTACGAGTTACGAATGTAATATCAGCATTAAATTTAATTTTTAAATTCAACCTCTTTTTTCCAAGGATCAGCTTATAAGGTGTGGAAAAAAACATACATTTTCAAATCAAATAAATGCTTTTCAATGTTGGTACATATATATTATTTCAACCAAGCAGGAGCTTTGAATTTAGTAGACTGCTCTGCACACAGGAGAGCTACTTCTAGGTAGCTGGAGAACGACCAGTAGCTCACAAGCTACTCGTTGGAGAAGGATGCTACAGAATGGATCAACGCTTGTCAGGCTGGAGAGACACTTGGGAAACAAGCAGCTCTCAATAGGGTCGCACAGATGAGACCACATTCCAACAGTGGGAATTAAAGAGGGGACTGGAGGCATAGCACAGGGCAGTTCTCTTAGATGGTTTATTTTTATATCTTGGTAGAGTCTTGCAGGCAAGCTTGGGGTTTGGGTTGAGCATTATCCATTGTCCTTTCTTTTTAGTTATGCATCAAAGTTTTTTTTTTTTGTTTGTTATTTTAGCCATGCTGCATAGCATCAAGATGCTGTGCAGCGTGACTAAAAAATAGTGGCAATGCGATAGGTTGCAAAGGCAAGACCTATTGGTTTTGGCCAATGCTTGTTCTATTCAGTTGCCTCCTGGATGTGGTGTTTCTCATTCAAAGCCCTTTGTTACCATTGACAAAGCACTATTGTGACTCCTCCACAGGTGATGTCAGACCAAAACATGGAGCAAAACGGGGTGGGCTTTGGTGTTTACCTGCAACACAAGATGGTTAATCTATAGATTCTTCCTTATAATGATCTAATGCAGTGGTTCCCAACCTGTGGTCTGGGGTACCCTGGGGGTCCGTGAAGCCTCCTCAGGGGGTCCACGACTGTGCTTAGAAAATTTAATAATTTTAACAGATTAGGTCCCCAGCTTTCAGTAATGACTCAATTGGGGGTGGGGGGTCCCCGGATTCCAATAGTGATCCAGTGGGGGTCCTGGGTTCCATTATTGATAAAGTGGGGGTCCACAGAAGTCAAAAAGTCGGGAACCACTGATCTAACCAATTGTTTTTGTAAGGGTGCACTGGGGACATTACAAAGCCAGTGGCCTCTAGACACACTTCTTTGTGGCAGCAGCCAAGTGAAAAGGGGACTAGAATAGCAAGTTATAGAGCTGGTGTTAGATTGCAAATGATAAACTTAGCTCCTTGGTTCAAGGTTCGACTGATGAAAACTCATCAACAAACAAGAGTGCATAGAAAAGTAGATACAACTGCTAAGGTCAATTTTGGAGTCTTAATGTACGGGAATGACACTGAACAACATCTGGCACCCAGGGGTCAGAATTCACCAAAGACACAAAGGACTTTAAAAAAAAAAAAAAAAAAAAAAGGAAAACCATGTGTGAGAAATATGGAAATCACATTGAAACGAGAAGCAAATGGAATGGGAGGGTAGAAAAATGCAGGGCAGCTCCGCTTCCTCACGCCCCCCACACTACCTTAACTTCTTAGAGAAGCCCTGATCTGGGATCCTCAGAGGACCACTGGTCCCGACTGCTACACCGCCTGACGGGTCAAGGCTCAATACTCCACAGTGACTCCGCCTGGAGGTCAAGGGTATTGCTGCCACACTCACTGCTTGACACGTTTTCTGAAGCACATGGATCTCAAGCCGCGTTTAGTGTCATACACACAATCTGGGGTGAAGAAGAAGTGTTGCCCTGATGGTCCAACTGTGTGGTAGGTGTCACTGAGGCTCAAGCACCACCCACAAGTGAGACATGATCTTCGACCCAGAGATCTGGGTCACGCTCTCCTTGACACATTGTATGTGTCATTATCGACAGACTACAACACAACACTTCCCTTTCCCCGCCTACACACAGTACCCACACGCACAAATTCCTGTTCTTCTCTCATCGATCAAATGTGCAGCGTTCCCATACTTCTTAGCTATGTTCACCCTATGTAAGGCTCATGAGCAGTCCAACATCTTTCTACATGTTACTGTCTTCATAGAAACTATCTATAAACACGAGACAACCCTACAACCCTGCTTATCAAAGTGTCCTGGGGTATACCAAAAAATGGATATCAAGTACGGTGAGCAGCTGCAAAAGCACAGCACATAGTAATGTTTCTGCTGGCAATTTAGCAGCCTCTGGACAGGAAGCTTTGCCAAATGGACAGTGGGGCATTCTGGGAAATTCAGAAAATGTGCCCTATTGTTTTCTTGAAGAAATAATTTGCCTTCTGAGACCATGAAAGACGTTCCTCGTGGTGAATCTAAATTATGCAATTAGTCACTCAATATTTCAGGACTTCACAATGAAAAACCTTGGGGGAGGAATGAGCTACCAAATCTGTGCTATAATTACCCGCAATGTGACTTCCTTCGAACTAAACAGTAATGTTTATGCTCCCTTTTATAATATGAGGGGTGAGTTCGGCTATTCAAGTAACCTTACTATGTGCATAGGACACGCTTCAATAGGAGCTTCTTAGAGGCAACACAGGTCTCCATGGTCAACCTCCACTCCTTATTGGCTTGCCTATTGGATTTAATTTGCATTCATTAGACTTTTATATGATAGAGAATTTTAGAAAATAAATAAATCAGATTTCATATTTGTGGAGACTGGCTCAGTTTGCATGCTGTGTGAACTGACAGTCTCATCTGGTTTTCTTATAGTGCGCAAGCTTCATGGAATTGTCAAAGTACAGGAATTGGTACTTTTATAAAGGATTTCTTCTTTAGGAGGTCAGATATCAGCCACTGACCACAATGTACTTGAAAATAAACTAATTTTTCATCGCCCGAAACCAAACCACTCAAAATAGACCTTTTTCAGGTCCACAAGGCAGGGGGTTGTGGGCAGTACATTGAATATCTCACTTAAGATATACATCACCAGCAAGCAAGGACGTCAAATGTTGAGTGAGAATTATAAAGTCATCCATAATCTTGTCATAGATACAATTGTTATTCACTTGCAAGGAGAACAGGTTACAGAGCTTCAGGGAAGAATAAAAGCAGCAATGGCTGCTGTGTACAAAGCAGGTGTGTCTGGGTAGCCCGGGTGTTTAGCTGGCGGGCCCAGCCTGGAGTCTCCTCCAACATGTTGGAGATACCTACCAAGCTGATTGTCTAGTTGGAAGGGAAATTCCACCTGATGTGTCTCTGTCGCGTGACACTCCACGCTACTTCTTTGTGGCTGCAACCACTTGCAGTCTCTTTCTCTTAATTCTCAGCGAAAATTCCCAAGCTTGAAATTTTAACTATCTCTCTTCATCAAAAAGAGGCCAGTCCTGCAAAGACTTTACCTGCTGTCTGTAGGTAGACAAGCAAGGTTCAAGGCACACTGCAAAGCCCATAGAGCTTCCCAAAAAAGTACCACTATACCTACGAATTACATTTCAATTATATGAACAAATGAGGACACGGCTATCCAGGCGAGCATTACAGACCATCATGCTGCATTACAGTAAGAAATACGTAGGAGGCTCCAACTTCTCTTGATAAGCCCCCTATCGCGGGAAGTCATTGGCAGCCAAGTTTTGAAGCATCCAAGACCATATAAAGTTTAGATAACACATGGATGTTCCAAAGATAATGACAGCAGTCAATGACTTTGGGATAGAGCCCAGAACAATAACTCTTCTAAAAGTATAAGCACAATCCTGAGTGAAGGAACAGCTCTATAGAGCTCACCACGCCAAAACGACAGACACAAGCACTTGATCCAAAATAGGGACCTTTACCCAGCATAGCTTTGCAATGACCTCCACCTTCATAAGGAATGTAACAACTACGCCATCCCAACCATAAGAAGTGCCTCACCAACCAATACAAGAAGTGCCAGCTGCCACTTGGCATCTGAATACCCACAATGCACCTAATGACACACTGGGGTCTAACCAAGGTTCCCTCCATACTTCATAGACATAGTAAATTATGTCTACACTGCCTTCTACCTCTAGCCAGGAAAAGGAGGGCAGTTATTCTAGCTTTTTGACATCCTCCCAGCATTAATGTGATCTAATCAATGTCCCCGTATGATATCATATAACAGTCCATTAGTCCATCAACAGACATGCATATAAAATGTGAAAAAGTCTGGGAACTTTGCTGGCGGCCGATTAAATAACCACTCACTACTAATTGGACAGGCCTGTCCAGACCAAACAGATCTGCTACAAATTACAGAATTATATATCAAAATAGTTAGGGCAAAAGTCTACAGGTCTTCAGGCATTTACCAGCACTAACAGGACTTTTCACATGAATGTATTTTCTAGATAGCTCACAGTAGATGAGTTGCCAGTCGGCACAGCCTATGGAAGGACCAGGCAACCCACCACATACTGGAACCAGTGGAATTACCGTGCATCGCTACAGCAATAGGTTCTTCCCAGTGCCCCGTCCTCCAAAGAGCTGGAAGGGATCCATGTGCTTGTAGGCTTTGCCACGTGTGCGGTTAAGTCTAAGGAGTGGTTTCACCCATTCCTACAGTTGTTGTGAAGTAATCGCTCACACACACAGGAGAATAGCGTCTATATGGGTTCAGATGATGGCATCAAGCCGCTCGGCTCTAAGCGCCCTCCTCAAGCCTGCCACCATAAACACCCAGCACATATCACAGTCAAACATGCTGACGGGGCATCTCTGTGCAGAAGCAGCAGGGCACACACATGCAATTTAAAAAACGCTGATTGCTACACAAGCCCTTTGATCTCATTTGCATATTATAATCAACCAACAAAAGGAAAAAACAGAAGCACAGAGGGTCTGTGCTGACCCCATGGTGTGAGATTTGAAGTAAAAAACCTGTAGGAACAACGCTAGTTATTGTCCCCGAAACAGACAAGTGCAGTGAGCATCAGATGCTTCAGGGAGCTCAGTTTACTTCACCATTCAAACTGAGCATGGATGAACAAATGGAGCAGGGATCAAAGTTACTGCAAACAATGCTGAGAGGTTGAAACATGAATTGCCGCTAGCGCGGTACTCACAGGAGGGAGCATGGACAAGGCACCAGCCTCTGTCACGTTTTAAAGCGCAGAGTAGTCCACTGAGATGGTGTCGTGGCACTAAGAATGTGTGAACAGATCTGCCTTTGGGGGCCTGGGTGGGTCCTGGAGCACGGAGCCCTTGATGATCATTTGACCGGAATAGGTGGCATCCGGGCCTTTTAAAGATTGTGTCATTTCCGCTCAGGTTTCCAGCCTTGATTGCTCGTCCACTTCTGTCCTCGCTCACGAGGTGCGTTTGCAAAGCAGTCAGAAGCATCCCTGCCTTTAAAAAGCTTCATATCACGGGTGGTCTCGGTGGCAGCAGATACAAGAGAGCCCACTGGTCCTGGGCCTGACCACCGCTAAACCAGGTATAGCCAAAGCATGGAAGGCAGATCATGCCCCGCCCTTGCAGCGTGGAAACAAGGATTAGACTATTGCATGGGGTTGAGATGGCAGTGGATGTCCCCAGAAGCATCCCAAGAGGTGGGCGGATAACAGAGGTATCACTTTAGCACCCGTGCGATCGTGTACATTCAGCACAGGTGACGAAATTCCTACCTTTGGGATGTCCAGTACTTGTTTTTATACTGCTGGGCAGTCCTTAATTTGTGCCTGTTGTTTCCGGTGCGGAGCACCGGCACTTTTTTTTGAGGGCCGGGTCTTATTCTTCTGCCTCAAGCATTTGCTGCGAGTAAAATACACATAAGGGAAATAGGGATGAAGGGAAAAACGAAAAAGCGTCACAATGAGAGAAAGCTGCAGGTGTGAGGTGAAGGGGCAGAGAGTGGCTTTAAATGGATTGAAGAGGCCCGAGATGGCTTCAGGATTACGTTTCCTGAGTATTCCGTGTTCACACATTTAATTGCAGCAGCCGCATGTTTGAGGAGGGCTTTGAGCACCGGCACCTTTTTATTTACAAATTAAGCACTGCTGCCGTGCATTGTCTGTAGCATTAACTGTAAGAAGCAGACGATGGAAATGGGGGCGTGGATGGGACTTCTGTGTGCCTGGTTTAAGTTGTTGGGTACTGCATGTTCTAAAACATGCTTTTGGTATCCTCCTGGTCGGTATGGTCAGGTCACCTGTGAAAATTCAATAAAATATACTTATTTAAAAAAAGCTTCATGGCTACCGCTCAGGTAACCAAGTTCCTTTCTAGCATCCTTTGATCTCTGCCTGGCACGGGTTGCTCTGTGGGTTTCTAAAACGTAGATGATGCAAATGCTGCAGTCTGCACGGGCCATGAGCTGAAAGCATAAACATAACAACGAGCATGGAGAGGCCTTTGTAACAGCCGGATGGTGACAGCCATCAGCAGTCGCCCATCTCTCACGCCTTCTCCATCACACTGCGAGGCTGCACCCCAGACAAGAGGGGAGCACCCCTCTGGTCACTCATACAGCACGCCCCATGCGGGATCCCAGCAAATACAACAATCTGCCAACCAGGCACTCCCCGCGAGCTAGCGTGCCACCCTCAGATGCCAGGGCAGAGTCAATCCTAAAGCCAGGGTGTGATTGATACAATTACAGGTGTTTCGGATGGAGCAGGTGAAGTCTGACACCACTAGCTCGATGCAGCTTCAGTGGGATGCGGATGAGGCTTGCAGGGCCCCAGCAGGCTGATTTCTAGAGCATCTCTTTTTAGAGAATGCTGGTCCTAAACAACGGTGAGGACTTTGAGCTCTGGACAGCCTTCCACTCAAAGCCAAATACAGATATGTGTTGGCAAAACCAATAGGCATTGCCTTTGAAAGGCATTAACTGACCTTTTGTCTTAAGCAAGGTTTCTTGCTAAGGCTGAACAGCATTGGCAAAAAAGAACAAGCACTTGCAAGGCCAACAGCTATCACCTTTGGGACCTATTGGCTTTGGCAATACTTTTGGCAAAGCTGTACAGCAAGTCCAAAAGTTAAAGAAAAAAGTGTGATCATGCGGCCCTGTTATTTTGTAGGTGCACACACGAGTGATGATGTGTGAGAATGTGTGTGTCTGCGGTACATGATGTTAACTAAAATGGCGGAGTACCTGTCGAACCACAAGTAAGCTTGAAACATTTTTTTTTCCACCACTGATTTTTTCTGCCTTTCCTGATTTTTTGAGCCTTGCAAACTTTCCTGGATGACCTTTGCTCGTTTTTCTCCATGTGGCTCCCTACATCATCTTCCTTCTCATCAAACCCAGCCGAGCTGGATAATGCACGCAGAGCTCTTCCCTCCAAATGTACCTTTCTGCAAAGCTTATCTATATACAGCAGCATTTCTCGAGCACACTGTTTTCCACAGAGCGCGTGTGATGCAAAGCCTTAGTCACGGAAATATGCGACACATTGTTAGCAATTTAACGATTTACGCTCAAATGTGCCAAAGGGATAAATTTTGCGAATTTCGCTGCACCGTTTTGCAAAGATCACCACTGCAGACTATTAGTGGTAGCTCGACTGACTGCAGAAACGAGGCATCAGCTGTAATCTTGATTTGGCCACAGGGTGCCATGAAGGAAATCACACAGACCGCGAAGGCTCTGTGGACAGCCACTGAGTTCCCTGAAGCATCTCATGCTCACTGCACCGGTCTGTTTCGAGGACAATAACTTACGTTGTTCACTACAGGCGTGTTTACTTCAAATCTCACACCATGGGGTCAGCACAACAGTGCTGTGAGCTGGATTTGGTCATCTTATGCCACATAATTTGTGGCCTCTTTACCATCACTCAGCGGGACAGTGGTCAGACCTCAGGCACAAGCAGGACAGTTTCAAGGATTGATAAATGGGGGGGGGGCTGTCTGGAAAGAACCCCCTCCAGCAGTGTAAGTGGCAAAAAGTCAGGCACAGCAGCACAATGCATTTTGTTGTGAACTGGTGGAATCCACACCTGGCCCGCTGCATAATGACTGCAGCGCGCTGCACAGCACAGCACAGCACTGTGGACGCTGCAGTCCAGGCTGGAGGCTGTGGTCGCAGTCAGCCCTGCCAAGTATCACGCATCTCGCGTTAGAATAACGTATTTCCAGTCATTTTCCTGCATTACTGCAATGCCTGAGATTGTCACGCAACTCCTGAAGGGCGGTGAAACCTTGTTCCAGTTTCTCACTTTGCTATGTAAGCTCCGAGTAGTGTTTATTAAAGGCCACAAGGTGGTGCTGGTGTACAAAGGGAGGTATAGGATTCTCAATATATTACAATATTTATACAGTTCCCTGGTCTTCATCACTTGATTTTGCTGGTGAGAAAGTGTCACTCATAGTTGTTGAAATGTCACTCATAATTACACTGGCATTATGAAAACGTCACACATAGCAATCTGCAACCTCGGCAGCTATGCTCAGTAACTGGTGTAAAGAAACAAACAAACTTAAAACAAAGATAAGGAATACAGATTTGGCCAGCCTGCAGCTTCTGTTACTGTACCTGGCTGCAATACTAACACCCTGCTGGCACACATGTGAGGGTAAGGCCTCTGCTGTGTCAACAAATACACACTGTAAAAGCAGAACACTAGAACCAACTATACTGATCGACAGCTACAAAGTATACACTCATTGTAGCCCTCAAACTTGCAAGAGGCCTTACAGAATGTGTGAAAGCTTCAGCATGCACATTCTCACAGTTGTACAACATTTGCAATTTGATTTCTTTGAAAAACTGCAAGGTATGCTAAGCTTTAGCGAGGCCAAGGTGCAATGAAGGGTGTAATAAAGGGTTTCAATGACCACCAACAAAACCAAAGAGCTAGGCATCAGGCATGGTGACTGCATCCTGCGCGGTCCTGCGCTCACACTGCACTACCCCTAAGCAGCACGTGGGCTCTTGCATGCGTGGAAAGGGATGCTGATTTTAGATCTGGAGCACGACCACCTCCACCCTTGGAAATACCATTGCCACTTCCACATAAAAAGCTAGTGATCTTCAAGGATCATGGGGAGGATGTACATTGGCAGTGCTCAAGGAGAGGCCTGGGGATGAGCTACACTTGAGTCTCGCAGGTTTACGTTAGTTTAAATAGTCATGATTTTCATAACTGGAATTCTGTGTATTGCTTCTGTAGCAACATCTTTCTAAGTAGCCTCTTTTGACCTCTTGATTTTTCACCTTTTTTCTGGACCTGATTGATGTTAGTATTTGAACTCTTTGAGCTGTACCACTGCAATTCTGCGTCACAGCCTCTGTGCGCTATCATAAGATGGTACTGTAAGATGAAACGGCGTATTTACCTTCCCAGTAAGATCACTGTAAGGTATTGCGCCAGTGTCACGGAAGATAACTGCTGTATGTTGGCGGCAGCTGATATTTCCACCCTTGGCATATCGGATTAAGATCTATGCCCGCCAGGATCATCAATGTGCTCTGGATGGGCTGCAGGTTAAACCCACTTCAGTTACACTTATCAGTCAAAAGTGCCCATTCCACAGGAGGACCCATTTTTAAATATCAGATAAGTCACCAGTAATTGTGTGCCTTGTAAGATGACAGGCCAGGGTGTTTAATATATAAAAATATGGCACACCGTGTATTGATAATATTGTGTCCTCGGGGTGAACAATGACGCAAAAGCTGTTTTCAATGTCTACAATCCCATGAATAGGCCTATATAAAATCTTTATTTTATATCTCCTCCAGGAAAATACTAAATAAATGATTCAAAGTTATTTTTACTTAGTTTAAAAAAATCGAATTTAAAATTGAAAGTACATTTTTGTTAACGTTAGTGAAACATTAACCTTAAGAAAGTGATTTAGAAACAAATTGCCTCTCATCCATAGTTGAGACGATGAATACACGTCCCTGGATGCGTATTAGAAATCCAGTGCCCAAGGGACAATGACTTGGTCTTTGAGCTCAGGCCGACAGGCATGTTGTCAACAACTGGGCACTTAATAGAAATGACCTATGAACATCCTTAACACTCATTCTTTTCAAGATAATGACAAATGGGAGTGTCAGGAACTGCTTCTATTCCTACCCTGGGCCCAACCCACAGCTGGATGCAAACCAGATTAGACACTGATAGAAGGGAGAGGATCCCATCTAAATAGGGCGGTGGCCAGGGGAGGACCGCAGCTCCTACACATGGAGGATGGTGACAGCCATTTTTGTTTTAGGGGTTCTGGGAAATTTTGCAGTAATCCAAGAAAGGAAGTACTGAAAAAGGAGGTGGAATACTGTGAGAGAGTTGTTAGGATTGCGCATAGCACGTTCTGCAATCACTTGCTAGTGCACAGCCTATGACTGCCTTTTCAGCACCACATAACATTCCCAGACCTGGGAAGGAATATCTGGAAGAAAAGAAGATTCCTCCTGACTGCTAGGGAAAGATGACTTAATGATTCCTGACTCCTACTGACATACGCTAGCTGGAACTGCTTCCCATCGGTCAAGTAGATGGCATCCGGATGTTGCTATAGGGACAGAAAAGGCAGAAGAAGTTGGTCGGAAGTAGGCCCAGTTGACTAATTGGGACTGGATCACATGGGATCTTGGAGAGCCCGGGCTAGGGAGAGACTCTCTGCCTGGTTTGCTGCTTGATGACTTGGGGGCAGAAAGAGAGACCATGGGAGAGATATTTTTCAGCATCAAGAAATTTTAGGGCCCCTTTGTTGCAGACAGAAGCAAGGCCAGAAAGGGATTTCTCCTCCTTGAACTATGACTGGAGACCCCCAGAAAAGCTTCGCAAAGATTGCAAGCACTGGAGTGCACCAGCATGGAAGATTATTATTTCTGCTCCTGACCCCCTGGCCTCTGTTAAGCAGAACAGTTTGCTGGCAATGTTGCACTTTTTAATCTCTGGTGCAAGACTGGCCTCTATCTTTGAAAGGGAACTTTAGATTTCCATTGTTCCGAAGGGCATTTCTTTTTTACCAACCCGCCTTAAAGCTTTTAGAAGCCAAATCTCTGGTTCCTCTCATCTGATTTTATCCATTTTGTGTCTTTTTGCTTATTAACAATTTCTCAGTTTTTCTACAATGATTTGTTAAATTTATTGTGTTATTTTCTTGACTTTAAAATTGTTGGTGCTTCTGATTTTTCTGTAGAACTGTCTCGGTTAGACCAGAGATTCCCCACAATCTGTGATTAACAAGGGTCTTTTCATTAAATTGGTGAGGATGCCTTCCTCCCCAAATTAATACCTCTCTTTATGACAGTTCTCATTATGCTTTCACCTCACGGCGGGGGCTATGATCTTCACTGAAACAGGCTAGTAGTAATGTTGACTGAGTGGAACAGAACAAGGAAACAGGAAGGAGGAGGGCCTGGCCTTCTGATGCTACTGGGCTATATTAACGCCCCTCCAGGGTTTACCTTCTCCCTTTTATGGGTATCTTCTCTGCTCTCAGAGGGCAGCCTGCGAAGGCCACTTTCTAAAGAAGTTTTCTAAAATTATATGTTGGATTTTCCAACATTGAGAACCAAGACTGATCATGGCTGGAATCATACCCAGCAGTCTCACACAGGATATTACTGCCAAATCCCAGTAATTGTCAGCATCAGGAAGCAAGTGTCCTTGAGCCTGACACCCCTGAGATCTTCACTTACAGTGACCGGACCCCCCCTTCTCTAGCTACACCCTTAGGTGGCGCCTGAGGCTATTCTTATTTCAAATTCTTCGTCAGTGTTTTATTTATTGAGGAAAGAGTTTCTAACTCACTTTCCACATCTCTCGTGACTGCCTCCAAGTTTATGTCTTTCCAAATACACTGGCAAATCTTAGGACTACAGTAATACAAAAAACACTTCCGGTAAACACTAGATTTGTTTTTAAATTTCAGATGCCAGACCACTTTCTAGGATTTTTAGAGTTTATGTTTCACCAGTAATAGTGTGTGATGTTGCTCGTTACAACCTAGTCCACAGCTTCTTCATTTTATTTTTCTTTGCCTTTTTTCACCTTACGCATCATTCCTATATTGTTCTTTTAAGCAGCTGTGGATTTATGGCCGTGCAGCAAATGCACATTACACTCCCCCAAAAAATATGTAACCCAATGAATTATAACCATATGACGAAGTCTTGCAATATACTAGAGTACAATCCTTTTTGTGCTGTTTGCTTTGGGTTACAGCATTTATATATCGCTTACTACCCCTCCTGTGGGGCACTGAACCCGTGCCTACATGAGTAGCGAGCTGCACTACGTACGGTGCGTGACTGCTAGTGTGTTGTCTTTGTATTTTGATCCTATGTGAGAAGTATTTCCATGCCGTGCGTGATGGCCGCTGAGGTGCGGTAATCGAGTTCTGGGAACCAGCGCGTAGCAGTGTGCTGGGTGAAGGGGTGCGGGAGAAAGACAAGCAGTTTATGAGTTTTCAGTACGCTGGCAGCTTTCAGCAGCTCTGCAGGTCCCTTTATGCTATTTCTTATAGTCATAGTCCACTTGGCTGGTTGCTGACCTGGGATGTCCAAAACAATATTTTTGTTTAATTGGGCATTGTTGGAGAGAGAAGTGGTCGGGGAGATCTGCTGGGAAGGGCTTTGCTTCTATCATCCATGTCTGATTGTCATTGTGAGATGTAAAGAAGCAGTCATGGTGTGTAGCTAGTTGGGACCTGCAGTGGGGGACCAGATTCGAGTCCTCCGATTGGCCAGCAGTATGTGACAGATCTCTTTAGTTATTATGTGCCTGTTCAGCTGGTGATGGCGGGTTTATGGACTGGTACAGCTCTGGGTGATGGACGGGACCCGCCGTAGATATGTCTGATGTGGGTGGAATAGGATTAGGCTGCAGTTGGCTGCTATGGTGCTGGAAGGGTAGGATCAAAGTTACCTGTATGGATTAATTTAGAAAACATCAGAAGCATACAACAAATTGTAAAAAATGAAAGAGAATAGTTTTTTAAACAATTACCTAACTAGCACCAAGGGCTGGCTCTTCAAGAAGAAAGAGCTCTCCCTCCACTGGACCAATCAAAGCACATAGGGACAGAGATTTGGCCAGTGGGAGTCAGGGAGGAATATGTGACGGAACAACTAGGTCTAAACCACTATAGCCTAAACCACTACTGCTAAACAACTAAAACGTCTCTACAACTAAGTACTGAACAACTACTGTCTAAACAACAATTGTGCCTGAGTAACAATTGCCTGAACAACTAATTTGATATATATTCTAAACAACTAATAAACCATAAAAACCAAAAAGAAAACCGTACCTTAAAATTAGTTGTTCAGGCAATTGTTATTCAGGCACAATTGTTGTTCAGACAGTAGTTGTTCAGTACTTAGTTGTAGAGACTTTTTGGTTGTTTAGCAGTAGTGGTTCAGGCAAGTAGTGGTTTAGACCTAGTTGTTCAGGATGTTTCCCTCAGGGAGACCATGAAGCACAGCATTACCACTATCCGGGTATTACCCATATAGCACAGCACTGCTACTAGCCACACATTGCCACTAACCAGGAATTACCACTATCCGGGTATTACCCATATAGCACAGCAATGCCACTATCCAGATATTGCCACTGTCCAAGAATTACCACTGCCCGGGTATTGCTACTATAATATCCAAATATTGCCACTCTTTAGATATTGCTAGTTTTGAGATATTGACACTAGCCAGCTATTGCCCCCATCCAGGTATTGATGTTATCCAGATATTGTCCCTGTCCCTACCTAGATATTGCCACTTTTCAGATATATTGCTCACATTCAGGTACCGTCCCTATCCAGGTCTTGCCACTATTCAGATACTGCTCCTATCTAAGACATTTTCCTATCTAGGTATTGTCCTTATCCAGGTCTTGCCACTATTCAGGAGGACATCTACAGCACTTCTGAAGTCACAATCTGGGAGGACTTCATAGAAGGTCTCAGTACATGTCTGTAATATAAACTGTGAATCGTAGACCACCGCGTACACAATCACGGTTACCGGTGTGGACTTTCACGCACATAAGCTCGAAAAAAACATCATGCTTAACCAAAAGTCCACGCTTCTCATTGGTTGAAATCCACAATTCATTTGAATCACATAATTGGCTGTGACATCATGCTTATGAACGGCCCTACTTGGCATAGAGAAGGAAACAGATGTTCCTTTTGACACCTTTAGCTACCTTAGAGCTGCGGCTCCTCAGGTGCTTTGGGCAGTGTTAGATATCACTGGGTGCATGGGGAGGGGCGATGGCTCACAAGAGGCAAGTCTTGAATAGGTCTTTATCCCCCCTCCTACAACAGTGGTGATGTGCACCACATTACCCTAGGTAGAAGTGCACATAAGGGCTATGCCTTGCTGTATTTTCACGTGCAGAAATGATAAAATAAGTTATTTAACCAAAAACAGAGCAGAAATCAGTTATATGCAATGAGAAGAAATCTCAAATGTTCTGCATATATCAAATTAATTGTAATATGGACTCTACAACCAGTAAGAAGTGATTTATTAGGGTATTTGTTTTTTGCTACACTTATATCAAATAACACGTTTTATTAGACCACATTTATTTTCATGAAAATGGAAAAAACCTCACACACACAAATCAAAAGTATTTTCAGTGTGAGTATATTTTTAACTGTTCCCACTACCTATTTCAATAGGCTGAATTCGAGCTGTGCAGTGACATCAGAGTTGCTTAAGAGCAGTGGGGACACCTAGGGCCTCACACAAGGAGCGCTGTGTGCAGTGATTAATTTGTAAATAAAAACATGCTGGTGCCCAAAGCTCTCTTTCGAAACATGCGGCTGCTGCTTTTGAATGTGTGAGCAACCTCGGGCCTCTTTAATCCATTTACAGCCACTCCCTGCCCCTTCAGCTCACTATTGCAGCTTTCTCCCTTTGTGACACGTTTCTCTTCTTCCACCTTTCCCATATGTATCTTTTGCTCACAATAAGTGCCTGATGCAGAAAACTAAGTGCCGGCCCTCAAAAATAAGTACTGGTGTCCCGCACTGGAAACCACCAGCTCAAATTAAGCACTGGCTGTGTGACCTTGGGAAGTTATTCATTTATGTTTTTAGAAACAGAACCAACCTGCATGGCTCAAGAGATGGAATATTTTCTATACTCAATTACACTCGCACCCAATAATCAACACCGCCAGAGCCAGCGGGTCATGTTCTTCATTTATATTTAACTCAAAGGAGAGATTCATTTTACAACTGCAATGACAAGATGCGAAACAAACACTGGCAAAGCCAATATGTCTGGCGTTGATTGAGAGCATTTTGACTTTGCTAATTTTGTGATGGTTTTTGTAAAACTTTATTATTAGATACCTGAATAATTACATTATCCCCAAACATAAGTTAGATTGATCACCACATTAAACATCTCGGCGCACAATTAAGGGCCTTATGAACAAGCATTGGGTGATCTTAAAGAATGACAACATTGTAGGCCTGGTGTTACCTTGCAGACATTCTATATGCTACAGGGAACGTTTTTCACTAGGAAATATGCTCACACATAGTTATTACTCATGATCTAACAAACAGGATATGTGGTTATCTAAACCTTGAGGGTTTTATAAATGTGGGCAATTTAAGGCCACTTTTGTGTATATGTCTTACAGTGCCCTTGTTGGTTGATGTACATTGGAAGTACGACCTTTCCCCTCAAAAAATGTATTTTAGAATACCAACCGGCAATCAGGAACGTAGACAATGCCTAACCAGTGGCCATACACTTTGCAAGGGAGCATGATGGTGATGTGATGAAACTTTTTGCAATAGACAGGGTAGCCAATAATGTGCAAGGGGGCCTTAGAACTAGAAAACGAAGGCAACTCAAGCCCAAATATATTTAAGATTTATACACCAAACATCCTATGGGACTTAATATGGATGAAGAGTTAGACGTTCATGTAAGGGAGTGACACTTTTCTACCCATCCTCAGCTACCAGGTTTATATGCAATAATATGTTATCAGATTTCCTCCAGAATCGTGGTAAATATCTTTTGATATAAATCCTGGACTACCTGGAATTGCCCACTGGGGCTTGATCTTATCTAAATTGTATCTAAATCTGGTTAATGCATTCCCCATCCCTGCCAGTCCATGACATTTCGCCACTAGACATGGCATTAATCCATGGATATCGCTTTCACATGACTCATGCGGGTGGACGTAAGAAATATTGGATTCCTCCGTTTAATGTGGTTATGTTTATTGATTTTATTACTGAAATCTTGAGAACATTGCCATTTAATATTTGTATTGTTTATTTGAAGAAATGTACTTGGCTGCTACAATCGCGTTACTATTTTCTTTTCCCAGGACCAGAAGAATTTTTTCTTCCATGTTTATTGTTAATGTCTAACACATGAATATATTTTAAATATTGGTATCAACAATTTGTTTTAATGTAACATGACTGAGGATTACCATAAATATACTGGTTTACATATGTATTGTTGTTCTGAAGATAATAGTGTAGGATATCTTCATGGTACTGGGAAGTCTTTTTTCTATCTTCTGTAACACAGTGGTATATGTTTTGTGGGATGATGGGGTTTGATCACCTTCAGAAAAGCTCTTGGAAGCCGAAACATGTTGTTGAGGAGAATGAAACTCTGCTAAATAAAATACAGAAGATTACATACACCGTGGAGTGCCCGTCTGTCTTTGACCGGTGGTCGGGGTTGGTATTTGATATTGAGATGGGCAGCTGCGCCCATCATGGTGCACCCGCAAGACAGGTGGATGTAATCACTGTTCAGTGGCCCGAAAATTGCATATATATATATATTCACACACACATATATATTTATTTATATTGCTACCAGCCCTCTTCATCCATTGGGCTGCTGTTATAATTCACATTTTCTTCTGCCCCTACACAGCTCAGGGCAACCCACTGAGAGGTGGGGATGGGGATTTGGGGTGTGTGTGTATGTGTGTGTGTATGACCCGAAAACTGGGAAATTGTGTGTGTGTATATATATATATATATTTATATATATATATATTTATATATATATATATATATACATAACCTGAAAACTGATGAAACTCTAGAGTGAGTCTTAACAAGGTATTTCACCCTTGAATTTAAGCTGCTGGTGAGGCAAATTTTAAATGTCAAACGCCTATTTTTTATTTATCAGTTTTAGTGTTTCCAAATTAGATTACAGAACAGTGTGATCATTTAAGTACTTCAACAATTTGAAGTGACTTTCCGCCACAGACCAAGAACACTCAATGACTTTTGACAATCACAGACATCGCTGACGACGGGACTCTGCAAGTTAATTGCTCAGCGCTGGCACCTGGTGTGGTCACCAAGTCAAACGTTTAAATCCTAGTATGGACAGTTCAGTCTTTCATCCTTCAGAGGTTAATAAGCTGAGTAGCATTAAAAAGGGTAGATTTAATGCCTGGTAGATACAGTGCTTGAAACAGAGTTGTAAGAAGGGCTATATATTAAAAAAATATATATATTATGTTTGAGGATTGCCAGTGTGATAAAAGTTGACGTGTTGGCAATGAGTGAACTGGAAGTGGATTGGGGAAGGGGGTTGGGGGGGCAGTGCCAAACAACCTCACTTGCAAATCTGCAGCAAGCAATGGTGGTGGTAATGGGAGTCTGCTGCTGGTGGTGAACTACACTCAGTGTGTGGCCCACAGCAGGTATGGACACACAGGACTGTGGAAGGCAGAGCAACAACTGCATTAACCTTTATCCGAGTTATCTTTCTGGGGTGTCCACCGTAGGTAAAGGAGAGCTGCGCTCATGCCAGTTGCTGGTGGTCCACCATTGACTGTGTAAATGATTTCCATTTCCATTCACTGTACGTAAATAACAGCCTAAAAATGTAGCCCAGCGTCCGCCTTCGTGGACCGACGCTGGACACCCCTGTTCTAGGTAAACCAGCCGATGGAGTGCGCCAAGTGTACTAGCAAGGGACCACTGCAATCAGCGGTTAGGGTACCAAACGCACCCCTAACCAAGGTAGGAATGAAGTCTAGGCAAGCTAACATGGGGTCTTTCTTCAAGGCTGTCGGGGATCTTGCTTCAGAGCTGGCATCACTACATGGCCCATGAGGACTCTTCTTGGCCTCTCATTCAAACTTCAGCCTTGGCTTCCCTCACTCACTGTGAAGAAGTGGTTCTTGCCAACTCCATCTGTGAAGGTTTTCACCATGGAGAAGCCAGATCCAAATAGCAAAGTAGACTGAGGAACCCAAAGGTAAAGATGTGCAACAAAACAGCTAGCAGGGAACCTTCTCGTTCTGCAGACCCAAATTCTGACTACTGCTGGGCTGTGTCGGGTTTACATCCTTGCAAGGCAGATGAAATGGCATTCAGTGAATTGGATAACAGCAACACCGATTATTTATCATTTGCTATCAAACAACTATTCTACAACAGTTTCTCTGCACCCGAGATGAACAAAAATAATGAAGAACTCAGCGTTAAACGACAAGCCTTTTTTTTTATTTATTTTTTTAAAGAAGATCTGTATGTATCCTGCAGGTCACAGGTTCACATTCCAAGATGAGCGGTCTCTGCCTTTCATTCTTCCAATAAAACAAGTAAATGTAAGTTCACAAGAGTGGATTAAAAAAATAATGTCTTGGAATACTTTTATTTTCAGTTAGTACATTGAACCTCTTAGCCACTGAGTAGGGAGACCGACAACCACTTTTAAAGAGCCACGAGCCCTTATAGTTTGTGCAACACACAGTAGCCAATATGTGTATTATTAGTAATGAAAACATGCAGATAGGTTCACCATTTGCCCCCATGCGCCCATGTGTAGTAGTCACTTAATAATTAAAAGGGGTATAGAAAGTGTTATTAATGCAACTCATCACAGTTTGTAAACAGGTGAAGGCTGCAAATTTCCAGAGATTTTGCCCTAGAACTGCTGGTTTTCCACAAGGCATTGGTCTGCGCACGGTGGTCATAATGAAGTTCAAAGGTTAAACGCAGCCTTAAAAATAAGACACACGTGCCAAGAAATACAGCTCCAGATCATTTTATTGAATATGCAAAAGGTGATTGTAGGTTTGGCATCAGCACAAAGCTGCAAGAACTCCTGCCACCCCCCACCCGGCGTTCACTTTAAGGTCTGAGCCGGGCCCTGATGAAGGCTACAGATCCCGAAACATATAAACAAAGAAAACTTTCCAATAGCAAATACTCTGACCCAAACACTCGCTTAGGAGGACGTCTTGGTTCCTGTTACTCTGCAAATGCACTTGAATTAGAGCATGCGGCCCCCCTGACATTTACATGCACCCCCCCCCCCCCGGGGCAACAGGGGCACTGGGCTGCTGTTTATTCAGCACCTTCGAGGACCCCTTCCCATTTGTGAATGGGTTACCACCAATTTGAAATTGGTAGTAACCTGCAAATGTTTTGTGACTGCATTTTGGTCAAAAAACACTCTTACATCCCACTGCGAGTCGGTATTAGGAAGGGTCGCCCTTAGCACGCCCCTTCCTAATACCGAATCGCAGCCCGTATTTGCAATTTAAAAACAGATTACAGAATCACAAATAGGGCGTTGGTACATACCAAAATGGTTTTCAGCAGCCACAAATGGCCAGATTCTGTGAATCCGACCGCTTGGGACAGCTAAAAACGTTTGTGCATCTGGCCCTTAGAAAAGTACAGCTGTGAGCGTAAGTAACTATGTCACTCTACTCTGTGGTATTTCACGCCACACCATTCCACTCCACTGCACTCTAGTCTACGCCACTCCACCCCACTGCATTCTGTGCCACTCTTCTCTGTCACTCCACAAAACTCCACTCCACACCGGTCTCTGCCACGACAGACTACTCTACAACCACTGTACGCCAATCTATGCCACTCTACCCTACATACTCTATGCCACTCCACTCAACTTTCATCAGTGTCACTCTATGCCACTCTATGCTACACTACAACACGCCACTCCATGCTACTTACTTCATGCCACTCTAGGCCACTCCACTCTGTGGCACTCTATGCCAGTCCACTCTGTGCCGCTCTGCTCTACACCACCAACTTTATGTCACTCTACTCTATGCCACTCTACTTTATGCATCTCTACTGTACACCACTCTATGCCACTCTAACCTACGCAACTCCCCTCTACGCCACGCCACTCCATTCAATGCAGCTCTACACCACTACACTCTTCTCTACATCACTAACTTTTAGCTTTGCTAAACAGAAGCCACACTGCTGTACAACATGGTTAAAAGACACTGGCAAAGCCAATATCTCTCACATAGGGGAGTCCCATTGGCTTTGCCAATGACTATTAGGTCTTGGCTACTAGACTGTGCATGCACTGTGTGCTCTGAGACATATTTTTAGATTACACTAGGCTTATAGCACACGCTTATTGCTTACCATTGGTTGGCGGCTTTATTGTCACTGTCATTTGTTTGCTTCTTATTCGCCAGATTATGTGACCTTCCTTCCTCTTTGTGGGTTTGCTCCTCCCCCCTGGAGCAAGGATACATTGTGTCCTTCCACTGCTTGCTTTGGAAGTGCTACATTTTTGTTTCTGTTCAAGCATTTCAAGAGAGGGTGTGTGTTTTCTGCCGATACGTCACTCCACCCGCTTTAAAAACAACAGCAAAAAAAAAAAAAAGCTTGTTTTTTTTTCCTGTTTAGTTACTGATCCAACACAGATTGGTTACTAAAAAGAAAATAAGAAACAGCCCCATCCCTTCATGATATGGCTGGTCGCGTCAAAAGTTTTTTTTCCCCTCATTCTTTTGCCATACTGCACAGCATCAGGGACGCTTTGCAGCACAGTTAAACACAATAGGCAAAGCCAAATCGTCCCAAAGGCGAGACCTATTGGCTTTGCCAATGCTTGTTACTAGTAACAGTCGCACCACCATGGGCCACGAGGTACAGTAAATAATGTGCAGTGTAGGAGTTTCAAAATGCATTCCCTCAAGCTTAAAGCACATCTGCACTTGTAAACAAAAAAAACATAACATTTGTAAGGTGTTGACAATGTTCAGAAAAAATGCTAAAACGACACAATTTAGCGTTCTGCCTGTGTCAGTGAATTTCTGCACAACAGGTGCCCACAGCTGCAATCTCCACATAAAAACATGTTGATGTAGACGCCACAATTGGCTGGGTGACTGCGTCAGTGCAGGGATCTGCGGACGTCAGCAGTGGAATCTGTGTGTCTGTCTGAATTAAGTGTAAATGCTGCGAAACTGGCTGCTTTGCACAAGGCTACTTCCTTTGTCCTACCACAAACCGGTGAAATCAGAACCACTATATATTGGGGTTGTCTCTGCATGGAGCAAGTATGTGTGCACGGTATGTTCCTCCCTGTGGGAGCGTGTACAAGGTAAAGGTTCACTGCTGTGCGGTATATGTGTGGCTGTGGACTGGGCGGAGGTGCCCAGAGACAGCTAAGCACTAGCCCGGCATGTAAGAATTTCTTTCCTCCACGCAGGGGCGGCTCCTCCATTTAGGCGGAGGAACGCCACCTCCTGCCAGCAGCGGCAGCTGCAAAACCTTTACAAGAAAACGATAATAAACAGTGCTTGTTGTTGTTTTCTTGTAAAGAGGCGGGGCCACGGGGTGACGAGCAGTGAGGGGGAGTGCACAGCATGTTGGCCGGCCAAACACACATATGCAGTAGGGTCACTCCAGCCCAGCAACACAGTTGCCGGGCTGGAAAGAATATGCACAGGCTCCCAGTCTGCCTGGGAGCGCCCTGGCTGGGCGCTCCCAGCCAATCCCGACGCTGCTCTGAACAGCATCTGGATTGGCCACAGGGCAGGCTGGGAGCCTGTGCCTGCAGCAGAGAAGCAGATGGAACGGTGCAACGGCAGCAGCAAGCGAGGTAAGTGTGTATTTTTTTCCATTATTTTCATTTTTATTCCTCCCCACCCCCACAGCCCCTTCCGCATGCCGCGAGCCGCTCCTGCCCCCATGTACCACCTTGTGTGAGATGCAGAGCCCCGGTCATGCACGAGGCCCGGAGCCCTGATAACAAGTACTGCTTCATCTGCGGGCCTGATGGGTCGGCATCTCCCACAAGAGACCCTGACTTGTCAATTTACAGAGGGTTGGCACACCTCGGGCAGCTTGTGGCCCACCACAGGCTTGGGTTGTGCCAAAGGTACGCAATACTCATATTTGCCCACTCACCGACTAGTGGCTCAGCCTTGACCCACAGGACTGTGGTGGCCACATACTGAGTCAGGTTAAGGCCTGCTGCAGGGCAAGTTACAGTAAGAGGAGCGGCATAAAGCAGAGGGAACCAGGTTACCTATAGATGGACACCATGGACCAGAGCAGAGAAGCAGCAAAATGTCCCCTAGTCCAGGGAAGCAAGAGGTCTTGCACCGGCCTTGGTGACTGATGCTGTGCTAGGCGAATCGAGACAGAAACCAGTGTACAGTCGCGGACACCACGATGTATTATTGTAAGCAAAGAGAAAGCATTAGGCACACAATGAAAGAATGAAAATTGTAACTTAGACAAAAATCACTAAATACATGCAACACTGGATTCTTAAAATGGCTGTGGTAAAATGAAGGGGTTGCTTCGATCAATTAAATACTTCCTCTTTTTAATTGTATTAAAAAAAATATTTATAACATTTCTGTGAATCAAAAACATTTTTTTTTGTTGAGTGTATGGATTTGTTTTGCCTGGAAATGTTTCTAGTTTGCACGCATGTTGGCCCTTTTTCATATACTTGTGAACTATGTCTATTTTCTCTTTCCATCACTAAACAATTATATTGCAAGTTTCATATGTGATCTAAGGAAGGCAGTATTAGGTTCACTCACAACAAAATAAAGCTGTTTAAGACAGTGGTGCAGAGGTCAGAGTGTCAATACATCCGCTGCAGACATCCACGTGGAACCTGCAGATCACAGACACAATAAGAAATACACACAACTCAATAACATTTGCAATATTAGTTAAAAGAGTACAAGTTCAAAAATGAAATATGCAGCTGGCTAAATATGGTAAGCATATGCTTGCAACTACTAAACATAGCAGGGGTCTGTCTTGCACAGCTATTGTGAATCGTCTATGGGGGTCAAAGTTTCAGCATGGCTGCCACATTTAGAACCAACGTGTTGGCCATCTTGGAATGGTAAAACAATGAAGCAAAATGGGCAACAGCATTCGATAATGGTCTTCTGGTGTAGAGAAAGTGGCCAGGTGGAAAGCGGAGCACTGCAGATGAAATGAGCGTCACGCAAGCAGGTACCAGTTAGCACTGCCTAGAGAGCTGTAGTGTCCTCTTAAAAAATATTAAAACAAAATGAGGAGAAGCAAAGAAATGAAAATGCTGGACATCCAGCCCTCATACTGAAGAGCACTCGTTTTCATGCGGATATACACGTGATCAGACAAAGGGCAAGGAAGTCAATGACTGATGTGGAACGAAGCGTTACTGCATGCACTACGCAGTCATCGCTGGAAGCAGAGTGTAAATGATGCTCTGAGAGACCAGTGGCAGAACAGATCTCCCCAAAAGGCCTTTTGTGAATCTATATGGATATAAATGGATATATGTATTATTTAGTGGGTTTTTCATTGCAAGATCCTGGCAGGCAGCTAAGAAGAGATTCTAGCAATAATTATTACACAGCTAATCTTCTCACCCTAGGCTTTGCCAAAGGTGGAGCCAACAACAAAATCATTCCTTACAAAGATAATCAGTGACATTTCATGTAACAAATACCTCTCTGTGGGCTTTAATACAGAGTAATAACAGGTTACCACTCAATGCTCATTGACTGTGACATAGCTTTTCTCAATCAGTATGTCAGGCCGACATCCTAACTTATCCTAAGTTATCCTAACTTTTCATTATAAACAATCAGGCCTATAACCTTTTTCATTGGCTTTTTTCCATCTTACTATGTTTGCCGTAAGCCTTTCCATAGGACAACTATCAGATGTACTGCAATAAAATTATAGAAAAAACAATATGAAATCCCTACTAATGAGGACTCATATGGATTGCCACAGTGCAAGCCCTCTCTCCCCGTGGTCTGTACGGGTGGGCCACCACCACCAAAACCCTTGCGAGCCAATGGGACTCTGGCATTTCCCAGTGGCTTGATACTACATACAACACAGGCCCTGGTGAAGTGTGCATAAACTGGTGACCCTTAAGGGTCTGTTCGAACAGTAACCCCCCCGCGCCTTGAGACCCTAACGGGTGAGTAGCGCGCTCTATACATTTTTTGATTAAGCATACATTTACAAAATGACAAACTGGTATAAAATTATAGTTGGTAAAAAATGTAGAGCTCCTCTCAAAAGGGCCAAGATGAATCATTGCAGTGAAATTCTACTCCGAGTTTGTCAGAGTGGGGGCCAACACTAAAACCCTTGCCCACCACTGTAGTCTGTGAGATTACTTGTAACGAAATACCTTTCTACGGCCTGCATCACAGTTGATAACAAGCCACTATCAGAGACATATCAGAGTTACCGTATGTTTTTCTCAAAAAATAAACAAGGCCTATGACCTTTCTAACAAGTTTTAATAGTGAACAGGCCAGAAGTATGGCACTGGACATATCAATTCCCTGCACACAAATCAAGTATATAGCCAGTGGTGGTTGCTGACATACAAAAATGGAGGGTGCTATAAAAGCATACTTACAAAAAAAAAAACATTTTACAAAGAAAAAATAAAAGTTGGACTTACCTTTGCCTGAAGCACGTCCTCGATCTTCTCCGGTCACTGGTTCTAGACTCCTCTGAGCAGGAGGTCCCGCAGCCAGCTCCCGTATCCAATTCAGATGCTGCTCTCAAGCTGTTAAGCAGCTTGAGTGAAGCGGCTGGATTGGATGGAGCGGACTGGCTCAGCGCTCCTAAAGGCCCTGGAGGCCTGTGCCTGCTCTCCACCTCGGCTGGGTTGGAGAGGTCTGAACTGCGCATGTCGGGGACGGCTGCCGGCCAAACTGACACGCTCACTTCATACTGAAGTCGTCACTCGTCAGTGCTGCCAATCAGCAGCAATGACCCACTGGCCCCACCCCACCCTCACACTCCATCGGGCTGGCAGGGAGTAAAAAATAAAATAATTTTATTACAATTTCATTTTTCACGCTTTCTGCGCAGCAGTGTTGGGGTGCCGACGCTCCTATGGAGGAACCGCCACTGCCTACAGCTCTTATAGTTGGCTTATTGCTATAACCAACTGAGGCCTTCTGTAGCTAACATAAGCTTTACAAAAAAAGGCAGCTATCAGGTATACAGTCCTTTAAAATTGCAAATTTATACAAAAGTTCAGTTGGCAAAAAAATATATTTTCTCCACTAAGAAAGCCTAACATGATTTATTGTAGTGGCATATCTCCCACCCTCACAGTTTTTTCGGGAGGATCCGCAACACCAAAATCCTTGCCTACCATGGTAATTGTGAAATTCCATGTAACAAAATGTCTGCCTACAGGCTTTAGCACGTTGGAATAACAATCCACCCTTAAAAGTCTATTGTCTTCAAAACATGCTTTTCAGAATAAGTAGATCAGGCTTACACCCTTTGTTATAATGTGTTGTAATAAACAGATCAAACCTGGCAATCTGGCAAGACTTTTTAAGAGTGAACCAATTAAGCTTTTAACCTTTCCTACTGGCTTTAACACCTTACCTACCCCGGCCTAAACAAATGCACATAAACTGAGGACAGATGCATTTATTTACTAAAAGTCACTCCTAAGTACTTAATTCTCCTCCAGCACACACAGTTTAAATCGAGCCGCCACGCTTTGGCTTGCTTTGTGCCAAGAGGCGCACGACCCTGACGCATTCTTTAAACTCGGAATAAAATAAAATAGAGATAAAACTACCTCCGAGGCAGCAACTGCATGTCTCCTGCCCCGCAGACCACGAGCCTCGGCCTGGCAACCCTAAAAATACCGCCCCATGCCCCCCGCCTTGAAGTATGTGCCACCCTCAGCTGAAAAGTGGCTCTTTACTCGAACCGGAGCTGAGGGGAACCAGATGTGCTTCAAGCGTCAGCAGAGCCACCGGAGAGAGGGCGAGGGGCCGGCTGTGCGCTCCTTGTGCCCTTCGGCATGTCAGTCACGGCGCAAGGACGCAACCAGGCACTGCCTAGCCCGCCCTCCCCGGCGCGTCACCTGACCCGAGGCGGGCGGGGGCGTCACGCAAACCGCGTGAGGAGGGCGCGTGCGCCCTGGCAGGGGGTGGGGGCCTCCACACCGGTGCTAGCCGGACCCCGGGCAGGGCCGCCGTCCCTCCGCACGCCTCGCAGCCCAACTTCCTGGACATCTTTGGTAACTGTACCAGTGATGCAGCTCGCTGGGTCAATGCGGTCGCTGCAGAGACAGGATGCCCGCCTGAGTCACCGGCATCCGCTCCAGATATACGATGACGACCTGTGAGTCATGGATACATCTGAAATAAATGGGGGCGGAGGGTCGAGATGGGTAATGGTAAAGGGCCTGTTGCTGCAGCGAAACAAGTGTGCGCAACAGCCAGATATGCAAGGCCACTGGAATTATGTGGCAGGAGGAGGCCAAATTATGTGGCATGTCTGAGTAAAATATGCAACAAAAAAAAGCAAATTATGTGGCATAATGCGGCAATTTTAAAATATTATTACGCAATTATTTAGTAATTTTTAAGCTTGGTAATACTGTCTGGGTATTGCTTGCACCTTATTAGGACCAATTTAACACCCAAATAGAGCAGTAAACAACAGAAAAATTAGCACCCCAGGCCTTCCAATGCCTGGCAATTGGTGCTGCTGCACTTTTAGCAACTTTTGAACAATAGGAACTAGAAACAATTGTTTTGTTAAAATCTGCTGATTATGCGGCAGGTGACGGATTATTTGGCAAGCGCATCAAATCTATAGTCGCACAATTACATAATTCCAGTGGCCATGGCTGTACCACGAAGTGAGCGCCCCCACAGCCTGCTCACTCATATCGATGCTTTCTCGCTGTCAGGCCGAGGTGGGCACCAGTGTCACGTGTAAAGGGGCAGCACAGAGGGGCACATGTCAGAGATACTCAGATGTTGTATGTTACAGGGGCGAGCACTCCTGTTATGCACTTTGTATCCCGCTACTTACAGTTCTGCTGTTCTTACTATAAACTAAGAACAACAAGTCCCAGAATGCAAAGCAAGGGTCAGACTGACGTGGGCACATTAGTGAGAACTCTGGGCTGTTATTAGCACCTTAAAAATACTTGAAAAAAGCCACACCTGATTTCATTTTTAACTAACCGCCTGCGGCCTTCATTATCCCCTCCAGCCCCTTGTCTGTCTGTCTGTCTGTCTGGTTGGCTGTCTGACAAAAGCGAGAACGAAAATGTGTTCTGGTGGGTGGATCCTGAGTTTCAGGAGACAGTCCGGGCAGAGACGCCCACCACACCTTCGGACGAGCCAGGACACGCTGAGCCCGAGAGGTGCAGCAGCCAAAGGGTTTCACAAGGCGGCCACGCAGGGCGCGGATCCACCCTTCACTCCCAGGCCCAGCAGTGCCGCTTGATGGAAGCGCTTTAGAAGGCAGTGAGTGGGCTCTTCCCCACCCTCCACTCCCTGAACCCCCAGGAGTCTCCAGGCGGGCTAGCAACATCTCTGCAGACTCCTAGTAAGAGGCAAGTGATAAGTACCCCCCCTGCCTTCTACTAAACTTACTCTTGACTTTCTATCAGCCAGAGAGTCTCTGGGGTTACTGCCCTGTGTGCTGTCACGCCCCTTAGCAAATAGGACGTTTTTTGGTAAGTCAGTCTCTTTTGTTCCTTTTCAATTTTATATCAGCCTTATATTGATATGAAGCTCACTGGTCTCAACTTTTTATTTGCAGTCTACAATGTCTGCAGAATGCGCCTGGGTGTGGCAAAGGGTTACACCTGGGGGAAGAGGAGGGGTGCATGTAGAATAAATGTAGCCACATTTTCTAAGACCACAGTGGGAAGCACAGATGAAACAGAGGAGTCAGCATGGCGTTCATTTGTCAGTCCAGAGTTCTGTTTCTGACACTTTACTTCATAGTTAATTCATTTTTTACGGTTTTCATCTTTCTGGCTTTGATTTTGCACAGGATGGTCCGTAGGGCAAGCACTCAGCCAGTGCTTAATTTGTAAGTAAAAAGGTTCCGGTGCCAGAAACTTTCCTTTCACATACGCGGCTGCTGTAATTAAATGTGCGAGTACTGAATACTGAGGTAGCCTAATCCCGAAGCCATCTCTGGCGTCTTTAATCCATTTACAGCCACTCCCTGACCCTTCAGCTCACTCTTCCAGCTTTCTCCCTTTGTGATGCTTTCTTGTTTTTCTCTACCTTTGCCGTCTTTCCTGTATGTGTATTTTGCTCATAGTAAATGCCTGATGCAGAAAAATAAGTGCCGGTGCCCCCCACCAGACACTACCGGCTCAAATGAAGCACTGCACCCAGCACTTCACTTTCAGTGGCAGACAGGGGTGACTCTACACCAAAGCCAATGCAGAAAGGCGGCTGTCTTACAGCACCACCACAGAGTGCCACCGGGGGGCAGCAGACAGCAACAAATGTTCTCAAGTTAGCGCGGATGCTAGGGAAAAGGCCCCCAAGAGCAGCAAAGTATAATTTTACCTGCCAGTGGAGGGATTGTGGCAGACATTCTGCTGACAGCTTCGATGCAGGCGTGAAGGTGAAAATCTGAAAAAGGGGAGACCCGGGGAGGAGTTCAGAATCCTCACTGTGGTCCAACTAGACTTGGCAGAGCAGCGGTCACAAGGGCAGGATGACAGAGGTGTCAGAGGAGTAACACTTGACACAACAGGAGAGACAGACACCACCACATGCCTCAAAAGGCATCAGATGACTACTGAAAGTAGGGTAGGGATGGAGGAAGAGGTAGACGAGGGAGAGACGGGGAGGAGAGAAGGGCATTGCTTCTGGGGATTTTCTTTTGGTCGATCCGACAGAGACCTGGGTAACTTAACTGGTGCCCACATACCATCACTAGTTGTCGCTCTCCTGCATCTGAACTCTTCGCTGGGCTCCTGGGGTGTCGGACCCCCTCTTCACTGCACACGTTACGTGATGTTATGTTAAGTGATTTGTAAAGTGCGCAGCTGCGCCAAAACGAGGGTTCCCAGCGCTAGACCCCCAAAAACATAAGAGCTGTGACTACATACAGAGACAAGCATTTGCAATGCAACGGGTCTCGCATTTGCTCGAGTTAGAGCTATTAGCGTTGTAAACTCCTCACCAGACTTTTCTTGCCACACAAATTCAAAGGAAAAAAAACGAGCGCGATTGCGCTATGTAAAACCCAGCGAGATCGCGCTGCGTAGGAAATACAAAGATAAAGTAGTACAGAAACCATGCTGAAAAAATTGAGCCTTGTATGTTTTCAATAGTTGGCCGGTGCGCTCGAGGAGAGCTAAACACCGTAAAAGGCATGCCGTATGCATGCCTTTCACAAATGAAATCAAGCAGATTTTAAAAGGCAAGCCCACGAAGCAATGAAAGTGACAGGTGTGACATGGGCGTGGTTAAAAACCCAAAGAGAGATTACAACAGTGACGGAGCTTGTGCGCTCGACCCTAAAAATGAGAAAAAGAAGGGTTAAATGGAGAAAAGTCTGGTCTTAGGAGAATTTTTGAAGAGAAAGTGATCCTGGATTCTCCTAAGCGAAGGGGGGATTACAGATCACATCACTGTCATACCATGCAGTCCCAGATGATTGATCAGATAAAAAGAACAGAGGAACCCCCTCACCACTATATAACTTACTCTGCTACCTCACACACAGTTGGGCTCCCAAAGTCTGCTCTCCGAGTGTCACTAGCTGTCACACCAAACTTCTCAAGCCAAGTCAAAGTTTATCAAATGCACATCCATTTTTTAAAATATACAGGTTAAAGACAGAGGGCAGGATCCAAGACGTGTGGAAAAGGCCGGGCTGGCTAGTTTACCATCATAGGGCCCGTTCCATGGCAAGTGCAAGACGGTTTCCAACTCCCAACAAAGGTTATGGTTTTGGAATTACTAAAACATCCAACATCTCGTAGGGTTTGCATCCTTCCTTCCTTGCATGTCATTATTACCCCAACCTCTTGGACATAACAATCCCCCTTAAAATACCACCCTCAACACTGCATACATACCCTACAGGTCCCCAGAACAATCCCCCCGCCTAGACATTATGTCAACTCTTAATGGCATTGTGAAAATAAAAGTTAAACAGTCATTTAATATCATCTAATTCCCTAAATATGGTTGTGGATGGTTAATACACTGTGATGAAGTGAACTTTAAAGGGCAGAGTCTTCAACTCTTTCATAAACTGGAGCAGCGCTGGGGTGGTCCTGATGGATACTGGGAGGTTGTTCCAGATCCTGGGAGCTTATATGGACTTTCACTAAATTCACAAGGGATTCCAGGAGGAGTCTAAGAAATGTACAGCAGTTGGAGTAGTCACATGCAAAATATTTACTACCAGGAGGAAAATTTAGCATGAAGAGGAAAATTTACTGTGGGGAAATATTTTTTACCTGTGAAAAACCTCAATCTCTTGCACCCCCTAGGATTATTTCTGTTTTTTTTCTCCATTACCATCCTGGAAATGCACTCACTCATGAGCTTGATATAAGTGCATTTGTACATATTTTCAAGACGGGAACTACACAGAAGAGGCACCTAATTACCTGCGCCCTTACTAGTTTGTGGCTGCTCCAATCTTTTGTAGGTAGGCCAACACAAAAAAAAAAACTTGGCATATATGTGTTTATATGTGTATGTATGAATGTATGCATGCATGGCTATTTATGTAGTACAAGGGAGTGCTGAGGGATGATACAAGCTTATTATTAGAAATGGGGCCTCTAGTTGGCAGTGGTTTGCACCCTGTCCAAGTAGAGACCCCCACTCTCGTCAGGGTAGGGGACTCACACAGCTAAAATAACCCCTGCTCACCCCCTTGGTAGATTGGCATGAGCAGTCTGGCTTATATCAGAGGCAATGTGTAAAGTATTTGTATACACACACAGTAACACAGTGAAAACACTGGAAAAGGACTCCATACCAGTTTAGAAAAATAGCCAATATTTCTCTGAGTAAAACAAGACCAAAAACACTAAAATCTAACATACACAAGTCAAAAGATCTCTTTTTAAAAGTTTAAGCAAGTCTTAATCCATAGATCTCATTAGATGTGGTTCTTTAGCACAAAGTATCTGGGATGCATCAAAAACAAAGATGATGTGGGCCACAGTGGAGGTGAGGCGCAGGAAAAGCAAAGTGATGAGCCGGTTTCTAACTGTGTAGGGGAGGTGATACGTCAATTCCTTTCTCGCAGGTAAGACGATGCGTCAGTTCCTTACTGGCAGGGGAGGTGAAAAGCATGTTCAAATTCACAATTCAAAAAACAACATCACCAAAAGATGTCTTTTTAAATTGTGAGTTCAGAGACCCCAAAGTCCACATCTTTATCTGCTCCAGATGGGAAATTACACACACAAGACATTTCAAGGTAATTCCCATGTTAACCTAAGGGAGAGATAGTCCTTGCAACAATGAAAAACGCATTTAGCAGTATTTCACTATCAGGACATGTAAAACACACCGGTACATGTCCTACCCTTTAAATACACTGCACTCTGCCCATGGGGCTGCCTTGGGCCTACCTTAGGGGTGAATTACAGGTAATAAAATGGATGGTTTGGGTCTGGCAAGTGGGTGCACTTGCCAAGTTGGCATGACAGTCTAGAACTGCACACACACACAGACACTGCAATGGCAAGCCTGGGATGTTTGCAGGTGGGTGGGTGGATGGGTGGGTTAGCTGCAGGCCCACTGGTAGCATTTGATTTATAGACCCTGGGCACACCTGGTGCACTATACTGGGGACTTACTAGTAAATCAAATATGCCAATCATGGATAAACCAATCACTAATACAATTGAGGCATGGGAGCACTTGCACTTTAGCACTGTCAGCAGTGGTAAAGTGCCCAGAGTCCTAAAGCCAACAAAACAGATCTGTAAAAATAGGAGGAAGAAGGAAAAAGGTTTGGGGATAAAGGGCTATTTCCAACACTCATATACTTCAATTGAGGATTTGCACTGTTGAATTACACATCTGCATTACATATCTCATAGTTGCAATCTTTCCTCTGCTCTCCCCCTTCTGCCACTCGTTCAACACTCAGACTGCTTTGGACAAGTGGTCTCAGACCGTGACGCACATATAATGGATATTCGTTGGACACCCCCTTGTCCCAGATTCCCATGTGGATGCTACCACAGGACTGTCTTGAGGACCTGGACTTCTGGGCTGAGCAGAGTGACTACATTTGTCACTACTCCTCTGACAATCGTAACACAGCCTCAACTCGGGTGTTGAATGGGACACCTTCAAGGTGGTTACGAGAGGAGTCTCTATCCAGGTGATTGTGGGGGTCCACAGGACCCTAGGGAAGGACATAGTACATGTCGAAAACAAACTTGCCACTCTGAGCAAGGAGTCAGACAGCAACCTGGCACTTACCCCACAGCTTGCAAACTAATTACGTAACCCTCCTAGAAGACCTATGGTACTATAACGTTAATGCCCAGGCCTCCGAAGTGCAAAGGTAAGGTGACAAAGCCGACAGACTTCTCATATGGCTTATTCAACAAGAGTCGACTACACACCCATCTCTGAAATAGTGTACCTCCAAGGTACCACATATTACCTGCAGGCTGATATACTACAAGCTTTCTATCATTACCACTCCCCCATATACAAGGCCACACCAACTACCCCATCGAGCCTAAAAGAGACCTTCCTCCCAAACACTCCCCTCCCTTCTATTTTAATGTCTATCAGGGACTCCCTAGAGACGGCAGTCACCACTACAGACGTGACACAGGCAATTCATAATCTTGCTCAGAACCAAACTCCAGGCCTCAACAGCCTGCCCTTGGTGTACTATAGCACTTTTTCATCCCTTCTGGCCCCTCACAGAAATATATGAGGTCGCACTACACACTAGCGAACTGCCATACATCCTGCTCGAATCCCTCCTGATTCCTCTTCCCAAGCCGGACAAAGACCCTACATGCTTGGCTTCCTACAGACCTATCATCATCCTTGGCGCACACTACAAAATCTTTGGGCAAATCCTTTTAGATAGATATGCCCAAATCCTTCCGAATCTCATCCACAGATCAAAAAGGCTGAGTGCTGGGATTTAGCACCTCCCAAAGTATACGTTGACTTTTCCATATACAAGATCACGTGTACAGGGACACCTTCCAGGAGCGGCATGCCTCATCCTTGATTTAGAAAAGGCATTTGACACTCTAACGTGGCACTTTTTTTTCCACAGTATTCGCCCGCATAGGGGTAGGGTCTAAACTATTAGCTTACACCTGGTTATTATATTTCAATCCTACCTCCTGGATCCAACTGGGTCGCCTCGTCTTGGTTCGCTTCTAAGTCAGTTGAGGCAAAAGACAGAGGTGCTCGCTCTCTCCATTCTTAGTCGTGATGGAGCCCCTTGCCATTTGCCTGTGCAGGGAGGGCCAAGAGTGGAGTATTCCACTGGCGGACAGGACACATGTGGTGTCCCTATATGCAGATGATCTGCTTTTGTATTTAGGTGACATATAGATGGATCTCACACCCCTTGAAACCAGCCTAACTGACTTTGCCCAGGTCACATGAAGTCCAGCAACAGAGGCAAAGTCAGTTTCATATCCACTGTGTCCAGACCAGTTGCCGCTTTATCTACGTCTGGGCGATGTCCATTTAAACCGGCCCACACAAGTGACCCAAAACCTAGGAATCTATGTGTATCATACCCCTACAGACATCTCTGAGACGAACCACCGTAAGGACCTTGCAAGAATTAAAACCCATGCCCACTTCTGGCAATCTCTCCCTTTGGCCCCTACAGGCAAAATAGCATTGGCAAAGGTTGTCCTCCTGCCCCTGCTTCTCTACTATTTTGCAAACCTCCCTGTTGTCCCCCACACCTCTTTTTCAAAGAGCTGAATACTATTCTATCCAACTTTGTTGATCCACCAAACGCTCCTGGGTAACTCTTACTAAACTACAACAACACTGATGGCCAAGGACCTATACCAATACCAACAATCTGAGGTTTTCTCCTCCTGAAGGTGCTGCCCCCCTCTCCCTGGCCCCTACAGGTCTCAGTGGCACAGACCGGTATGACCCGCATTCACCCTCTCTCTCACACAACCCCCAGCACATGCCCCAACACTGCCACTGATCGGCTTGCCCCGACACCCGGGGTTCTATGCAGCCAAGGACTTAAGGGTTTGGACAGAACATTCAGTACTCATTACCAGTGACAGAAATGTCCTCCCCTTTGAACAACTGGTTGAAGACTATGGCCTCCCACTGGGGCAATTCCTTCTGCATAGGCAAACTGGTCACACCTGTTGAGCACTCTGAAACATTGATGAAGAAGAACTCCCCACCGCCCCCCCCCACCCAGTACTTCAATCCATCCTAACCACGGGCACTGGCCAACACCTCATCACATGCCTTTATAAAGCCAAACGTGAGCTTACACTCGCTTCCAAGTACCAAGGCTGGAATCAAACCCAGATCTCTAGGTTTTAAAGTCAGGAGTTTAGCCAATGTACCGCATCGCTTCCTTGCCCAACACCAAGCTGGCAAATGTGGGAACCAGATTATGATGTAGAAAATAACAATACTGGTGGAATCTCCACATTCACTCGTGTACTTTGGCTACATCAGATTCCACCAGAAGCGATTCTGTAAAACAGGATTAGGAGATGATGTGCAAGAAATAGATATCTTGAGCACGCTAGCTGCGAAAATGCTTTGTTAATTCAACTCTTTCCGACTACTCTAACTAAATGTATAGAGCACAGCCTTCTAGCTGACGCAAATTACCACTCAGACCAAAATCATGTGGATTAAACATCCGAGCCTTGTCCCACAGAATCTGCAGTGCCCTCTGGGACCACCTAGGAGGCAGTATTCAGATCTACCCGAGATACAATGCGGAAGAGAAGAGTGTGCAAGGAAGAATCAGGGACTGCTTCGCCAAGAAATGCCAACTTTTTATGTCTTTTTTAAAGTCTGTGGGTTAGACTTGTGGGTTCTGTAGAGCTGATCTGAAGAGAAAATGCCCATCAGCCAGTGGGATCGTCTGGGGTGTTATTGTGAACTGCAAGGCTTCACTGACATCTGCAAGAACTGTGCACATGACTCGCATGCAAGGACGCGGACATGCATTTTGGTAACATGCCAATTTTGTATTTAAAAAAACCCAACAGAAATAAGTTAAAAACTACCCCGAGAACTAATTAAAAAAGCATTAGTAAAATGTAGTACCCACAGCCTGTGCCAGAAGTAAAATAATTTGAATTTGTAGGGTCATTCTGTATTAAAATGTATTAATCAAATTATACAACAAAAACAATTAAAACCAATTTAAGTTTTTACTAACATTTCTATCTGCTGCTTTGTAGCGCTGATTATAACCATTGTTACTCAATGTTTCTCAACAGTGACAAAGTATTCAACAGAGCAGAACCACTTTATTGTAGCTTGTTGCATTGCTGCAGAGATGCACAAGTGACGTCATCAGGGAGCAGTTGCTTGTGCTGCAGGCAGGCTTCGAGCTGCACGCAGCACGGTTCTGCAGCAGGAGTGCAGCAGTCGCCCGAGGGCACTGTCCCCAGTATAAACATCACAGAGTGCCAGGTACCCACAACAAAGTGTTTCAGAATTGGCCTAAAGGGATCTCAAAATATTTTTTAAAACGTTTTTGAGGTCGCGATAGGGCAATATAGAAACTGTTTTTTGTGGCTACCTGGCACTCTGTGATATTGTGTTGTGGGGTGGAGGGCGTGTCATGGATTTATCCCTCTTTCACTCCAAATGTGTACATATGCACAGTCTGCAGTGGTATCTGTGGTTTTTAGAAGCCTCAAAATAGGATTCTACCTCGGGGGGGCATATATAGTGAGTGCAACTGACTGCACCTGTGCCTAGTGTGTGTCACCAAAAGCACATCTTTGCAGGCCTCAAAATGATTTATTGTATTGTACCTGGTCCATATGCCAACATTTTACAAGGGGAAAGTGGGAGATTTCGAAAAAGAAAATCAGGAGAGTACATGTGCCCCAGACATGCATTGAACCAGAGGCAATTACAGTCGAGAGACAGATAAAATAAAGCCATTTCTGGCTTCAAATATCGGGAGCCTCCCGTCTGAATCGAGTCGCTGGCATGTATGCCGCTCTACTCCTCATTACAAGTCTGGGAAGAAAACCCACAGAGGGCATAAGGAATATATATATTTATATGGAAAATGTCACTTACCCAGTGTACATCTGTTCGTGGCATGCAATGCTGCAGATTCACATTCTATGCATAGCTCTTCCGACATATAGTGTTGGGCTCGGAGTGTTACAAGTTGTTTTTCTTCGAAGAAGTCTTTTCGGAGTCACAGGATCGAGTGACTCCTCTCGGTTACAGTGCGCATGGGCATCGACTCCATTGTTAGATTGTTTTCCCGCAGAGGGTGAAGGAAGGAGTGACAGAGAATAAGAATATAAAGAGATGTCCATGCAAGTGTAAATGTATATACATATGGACAAATGATAAACTTAAATGACTACAGGCTTCCGGGGAGGTGGGAGGGTGCATGTGAATCTGCAGCAGAACATGCCACAAATAGATGTACACTGGGTAAGTGACATTTTCCGTTTGATGGCATGTGTAGCTGCAGATACACAAGCTAGGCATAGACTACAAAGTAGTTAGTCCTCCCAAAAAATGCGGTGGCTAACCTGTAGGAGTTGGAGTTGTTTGAAATAATGTTCTTAAGACAGCTTGACCTACATTGGCCTGTTGCTTTGAAAATACATCTACACAATAATGCTTTGTAAATGTATGTGGTGTAGACCATGTGGCAGCTTTACATATGTCTGCCATTGGTATGCTTCCTAAAAATGGCATAGATGCACCTTTCTTCCTTGTAGAATGTGTCTTTTCTTAGTTTTTCAATAGTGGTATCTACTTCAGGTCCAAAAAAGTGGTTTTTATCAAAAGGCATGTTAAGTACTGCCTGTTGAATTTCTGGATTAAAACCAGACAAGCGTAACCATGCATGCCTTCTCATTGTAATGGCAGTATTTACACTCCTTGCAGCTGTATCAGCAGCATCAAAGGCAGACCTTATCTGGTTGTTACTTATGGCTTGTCCCTCTTCTACAACCTGTTGTGCTCTCTTTTGATGCTCTTCGGGGAGGTGCTGTATGATGTCTTGCATCTCATTCCAGTGGGATCTATCATATCTGGCATGAAGTGCTTGCAAATTTGCAATACGTCATTGGTTGGCCGCTTGTGTGGCTACTCTCTTGCCAGCAGCATCAAACTTTCTACTTTCCTTATCAGGTGGAGGAGCATCCCTGAGGATTGGCTGTTAGCTCTTTTCCTAGCCGCACTCACCACTACTGAATCTGGAGGGAGTTGGTGGGTGATGTAGTCTAGGTCTGTAGGGGCAGGTTTATATTTCTTGTCAATTTTGGGAGTAATTACTCTAGCTTTGACCGGCTCACTAAAAATTTGGTCTGCATGTTTGACCATTCCAGGCAACATGGGAAGGCACTGGTATCTAGAGTGGGTGGAAGAGAGAGTGTTGAATAAGAAATCCTCCTCTAGGAGCTCAGTATGTAGAAGCACCCCATGATAGGCAGCTGCCCTAGAGACTACCTGAGTGTAGGCAGTAGTGTCCTCTGGTGGAGAAGGTTTGGAGGAATATAGGTCAGGATCATTGTCTGGAATAGGATCCGGGTCATATAAGATCCCAAGGATCCACTGTATCTCCATGAGAATATTGAGAGTGTGTTGGAGAAGGCAATGGTGGTGGACTATTTTGCAGAGGTGAAAAAGAAAGTTGTGGAGAATGAGGAGAGGTAGGGACAGGTGCTGGTTTCTCTTTTTGCTTTTGGACTTTTGCTGGTGGTTGAGCAGAGTCTAATTCTTCTTGAAAATCCATCTTTCTTTTAGTCTTTAAAGGAGGTGCAGTAATAATTCTGCCAGTTTCTTTATGAATATGGATTCTGGATTGTCTTACATCCATAACCTCCAATATTGGCTGAATCTCAGTGTCCTCATCAGAAGGCTTGTAAGATTCTTGCATCGGCTTCGAGATTTGTTTCAGTTTGTCCCTCTGTGTATGAGGATTTTTTTGGTTCCTAAGTATGAATCTTTTTTGGGCCCGAAAATGAAGTTGGCTGTTTCGGCTCCGAAGCAGGACGTCGAATCTTCGACTCCGAGGAGTGAGGACGTTTACTGGAGTCCGAAGTGGAACTTTTAACTGATTTGCTCGACTCCGAAGTGGACGGAGGAGTGGCCTTTTTCGGCGCCGAACCCGTAGGTCGGTCGACGACAGTCTTTTTTTGGGCCGAACCATGGCCTTCTGGCAGTGGTGTACTCAAGGCCTACAGTAGTTTTTTATATATGGGCGTAGGGGCAGACGTACTCACGTGCTGACCAGCAGTGATAGGTGTATCTTCTTCCGATTCGTGCTCGGAGTCGGTATCTCGGATGGAGACTGCTGTCTGCGCCTGCTCTTCTTCCACAACTTTGAGATGTTCTATACTTTTCAACGCCATTTCTAATCTTCAGGCTCTGCGATCTCTTAAGGTCTTCTTAGATCGAAACCATCGACAGGCCTCGCAATCTTCTTCTCGGTGGTCCGGAGAAAGGCACAAATGACAAACCAGGTGTTGGTCTGTATATGGGAACTTTGCGTGGTACCGAGGGCAGAATCGAAATAGAGTCCAATCCATAAGGCTTCCACGCGGTAGGTCCAAACAGGCCCGAGTCGGGCGCACGTACCCAAAAAGGCGAAATCTAGATTCCGACGGTACTATTGGTTCGATGCTAGATGGGAAACATGATCGAAACAATACCAATGATTAAATAGGTTTTCTAAAGTTTTCTGATTCTAAATCTCAAAGCGAGAGGAAACACGTCCGAACCAGACAACGGAAAGAAGAAAATCTAACAATGGAGTTGATGCCTGTGCGCACTGTAACCAAGATTAGGAGTCACTCGATCCTGTGACTCCGAAAAGACTTCTTCGAAGAAAAACAACTTGTAACACTCCAAGCCCAACACTTGATGTTGGAAGAGATATGCATAGCATGTGTATCTGCAGATACACATGCCATATGTATATATATATTTTTTTTAACTGAGTGTATGTATGTCAGCAAAACCTATGCCCATAGAGATCACCTCACCCTGGGGCTCACAGCATGGGGGCCCGCAGCACCTCCTTCAGGTGCCTCCCTTCACCCCCCACCCCGCCACGGACAAAACCATACACCAGGCCTAGGAGGTATTTACTGGCTGCACAGAAGGAAGTGATCTGTGATGCTGTCTTCCAGCGCTTAGTGTCTGAGCTCTGTGGGAGAAAAGTGATGTCAAGGGGGATTAGAACTGCATATGTCTGTCCTCAGGTCTGCAAATATACCTGTCAATGGAGAAGCAGCCTGGGCCTCTTACTGAACCGGCACCTGACCCGCCTAGGCCTCTCACTGAACCAACACCTGACCCGCCTAGGCTTCTCACTGAACCTGCATCTGACCCCCCTGGGCCTCTCACTGAACCTGCACCTGACCCGCCTGGGCCTCTCACTGAACCTGCAGACTGACCCGCCTGGGCCTCTCACTGAACCTGCAGACTGACACGCCTGGGCCTCTCACTGAACCTGCAGACTGACCCACCTGAGCCTCTCACTGAACCCTGCACTGACCCACCTGGGCCTCTCACTGAACCTGCACCTGACCCACCTGGGCCTCTCACTGAACCTGCAGACTGACCCGCCCGTGCCTCTCACTGAACCTCACTGACCCGCCAGGGCCTCTCACTGAACCTGCACCTGACCCGCCTGGGCCTCTCACTGAACCCTGCACCTGGGCCTCTCACTAAACCCTGCACCTGACCCACCTGGACCTCCCACTGAACCCTGCACCTGACCTGCCCGGGCCTCTCACTGAAGCTGCAGACTGACACACGTGGGCCTCTCACTGAACCTTGCACCTGACCCGCCTGGGCCTCTCACTGAACCTGCAGACTGACCTGCCTGGGCCTCGCACTGAACCTGCAGACTGACCCACCTGGGCCTCTCACTGAACCTGCAGACTGACACACCTGGGCTTCTCACTGAACCTGCAGACTGACCTACCTGGGCCTCTCACTGAACCTGCACTTGACCCACCTGGGCCTCTCACTGAACCTGTAGACTGACCCGCCCGGGAACACTCACTGAACCTGCAGACTGACCCACTGTGGGCTCACACTGAACCTGCAGACTGACCCACCTGGGCCACTCACTGAACCTGCACCTGACCCCCCCCTGGGCCTCTCACTGAACCTGCACCTGACCCCCCTGGGCCTCTCACTGAACCTGCACCTGACCCGCCTGGGCCTCTCACTGAACCTGCAGACTGACACACCTGGGCCTCTCACTGAACCTGCAGACTGATGCAACTGGGCCTCTCACTGAACTCGCACTTGACCCACCTGGGCCTCTCACTGAACCTGCAGACTGACCCACCTGGGCCACTCACTGAACCCGCAGACTGACCCACCTGTGCCTCTCATTGAACTCGCACTTGACCCACCTGGGCCTCTCACTGACCCTGCAGACTGGCACGCCTGGGCCTCTCACTGACCCTGCAGACTGAAACACCTGGGGGCCTCTCACTGACCCTGCAGACTGACCCGCCTGGGCCTCTCACTGAACCTGCAGACTGGCACGCCTGGGCCTCTCACTGAACCTGCAGAGTGACACACCTGTGGGCCTCTCACTGAACCTGCAGACTGGCACGCCTGGGCCTCTCACTGACCCTGCAGACTGAAACACCTGGGGGCCTCTCACTGAACCTGCAGACTGACCCGCCTGGGCCTCTCACTGAACCTGCAGAGTGACACACCTGTGGGCCTCTCACTGAACCTGCAGACTGACCCGCATGGGCCTCTCACTGAACCTGCAGAGTGACACACCTGTGGGCCTCTCACTGAACCTGCAGACTGGCACGCCTGGGCCTCTCACTGACCCTGCAGACTGAAACACCTGGGGGCCTCTCACTGAACCTGCAGACTGACCCGCCTCGGCATGGGCCTTTCACTGAAAAAGGGTATTTCCCCAATTCTACAAAACAGCCATAACAACACCTCAATAAAAATAGTGATGCCCTGCAGCGTCTCCCCGCCATCACAGATTTTCGCCCAAAACACCAATTTAAGTTAATTTGAGAACATTTTTGCTAGCAGCGGTCAGCAGAAAACGAGTACTGATTACCCAAAGCTGCACAGGCTCACTGAACTGCTGAAAATGCATGGAAGAGTTTTCTTGAGCACTCTGCTAATCCCAGTGACCAACACTTACTTATAACCACTGAATTATGCACTAACCTTGGGTTTACGGAACAGCGTGCTGCCCCGTGTAAAGCGCCTCAAAGCCTTGCCAGGTGTAGTAAGCACTACATACACGTAATTATACCACAATACAAAAAACTGGTGTAAAATTGCACGAGGCAAGATGCCTTCACTGCACCAACCGGTCTGTTTTTCAGTTTTTACCTGAAAAGGTTGAGTTTAGTACATTTTCTGGAAATAGCACAAGATCGAACTCAGCTTCATAAAGACAATTAGCAAAAAAAAAAGAGTGATTGTGATAAATTATAAGAGGCGAAAGGGTGTGTACGCTGTCCATATAAGCGAGTTCGCTTCAGTGCACCCCAGTGGGAGAGTCGGACATATTATTGCGTCCCTGCTGCCTGACTGCCTGACCCTTTGTTCTGGCTCAGAGTGAACAGAAAGCAGCCGCAGCATCACTCCTCTTGTAACCCAGGAGATCTCGAGGAGGATGCTCTCCTCGCAGCACAGGCCCGGCCAGAGCGGTCGGTAGGAGTTTACAGTTCTCCCCACTGGGAGCCGCCGGGCAGCTCACTGAGGACCGGCTTCCAGCAGCTACACCTGTCACCGGCGGGAAGTATTACACAGTAAAAACAAGTCTGTAGTGCTAAAGCACTCTTTTCTCTCCTCACGCTGAGCGAGGTGTCTCTCTGCACAGTGAGAAAGGTGTCTCTCTACACTGAGCAAGGGGTCTCTCTCTACACTGAGCGAGGTGTCTCTCCTCACATTGAGCGAGGTGCCTCTCTCTGCACTAAGGAAGGTGTCTCTCTCTACACTGAGCGAGGTGTCTCTCTCTGCACTGAGGAAGGTGTCTCTCCTCACACTGAGCGAGGTGCGAGGTGTCTCTCTCTGCACTGAGGAAGGTGTCTCTCTCTGCACTGAGGAAGGTGTCTCTCTCTACACTGAGCGAGGTGTCTCTCTCTACACTGAGCGAGGTGTCTCTCTCTACACTGAGCGAGGTGTCTCTCTCTACACTGAGCGAGGTGTCTCTCTCTACACTGAGCGAGGTGTCGCTCCTCACACTGAGCGAGGTGCCTATCTGCACTGAGCGAGGTGTCCCTCCCCACACTGAGCGAGGTGTCTCTCCTCACACTGAGCGAGGTGTCTCTCTCTGCACTGAGGAAGGTGTCTCTCTCTGCACTGAGGAAGGTGTCTCTCTCTGCACTGAGGAAGGTGTCTCTCTCTGCACTGAGGAAGGTGTCTCTCCTCACACTGAGCGAGGTGTCTCTCCTCACACTGAGCGAGGTGTCTCTCTCTACACTGAGCGAGGTGTCGCTCCTCACACTGGGCGAGGTGTCTATCTGCACTGAGCGAGGTGTCTATCTGCACTGAGCGAGGTGTCTATCTGCACTGAGCGAGGTGTCTCTCTCTACACTGAGCGAGGTGTCTCTCTCTACACTGAGCGAGGTGTCTCTCTCTACACTGAGCGAGGTGTCTCTCTCTACACTGAGCGAGGTGTCTCTCCTCACACTGAGCGAGGTGTCTCTCTCTACACCGAGCGAGGTGTCTCTCTCTACACCGAGCGAGGTGTCTCTCCTCACACTGAGCGAGGTGTCTCTCTCTACACTGAGCGAGGTGTCTCTCTCTACACTGAGCGAGGTGTCTCTCTCTACACTGAGCGAGGTGTCTCTCTCTACACTGAGCGAGGTGTCTCTCCTCACACTGAGCGAGGTGTCTCTCCTCACACTGAGCGAGGTGTCTCTCCTCACACTGAGCGAGGTGTCTCTCTCTACACTGAGCAAGGGGTCTCTCCTCACACTGAGCGAGGTGTCTCTCTCTACACTGAGGGAGGTGTCTCTGCACAGTGAGAAAGGTGTCTCTCTCTACACTGAGCGAGCTGTCTCTCCTCACACTGAGCGAGATGTCTCTCTCTACACTGAGGGAGGTGTCTCTGCACAGTGATAAAGGTGTCTCTCTCTACACTGAGCAAGCTGTCTCCTTCTACACTGAGCAAGCTGTCTCTGTACACTGAGGAAGGTGTCTCTCCTCACGCTGAGCTAGGTGTCTCTCTCTACAGAGGAAGGTGTCTCTCCTCCTCACACTGAGCGAGGTGTCTCTCCTCATACTGAGCGAGGTGTCTATCTCTGCACTGAGGAAGCTGTCTCTCCTCACACTGAGCGAGGTGTCTCTCTCTGCACTGAGGAAGGTGTCTCTCTCTGCACTGAGGAAGGTGTCTCTCTCTACACTGAGCGAGGTGTCTCTCCTCACACTGAGCGAGGTGCAAGGTGTCTCTCTCTGCACTGAGGAAGGTGTCTCTCTCTACACTGAGCGAGGCGTCTCTCCTCACACTGAGCAAGGTGTCTCTCTGCACTGAGCGAGGTGTCTATCTGCACTGAGCGAGGTGTCTATCTGCACTGAGCGAGGTGTCCCTCCTCACACTGAGCGAGGTGTCTCTCTCTACACTGAGCGGGTTGTCTCTCCTCACACTGAGGGAGATGTCTATCTCTGCACTGAGGAAGGTGTCTCTCTCTACACTGAGCGAGGTGTCTCTCCTCACACTGAGCGAGGTGTCTCTCCTCACACTGAGTGAGGTGTCTCTCCTCACACTGAGCGAGGTGTCTCTCCTCACACTGAGGGAGGTGTCTGCACAGTGAGAACGGTGTCTCTCTCTACAATGAGCGAGCTGTCTCTCCTCACACTGAGCGAGATGTCTCTCTCTACACTGAGGGAGGTGTCTGCACAGTGAGAAAGGTGTCTCTCTCTACACTGAGCGAGCTGTCTCTCCTCACACTGAGCGAGATGTCTCTCTCTACACTGAGGGAGGTGTCTGCACAGTGAGAAAGGTGTCTCTCTCTACACTGAGCAAGCTGTCTCCTTCTACACTGAGCAAGCTGTCTCTGTACACTGAGGAAGGTGTCTCTCCTCACGCTGAGCGAGGTGTCTCTCTCTACAGAGGAAGGTGTCTCTCCTCACACCGAGCGAGGTGTCTCTCCTCATACTGAGCGAGGCGTCTCTCTCTGCACTGAGGAAGGTGTCTCTCCTCACACTGAGCGAGGTGTCTCTCCTCATACTGAGCGAGGTGTCTATCTCTGCACTGAGGAAGGTGTCTCTCCTCACACTGAGCGAGGTGCCTCTCTCTACACTGAGCGAGGTGTCTCTTGTCTCTCTCTGCACTGAGGAAGGTGTCTCTCTCTACACTGAGCGAGGTGTCTCTCCTCACACTGAGCGAGGTGTCTCTCCTCACACTGAGCGAGGTGTCTCTCCTCACACTGAGCGAGGTGTCTCTCTGCACTGAGCGAGGTGTCCCTCCTCACACTGAGCGAGGTGTCTCTCCTCACACTGAGCGAGGTGTCTCTCCTCACACTGAGCGAGGTGTCTCTCCTCACACTGAGCGAGGAGTCTCTCCTCACACTGAGCGATGAGGTGTCTCTCTCTACACTGAGGGAGGTGTCTGCACAGTGAGAAAGGTGTCTCTCTCTACACTGAGCGAGCTGTCTCTCCTCACACTGAGCGAGATGTCTCTCTCTACACTGAGGGAGGTGTCTGCACAGTGAGAAAGGTGTCTCTCTCTACACTGAGCAAGCTGTCTCCTACACTGAGCAAGCTGTCTCTGTACACTGAGGAAGGTGTCTCTCCTCACGCTGAGCGAGGTGTCTCTCTCTACAGAGGAAGGTGTCTCTCCTCACACCGAGCGAGGTGTCTCTCCTCATACTGAGCGAGGCGTCTCTCTCTGCACTGAGGAAGGTGTCTCTCCTCACACTGAGCGAGGTGTCTCTCCTCATACTGAGCGAGGTGTCTATCTCTGCACTGAGGAAGGTGTCTCTCCTCACACTGAGCGAGGTGCCTCTCTCTACACTGAGCGAGGTGTCTCTTGTCTCTCTCTGCACTGAGGAAGGTGTCTCTCTCTACACTGAGCGAGGTGTCTCTCCTCACACTGAGCGAGGTGTCTCTCCTCACACTGAGCGAGGTGTCTCTCCTCACACTGAGCGAGGTGTCTATCTGCACTGAGCGAGGTGTCTATCTGCACTGAGCGAGGTGTCCCTCCTCACACTGAGCGAGGTGTCTCTCCTCACACTGAGCGAGGTGTCTCTCCTCACACTGAGCGAGGTGTCTCTCCTCACACTGAGCGATGAGGTGTCTCTCTCTACACTGAGGGAGGTGTCTGCATAGTGAGACACCTCACTATGCACAGTGTCTCTCTGCACAGTGATAAAGGTGTCTCTCTCTACACTGAGCAAGCTGTCTCCTACACTGAGCAAGCTGTCTCTGTACACTGAGGAAGGTGTCTCTGTACACTGAGGAAGGTGTCTCTCCTGACGCTGAGCGAGGTGTCTCTCTCTACAGAGGAAGGTGTCTCTCCTCACACTGAGCGAGGTGCCTCTCTCTACACTGAGCGAGGTGTCTCTCCTCACACTGAGCGAGGTGTCTCTCCTCACACTGAGCGAGGTGTCTCTCTGCACTGAGCGAGGTGTCTCTCTCTACACTGAGCGAGGTCCCTCACACTGAGGGAGGTGTCTCTCCTCACACTGTGGGAGATGTCTCTCTCTACACTGAGCGAGGTGTCTCTCCTCATACTGAGCGAGGCGTCTCTCTCTGCACTGAGGAAGGTGTCTCTCCTCACACTGAGCGAGGTGTCTCTCCTCATACTGAGCGAGGTGTCTATCTCTGCACTGAGCGATGAGGTGTCCCTCTCTACACTGAGGGAGGTGTCTCTGCACAGTGAGAAAGGTGTCTCTCTCTACACTGAGCGAGGTGTCTCTCCTCACACTGAGCGAGATGTGTCTCTCTACACTGAGCGAGGTGTCTCTCTCTGCACTGAGAAAGGTGTCTCTCTCTGCACTGAGCGAGGTGTCTCTCTCTGCACTGAGCGAGGTGTCTCTCCTCACACTGAGCAAGATGTCTCTCTCTACACTGAGCGAGGTGCCTCTCCTCACACTGAGCGAGGTGTCTCTCCTCACACTGAGCGAGGTGTCTCTCCTCACACTGAGCGAGGTGTCTCTCCTCACACTGAGCAAGGCTCTCTCCCCTCACACTGAGCAAGGTTGTCTCTCTTCACAGTCAGAACGGTGTCTCTCCTCACGGTGAGCAAGGTCGTCTCTCCTAACAGGGAAAGGTTGTCTCTCCTCACACTGAGCGATGAGGTGTCCCTCTCTACATTGAGGGAGGTGTCTCTGCACAGTGAGAAAGGTGTCTCTCTCTACACTGAGCGAGGTGTCTCTCCTCACACTGAGCGAGATGTCTCTCTCTACACTGAGCGAGATGTCTCTCTCTACACTGAGCGAGGTGTCTCTCTCTACACTGAGAAAGGTGTCTCTCTCTACACTGAGCGGGGTGTCTCTCCTCACACTGAGCGAGATGTCTCTCTCTACACTGAGCGAGGTGTCTCTCCTCACACTGAGCGAGGTGTCTCTCTCTGCACTGAGAAAGGTGTCTCTCTCTGCACTGAGAAAGGTGTCTCTCTCTGCACTGAGCGAGGTGTCTCTCTCTGCACTGAGCGAGGTGTCTCTCTCTGCACTGAGCGAGGTGTCTCTCCTCACACTGAGCGAGATGTCTCTCTCTACACTGAGCGAGGTGTCTCTCTCTACACTGAGCGAGGTGTCTCTCCTCACACTGAGCAAGGCTCTCTCCCCTCACACTGAGCAAGGTTGTCTCTCTTCACAGTCAGAACGGTGTCTCTCCTCACGGTGAGCAAGGCCGTCTCTCCTAACAGGGCAAGGTTGTCTCTCGTCACACTGAGCGAGGTGTCTCTCTCTACACTGAGCGATGAGGTGTCCCTCTGTACACTGAGGGAGGTGTCTCTGCACAGCGAGAAAGGTGTCTCTCTCAACACTGAGCGAGGTGTCTCTCTCTACACTGAGCGAGATGTCTCTCTCTACACTGAGCGAGGTGTCTGTCCTCACACTGAGCAAGGCTCTCTCCCCTCACACTGAGCAAGGTTGTCTCTCTTCACAGTCAGAACGGTGTCTCTCCTCACGGTGAGCAAGGCCGTCTCTCCTAACAGGGCAAGGTTGTCTCTCCTCACAAGGAGCACAGTTGTCTCTCCTTACACTGTGCAAGGGTGTCTCTCCTCACACTGAGAGAGGGCGTCTCCCCCTGCACTCAGCAAGGGTGCCGCATATACCGGTGCCAAATACCGGTACCTACAATTTGTTGTGAAGTTTTAGATAATATTTCTTCATATTTTTCAGGGCAGAACACCAGATTCTATATCAGGTATGTGTTTTTCTATCTTCTACAGATGCTTTCCCGCCTTTTTAAAGGTTCGTTTCTCCGCCTGGTGCGCCCAGCACGACTGAAGTGCTTCTGAAGTGAGCTGTGCTGCAAATGCACCTAAAGTGCACGGAGCAAGGGTTGTGTCAGGGAACTGTGTTCACATACACACACCTTGAGGTTGTCGGTACAGCCTGCTGACCGCAGCTGCCTGCACAGCCGGGCCGTGCACGGGGCAGCTCGTGGCCACCGGAAGCCACGGAGCGGTGCTTGGTGTCAGGGATAGGTGCTATACACCTGTACACACGTGCATGGGTAATGACTCACTCACTGCCTTCGAATCACTGTTAGAGGACTGGGGTGTTGCTCGCCCCTCGACAGACAGTGAGGGGCGCATAATGACTGCCACTGACCTGCTCCAACACTGCCCGCACTCTCCCTAGCCGTACAACAGTCTCCGCTCAGTGGCTGGAATGTTCTAATAGCCTTATAGCGCTTCTGTCTTGGGTTATATCAGTTAAGGACCTTCAACCCCATTACAGCCCTCGCCAGAGAGCTATAATGCTTAATTATCACGCTGTATGCGATGCTGAGATTGGCTCCTCCAATCAGGTGCTTAGAATGCTGGCATCAACCACTGTTCTTTGCCTACAGTATATGATCAGTGAGAGTGTGAAGCAGGGACACAGAACAGACAGGCACAGCTGGCCTGTCCCCCGCCTGTGTTTTGTGGGATAGGGTGACTGGCGGGAACAGTGGCATTAACAGCTGATAACTGCCCTTCTCCCCCTTATGTATCATCAGCGTGGGCCAATAACTGCAGCCTAGGCAATTAACAGTAGCTAAGATCCTCTTCCAAGAGAGTTAATCACTGTTAATGCTCTGAGCAGTGGGCAATGAGGCTTAAATATCAGCTTCTGGAATGCAAAGGCCATAATGACTTAATGACTTAAATTAGACAGTGCTGACCTTTTATATTCTTGCAGCCTGCAGGGGGAGCCACTGATGGCAGCCGCTGATGAGTGTTACCAGGCATATTGCCTGGATGCTGTCATCAGCTAAGTGCCAATTGCCCCTAGCCCTCATAAGGCACCTTTGCACCTGTCCCATAACTGTGGGGTTGACAATTTCAACTTAGCAGAGGACTCTTGCCATTCATTTTAGGGGGTCTCACAGTGGGTGTTACATGCAGTTGTGGGTCTTGGCGTAGAAAGTGAATGAGCACACACAACACACACCGAAACATCAGAACACGCTGCACTTTCTGCCCTAAAGCATTCCTTTACCTTGCAAGCTGTAAACCCAGGCCAGTGGTTTTACACAATAACATGCACTGCACGAAAAGAGGAGATCCTGCCCATCTGTGGGTATCTTGGGCAGGAGCTGCCGATCGCTGCCCATCAGATGTTTCTGTCCCGGCTTCCTTTTCAGGACAGCCATGTGTAACTGGGCAGCGGTGACTCATAGAAACCTCAAGTATACAGGACACCAGCAGAAAACACCCGCATATGGCCCGAAGAAGAAAGATCTGCCAGAGCTGTGGATATACACTTTGTGAGTATGTAGTTATCGTTGTATCACAAGAAACAGCAGCTTTTACAGCACATGATATTTGGAAAATTAAAGAGGACCTTCTGCTCAACACGACTGGTCAGTATAGAAAGGCCCACAATGCAAAATCCTCTATTGCAATCCATATACTTGTTCCAATGTAACTTCAGTCCCTTTGTCCAACTATAACAGTTGTTCGGCCTTGGAAACCGCCATCTTCTTCTTTGCTACTCTCTGACACGTTTCAGGCGGAAGACAGGTTTGCGTTACTTCCTTTCTTCATGCACCGTTATCCTTGCATGAGTGCTCCACGTAAGGAAACAAAGTAACATGCAGCTCTTTTCCACCTGGAATGTGTCAAATAATAGAAAGAAGACAGGAAGAACGCCAAGCGTAAAAATTTAGCTGGTGATATTTGAAAAAGGGACAAACGTTACATTGGAAAAATACGATGACTGGATGATTCTAGTATTTTGTGCTGTTGGCCATTCCAGGTCCAAAAAACAGGTGTTTGATGGAACTTCTGATTAAACATTGGTTTATTAGAAGATCCTACAAGAAGACCTAGGCTCACCGGGCTACTGTGTCTACTTGACGCCTTGATCACTGGATCTAACCCGTTAGTCCACTCCATCTTCATCCTCACGAGATGGAAAAAACGCCTACCAGAGAGCCGCTAAACAATAAACATCTGCATCTGTCATTCAGGCCTAGGGCAATGGTTCTTGACCTTTTGACTTCTTTGGTCCAACAATGAATCATTACTGGATCCCAGAGACCCCCACTGAATCATCATTGGAATCTGAGAATCCCTGCTGAGGCATTACCGGAAGCGGGGGACCCCAGCCTAAGCATTTTTGATGATATGGAATGCAAAACAATACACAAAAATACAGAAGCCAAGTATTCATCAAACAAATTCATAAATGATGAAATATTTCATTTAATTTACAAACAACTCTAAAAAAAAATCTGTATTTTCATGCGAAAGTTAGAGCTTTTCTGAATTTAATTTAGGCCACTCATCGCCGTCCCTCCTATATTCTGTTTGGTGCGCTAGCACTGCGTCCACATATCAATCTGAAGATATTGACTTAATTATTAGCCTCACATTTTTAATTCCTTTACATTTACAGAACAATTTAAAATGTTTAACTTCAAAATTTGATTCTTCATTTATATGCACTTTATTAAGCTAATAAAATTATTTAATTTTCTAAGTAGTCGTGAACCCCCAGAGTAGGCTTCATGGACCCCCATGGGTCCGTGGGCCACAGGCTCTGAGTCACCGACCTAGCGACCTCCTGGGAAGTGAACACGTGCTCTTCAAGTGCACCTGTTACGCTTAGTTCAGTGTTATTATCCCTCCCATGGCGAAAATCTACGCAAGACGGAGAACTCGATACATCTCCTGTCCAGATCAACTCTTCTGCTATTTACAGGCCCCTGCTGGGTGCCCGCGATAGTCACTCCACACCCTCATGAGCACAGACACATCTGGATGTCCTGGTTATAACTTGAAGAAAGAGAAAGTGATGAGCTGCACATACAGAAGAGAAAGAGCAAAATGGACAGATATACGCTAACACCCGTGGCAAATGTGAACATCCTCTACTTGTCAGATTTACTTCTTCATTATCGTCTGCCGACAGTATGGATGGTTGACGTAAGCAGCAAACGCAAGAGGGCAACAACAGAGTGCAAGAAAAGGGACTGGAGATGAAGATACCACAACATGTTGTGTTTTTAGAACACACCTTGGTTTGGTGCGCATAGGGGAGATGGGATTGGACTCAACAAAATCAAAATATAATCCAAGAATATAGAAGATGATGGTGATTGATGGGGCTGTAGATGTGGACAAGAGCACAGTAACGCCAAACAAGAGGGAGACTAAAGAATATTAGAACACTGGAATGTTGACAGCTCCATTGGAAACAGTGCTCTGGGCTTCTACTGGCCGGTCAAACCCGGAGCTCCAACATTCCGATGTTTTTCACGCGGCAACAGCTGCGAACAAAGGCCTCAAGGAGCCCAGGGATTTTCAGTGTTTTATTTATTAGAACATTCTGCCCTCTAGTGGCAGAATGTTCTAATAGCCTTACAGCCCTTCGTAGCTGGGCTATACCGGCCATTAAAGGCCCACTCTCTGGTTAAAGGCCCTTTCCTTGGCTCAGGCATTAACGCTGGAGCAGGCTTTTCATGGCCAGAGTAGCCCGCTACCTCGGGCTATAAGGCTATATTAGAACACTGGAATGTTGACATCTCCAATGAAAAAAATGGCGTGCCCCGAGCTTGTAATGGCTGGTAGAAGTCCGGAGCGCCAACATTCCAATGTTTTTGTTCACAGATCTTGCTGATCTTTAAATCTCCTTGGGCTCCGTGAGGCCTCTACTTTATTTATCAGAACATTCTGCCCTATAGTGTCGGAATGTTCTAACAGCCTTATATCCCGCCGTGGCTGGGCTATACCAGCATTAAAGCCCTGCTCCCTTGTTAAAGGCCCTTGCCTTCGGCTCGGGTCTTTAATGGCCAGTATAGCCCTCTTCGGCGGTCTCTAAGGCTATATGCAACGCCCTCACAACATCAACTAAATCACCACACACTTTGAAGTGGCTGCTACAAGTTTACTACAGCAACACAAAAGAACATTAGTAGAGAGTTTAAAGGTATGCATTATTAATGTCTACAAGGTCACTACCCTCTCCTCCCGACATCTATTCAAGAGTAACTTTGTTTTAACTTCTGACCGAGGCCCACAAATCTATCTAGCCCCCTACACTTCACACAAACAGTAGTGCTTAAAAACATTCGGTTTTCGGTTGCACTTTACTGAAAACACCATTGCAGCGTCATCTACGGAAACTGTCTAAAATGCCACAACATACCGAGAAATACCACAGTCAGGTCTGAAATAACATTTGCGAGCTCAGCTCAAACACCCATTAAGAAAGTCAGCTAAAATATATGGACACGCTTTTTGAGACTTTACCAAAACAGAATGAACTAATGCTTCGGCTAGGCAATGTTTGCCATTTAACATTTAAAAAACAAACATAAAAACGAACACACATGAGCCAGGAAGTCAAAGAGAGATGGCATCACGTTTAAATTAAGACTCAGATCTGGTGCCCCCAACTGGGCAGATATCTAGCTGCGTTTCCTTCGGATTCTTCTTCAGTCACTCACCCCACCACCCTGTGCCCAGACAAACTCTACCCTACATTTTACACTCTGGGATTCCAGCGGGCCCTCTCCTAACCTGTGAATTTCCTTCACCGGAGCAACGGCTTATACAATTTGAGACAAAGAACTATTTCGACTTTTGAAACAATGAAAACACTTTTCCAGTTTTAGAAATGGAATGTTATGACTTCCACTGAAAAACAAGCATTTGCAATGCAACAGGTCTCGCGTTTGCTTGAGCTAGAGCAATTAGCATTGTAAACTCCTAACCAGACGTTTCTTGCCACATAAATTTAAAATGAAAATAAAACAGTTTCACATAACTAACTGGACTTTTCTTGCCATATAAACGGAAAAGTGGAGCTGACGGCCGCCATCAGTGCAAAGCAGACACACAAAGGGGAATAAAAGTTCACTCGTAGTGAAACCTATTGGCAAAAGTGCAACTATCTACGTAACCGGCAAAAGTGCAACTATCTACGTAACCGGCAAAAGTGCAATTAACTATGTAACAGGGTCGATGTCATGCAAAGCGCTCGACTTCTGCCCAGCGAGATCACGCTGCGAAAAAAGAGAAAAAATAGTCCAGAAACCAGAGGAAAACGTGGACCCTTGTATGTTTTCAGTACGTGGTCGCTGCGCTCGAGGAGGGCTAAACACCGGAAAAGGCATGACGTATGCATGCCTTTCACCAATGAAAGCAAGCAGATTTTAAAAGGCAAGCCCACGAACTAATGAAAGAGACTGTTGTGATATGGGCGTGGTTTGAAGCCCAAAGAAAGATTACAACACGGGACAGAGCGCTTTGCGCTCGCCCCTAAAAACGAGTCTTCCTAACATTAACTAAGACTAATTATTGTTTCAAAAAACGAAATATGCAACTACACAACAATTTCATATGAAACTATTCCCTCAATTTTTGAAAACTGAACTTCGCCCACGATCTGCAGAACTTGTTTTGTGTGGTACTCTAGACTGAACGTGACGGTGCAATTAAATCAATAATAAAAATATGAAAAACAATATAAACTACATACAGGAAACTTGTAATTACTCTGAATTATTCATTATACATTTTTGTATTTTCTATTTCTCTTCTGATCTCGGATCAGTAAAGGATATTTGCATACACACAATCTGTTGAAGTCAGAGCCACTCCTGTTTGAAGCCCCATCTGAATTTACAAATTTCTTTAATAATGTACTTCTTCACACGTTTCAGTGTTCATATCTCAGTACCACAGGCCTGCTGCAGGCACCAACACGAGCTTCAGGGAGCGCTTATCCTAGGATTTACTAGATAGTTGAACGCGTGCAAATACAAATTCTGATTGCAAAATTGTAATGTGAAAACCACTGCCAGTTAAAGAGCATGTAAAGATCACCTTGACCCCAGGGTAGGTCGCTCCCCCGTCCTCACAGCGCCACCAGACCTGTGTGCTTTCTCCCTTTTGCTGTCTGCCCGCTTGGTTTTGCCTGTGTGTGCCCTTTGCTGTCTGCTTGTTGTGATCGCGCTCCCCTCTCTCCGTGTACCCCGAGTGTGTGCCCTTTGCTGTCTGCCTGCTTGGTTTTGCCTGTGTGTGCCCCTCGCTGCCTGCTTGTCGTGATCGCGCTCCCCTTCTCTCCGTGTACCCCGAGTGCCTGCCTTCGCCGAGTGTCCCCGCCGTCCCCCCCGTCCTTCCGCCGCTTTTCTCCTCGTTTTCCGCGTTTTTCCCCCCGTTTTTCGTACCTTTTTCGGTACTTTTTCGTTTATAGGCCTCCTCGCCATTCTCGAGGCTTTCCCGCCGTTGCTTTTCCCGCTTTTTCACCTACCCGCCCACCTCCCGCCTCCCAGCTAACCCCGCCTCCCCGGCTACCCCTTAAATGGGGGCCGCTGCGAGGCCGTGGTAGCGACCCTTGACCCCAGGGTAGGTCGCTCCCCCGTCCTCACAGCGCCACCAGACCTGTGTGCCTTCTCCCTTTTGCTGTCTGCCCGCTTGGTTTTGCCTGTGTGTGCCCTTTGCTGTCTGCTTGTTGTGATCGCGCTCCCCCCTCTCCGTGTACCCCGAGTGTGTGCCCTTTGCTGTCTGCCTGCTTGGTTTTGCCTGTGTGTGCCCCTCGCTGCCTGCTTGTCGTAATCGCGCTCCCCTTCTCTCCGTGTACCCCGAGTGCCTGCCTTCGCCGAGTGTCCCCGCCGTCCCCCCTGTCCTTCCACTGCTTTTCTCCTCGTTTTCCGTGTTTTTTTCCCCGTTTTTCGTACCTTTTTCTGTACTTTTTCGTTTATAGGCCTCCTCGCCATTCTCGAGGCTTTCCCGCTGTTGCTTTTCCCGCTTTTTCACCTACCCGCCCACCTCCCGCCTCCCAGCTAACCCCGCCTCCCCGGCTACCCCTTAAATGGCGGCCGCTGCGAGGCCACGCAGCGGACACGCGCAGCGGGCGCGCCTAAGGCAAGCCCGTCTGCGCCCGTCCGCGCCTGGACCGCGCCCAGCGCCCAACCCCCTGGTCCCCGCGCCTCCCGCCTGACCTACGACTCCGCCACGCTCACCAAACTCAACCCCGGCCGCACGCCGGGCTGCTACCGCGCCACCCCGAAACGGACCCACGGATCCTTCACCTGCAACAACTGCCGCTTCACCTGCCTTCGGGCCCACTCCGCTCCCGCCAAGAACAACTCCCCCGGAAGCAATCTCCACTGCATCCTGGTCAACACCCGATCCATCCACAGGCATGCCATCGAACTGTGGAACTTCATCAACTCAACAAACCCGGACATCGCCTTCCTCACCGAGACCTGGATGAACCCCTCCTCGGCACCCGACATCGCCATAGCCATCCCCGACGGCTTCAAAATCATCCGGAAAGACCGCACCAACCGCATCGGAGGAGGCATCGCCATCGCACACAAAAACTCCATCCGCATCTCGACCCACACCGACGACTCACTCCCCGACGCCGAACATCTCCACGATCCACAGCGACCCCAAGACCACCCTCAGAGGCACCCTCATGTACAGACCACCAGGACCTCGCGCCAAGTTCAGCGAAGACATCGCAGACTTTGTCAACCCTCACGCACTCTCGTCCACCGACTACATCCTCCTAGGAGACCTCAACTTTCACCTGGAGAACCTCACCGACAAAAACACCACCGCCCTACTGGACAACCTCGCCAACCTGGGACTGTAACAGCTAGTCAACACACCCACCCACCACGCCGGACACACGCTCGACCCCATCTTCTCCTCCAGCAAACACATCACCGTCAGCCACGCCACCGAACTCACCTGGTCGGACCACAGCTGTGTCCACTTCAGCTTCAAGAAAACCACCGTGCTTCACCACACCCAGCAACCACCTAAAGAAGACACTGGAATCGTATCACCACTGAACAGCTCGCATCAACCCTCTCCCAGAACCAACCCACCAGCACCACCGACCCAAACGAAGCCGCCAACAACCTCACAAGCTGGATCTCCGACTGCGCCAACCTCCTGGCCCCCCTGAAGACTCAAGCTAACACCAACAACCACAAGAAAAACTCCTGGTTCACCCCGACCTCAAGAACTCCAAGAAAGAATGCCGCGCCCGCGAGAAGGCGTGGCGCCTCAACCAGACCGAAGAGAACATGTCAGCTCTCAAGGACGCCACCCGCCAACACCACCAACACCTCCGCGCCGCACGAAAAACAGCCTACCGGAACAGACATGACAACAACGCCCACAACAGCAAGGAACTATTTGGCATCGTCAAAGAGCTCTCCAACCCGGACGCAGAAAACAACCCCATTCCCCCCTCACAGGACCTCTGCGACTCCCTCGCAACCTTCTTCCACCACAAGATCATCGACATATACAACAGCTTCCCGACCGCCAACGCAAACCCCCACCCGGAACCCGCCACCGACATCACCACCATCCTCACCTGGAGCCCTACCACCACCAAGGAGACCACCCGCGTCATGAACTCGATCCACTCCGGATCCCCATCAGACCCCTGCCCGCACCACATCTACAACAAGGCCGACAACATCATCGCACCGCACCTCCGAGACGTCATCAACGCCTCCCTCACCGCCGCCACCTTCCCGGAGAGCTGGAAACACGCAGAGCTCAACGTCCTCCTAAAGAAACCTACAGCAGACCCCACCGACCTCAAAAACTTCCGGCCCATCTCTCTCCTACCGTTCCCCGCCAAAGTGATTGAGAAAATCGTCAACACTCAACTCACCACTGCCCTGGAAACCAACGACTCCCTCGACCCCACACAGTTCGGTTTCAGGGCCAACCACAGCACCGAAACCGCCCTCATCGCAGCCACGGACGACATCCGAGCCCTGACCGACAAGGGAGAAACCGTGGCCCTCATACTCCTGGACCTCTCTGCAGCCTTCGACACGGTCTGCCACCGCACCCTGATACGCCGCCTCAGCAACGCCGGCATCAGAGGCAAGGCCCTGGAATGGATCGTCTCCTTCCTCTCCGGAAGGACTCAGAGAGTCCGCCTGCCCCCCTTCAGATCCACAGCCACGGAGATCATCCGCGGCGTACCCCAAGGATCCTCCCTCAGCCCCACTCTCTTCAACGTCTACATGACCCCCCTGGTGAACATCGCACGCAAACACGGACTCGACCTCATATCCTACGCCGACGACACCCAGCTCATCTTATCCCTCACAAACAACCCCACCTCAGCTAGGACCAGACTACACGAAGGAATGAAGAAAGTAGCAAACTGGATGACAGACAGCCGGCTGAAACTGAACACAGATAAGACGGAGGTCCTCATCCTCGGCCCTACTCCCGCCGCATGGGACGACTCCTGGTGGCCCCCCGCCCTAGGCAGCACTCCCCAACCCACCGACCACGCACGCAACCTCGGCTTCATCCTGGACTCATCCCTCTCCATGACCAGACAGGTCAACTCGGTGACCTCGGCATGCTTCAACACCCTCCGCATGCTCCGCAAGATCTTCCGCTGGATCCCCACCGACACCAGGAAGACCGTCACCCACGCCCTCGTCACCAGCCGCCTGGACTACGGGAACACCCTATACGCCGGCATCACCACCAAGCTGCAGAGGAAACTACAACGGATCCAGAACGCTGCCGCACGACTCATCCTGGACATACCCCGCCACCACCACATTTCCGGACACCTGAAGAGACTTCATTGGCTCCCAGTCAACAAGAGGATCACCTTCCGACTCCTCACCCACGCACACAAAGCCCTCCACGACCTCGGACCCAAAATCATCAACAACCGCGTCTCCTTCTACACCCCTCCGCGCACTCTACGCTCTACCGGACAGGCCCTGGCAGCCGTACCCCGCATCCGCAAAGCCACCGCCGGAGGAAGATCCTTCTCTTTCCTAGCAGCAAAAACCTGGAACTCTCTGCCCAGCCACCTTCGCGCCATACCTGACCACCTCTCCTTCAGCGCCTTGAGACCCTTTATGGGTGAGTAGCGCGCTTTATAAATGCGATTGATTGATTGATTGACCGTACCGCTAAATTCACAGAGCAAAGGAGGAGTATCCTGTGCACGTATGTAGAGGAGCATCATGAAAGGGTCATCTATGACCTATGTTATTATTTTGGTAACTGAGAAAAACTCAAAGCCCCTCATACACAAGATCTAGAATAATTTCACAGCTCCTCTAGCAGGCTCCAATTCTGCAACCAAACACTTAGGACCTGAAAAATTTACAACATTCACTGAATGCTTCTGTCTAGTCATGTTACGCTACATGAGTAAATTTTTACATTCCTGGTAAATTACATATGGGGTGATCACTCAAGTCCTTTTCTAGGGGCTGAGTAAAGATCTATGTTTTTTGTAAAATACATACTGGTTGGCCTCACAAATACTTCTCCGGGGATTTACTACATCTCGACAATGACTGCCACTCACATCTGGGTTGATCTCACGCGCTTTCCTAGGAAGAGTGTAAATCTCTACAGTCCTTGTTTACAGCTCCACCTGAGAAGTAACTGCCTGCCAGATCTGTAGTCCCACTCCTACAACCTAAACAGCTCTCATGACTCACTTTACATTCCCACCAGCCCTGCTTTCAGACATGGATATGTCTCTGTGTCGTATACAAATCACATGTGGGTTAACAAAGCCGTCATTCTCTACATTCAGTGGAGGGATGCTCACGGCCTCTTCTACCAGTCATTCTCATCTGGGGTACTACTCGGTGATGGAACCACTGGGTTCGCGCGGCTAGAGTAACTCTTTGATCATCTTATATTGTAATAATTAAATTGTCTTGATACATAAACACCCAGTAAAGCTACCAAACTATATTAAACTTTCTCTACCAGGGTTGACATGGCGTGGGCAGACTTCCCTCGGTTTATGTCACCTTTTCGTCAGTATCACTATAATGGACAATAAACTTCGACTGTGATACACAGGTGTGAGTAATGTTCTTTGTAGATTTCCATGGACAGATCCCAGAAATCCTCTTGCACACCAATGATCACTTTTGGAGGAACCAGATATTCTACTAGAACTCTCCGGAAAGTATACAACTGAGCCTGATTTTTACATTTTACTCGCCCAGCATCCAATCACCCACACACATTTGTAGATTGTAAAGGTCTTCTGAGCCACACAGTGACCCGGACCTTGATGGACTGTCAATCCGTTTGGCTTTGCAAAGAACTATGTGATGATATTAGTGGGACATGTTTAATATCATATTGCAAGCAAGCCTTGATCGCATTAGTTTGTCATATTAAGCAACATATTGCAAAGCTTCAATCGCTGTCGTCAGTTTGACATGTTCGCGTTCTTTTGTCATGTTAAACAAAAACACACTGACGCACTATTCTAGTTACGTAGTTACCCTGATCCTACGCCTTGCATGTAGTGTACTGTAGAAGTTGTGTTGTGTAGCAATAATCAAGTTTGCTACTTAATGTATCTACAAAACTGTCTGGATTGTTTGCATTGTTTTCTGAGAGCATTCCAAGACTCAACACAACACCTTAGAAAGAACGTTTCACATACATCGACTGCAGCACAGATGTACTATATAGTCGGCCAGGGCAGTACTCTCAACAGCGCATCCGACACCCCACACTACCACAGACAGGCACACAGCTCAGGGATGCAAGATACTGACTGTCAATGAAGTCCCAGCACCATCACCAGGCACGAAAACACCAAGTCAGACCTTTACGAGTACATACAGAAATGTATTAACTTCAAAGAACACCTCAGACAAAGCTTCTTGTGTTTGATGAGCACAAAACATGGCACCTAAGACATACGGCAGGTAGGGCACTTCAGTCACAAAGACACAACCATTCCTCGCAGATCCAACAGAACATCTTACTTAGATGAAACCACAAACTCACATGCACAACGTGCCTTGTTGGCTAATTGCCTTCCTACCAAAACAGACATTATAAGCTGGGCAATGGATAATGATTCACCCTTATGGAGTTAAATAATTAGCAAATGTACACGTACACAACTTGCCCATTATCAAGTACACTACAAAGTTCCCTAGCATGACTGGACACAGCTGAACCATCCCAGTGAAACAATATGAACTATTACTAAACACTGTACAGAACAGACTGATCTGCAACGATCAACTTCAATGATCACTCCCACCCACTCCCACGGTTCAGAACCGTGTGGACATGGAAGCCAGACCTCATAAGCCCTAGCGAGCCACAAAATTGGCACAAATGGCCAAACAAACGCTGGTACCTTAGCAGTTAGACAGAATGGAATAGGGCATGAGACTAGCTAGGAAGCAACAGAGACTGTACAAAGTCGAAGGGCTAGGGCGTCAAGGCTCTGAGCAAAAGGCTGGCAGGTGGCGGAGAAGGGGCGGGGAAGGAGTGCTCTGCCCGGTTTGGCTGCAGGCGCACGAAGCGAGAGAACCCATGACTGCAGTCACACACACTACATCCTGCCTTGACATCCTTTCACAAACGTCAAAGGGATGCCCTTGTGCATTCACGTCAATATCCACAGGAGCGCCGGCTCTGCATATGAAGTTAAGTAGTCGGGTCTCCAGATTGTAAATATGGAATATTTTCCTAAATCACGAGTACGCTGGCTATCAAAAAGAAGCCCTACCAGAATCTAGTTTATTTAAATCAAGCCAGGTTTAGTCTTTCGATGGAAGATGTTGCCATCCATTGCGGCAATGAACTTCAGAGTATACAATTTGAACAAGGTCCAGGAAGGACAAAAGAATACCACTGATAAACAGGACCACCGGGAACAAGAAATGAGGCAGGAGTATCTGTATCACTCTCAGAATCGCCACCAACAATAGGCAGACAATCAGGACGGTGCGCTCCCTATGTGAAATATTAAAGGGAAGAGACCATGACACTATTGGCGATAGCAAACTCCCCTCAAGACAATAACCGTCCAAACAGAATGAAATCTTTAACTACCCAATCCAACTGCTAAACTCCTGAAGAGAAAGTACATGCAAATGTCAACAATCAATGGCACATCATCAATCCTCAAGTCCACTGGAGACCCACAATCTATTCCAGAACCTCTCTTCAACCTATCTACATGGAGCATCATTCTTGAAGTCTACCCCAAATGGCAAACAATCCTGAAGTCTACCCTTGATGCAACATCTACCCTGAGAGTTCTACTGCAGACCCATCATTAATCATTCTAGACCAAACATCAGTTCCTACAGCAGCCATCCGGAGATTAATACCATGGTTTATTTTATAACCCAAGGCAACATCATCGAACAAAGAACCATTCTAGAATACCTACTGTTGGTGATGCTTAGTGGTGCAGGACTGTGTAAATAGAATGTTTTTTTCTATACATGTCATCAATCATGAGGTCTGTCCTGCTTCTATAATAAATTCTGAAATTTATCCTAGACCCTTCATCAGTTCTTAAGCCAATCCAGATCCACTGTGCATCATGGAGTTTGTCCTGGTTCTCTCAACGATCCTGAACTTTGGCCTAGACTCAACTTTATATCTAGAGGACCATCACGGCACATTCAGCAGAGAAAATGAGGAACAGATGCTCATAGAGTTGAGTCTATGAAATCAAAGCAGAATTTAAATCAAACCAAAGTGAAGGTAGATCAGGCTGAAATATCTTAAATGCAAATTGGAAATTGGTTACAGAGAAAATTGCGATAAGCCTTTCCACTGGGTCTGTGAGAGATGGCCAGATGAAACTCTTCATGCCATTTATTTGGATTTTGATTTCATTTACTTCTTGTAATGCATGGGCATCATCCCAAGGAATGTTGAGCACTTTACATATGATGTGTGAGAAGAGAACAATGGTGGACCACCTGCTCCCTAGATCCACAAAAGAGTCCAAGGACTACACTACACCTCCTCGGAATTGTTATGTTATGTTATAATTGCTTATATAGCGCCTAAACTGCCCAGAGGCCTCGTAGCGCTTATACTGCAACAACGGATTTGTCACTGTTTATATTCGTATAGGGATTAAGTTTTAAATAACCAGGTTTTCAAGTCCTTCCTAAAAGAAATCTCTTGTGAGTTTGATCTGATATTAAGAGGAAGGTTATTCCAAAGTAGAGCACCTTGATATGACAAAGATCTTCCTCCCCATCTTGCTTTCTTCACTGTTGGAACTATGACCAGCATAGCTGAGGAGGATCAGAGCAGCCTGGCTGGGATGTAGACAGATGCCAGAGTTTTGAGCATTTCAGGACCATGATCGAATATGGTTCTATGAATATGGCATAGGGCCTTGAACTGAATCCTTTTATCCACTGGGAGCCAATGTAGGGACGAAATTCCGGCCCGTATGGAATGTTGCTTAGGAGTATTTAAAAGCAAACGTGCAGCTGCGTTTTGTACCCTCTGTAATCTTCGTATCACATATCTTGGTGATCCAACAAACAGGGCATTGCCATAGTCAATCCGAGAACCTATCAGAGCCTGAATAACCAATCTTCTGGCAAGAAAAGGTAGTATTGTTAAAACCTTCATCAGAGTCCTAAGCAGAGCAAAGGAGGTTCCTGCTATTCCATTGGCGTGTTGGGACATTGAGAGTTGGGGGTCCAGCCATACCCCAAGGCTTTTAATAAGACATTTAGGGGGTGGGAGGGTGGGCACTCCTATTAATAAGCTAGGATTGATTAAGGAAGTTTTTTGCCCAAAAAACATAACCTCAGTTTTTTCATCATTGAGCTTCAATTTACTTCCTGACATCCATGCAGCAACTGCTTTCAGACAGGGACCTAGTGCCGTCCCCATATCCGGATAAGTATTGGAGCGGGAAACGATCAGTTGAGTATCGTCTGCATAGGACACCAGGTTCAGTCCAAATGGCTCAACGATCTCTGCTAATGGCCGCATGTAGATGTTAAAGAGTAGCGGACTCAGAGCAGACCCCTGTGGGACACCACAGCTACTGAAGGTGCGCCTAGAAGTACACGATCTATCCAGTACCTGAAAGGACCTTCCATGTATGAACGAGAGAATCCATTCTAATGCGTGTCCAGAGATTCCACATCCTTGCAATCTATCTTTAAGGATATCTAGATCAACCGTATCGAATGCCGCACTCAGATCTAGGAGGATGATAGCGGTTTCAATTCCTTTATCCATCCTCTTTTTTGCTTCTTCTGTGATCGCAATCAGTGCGGTTTCAGTCCCATGCCGAGGCCTAAAACCCATCTGGGTGGGGTGTAAAAGCTTTTTCTCTTCCAGAAGAGTAGATAGCTGAGTATGTACATGCTTCTCTGCAAGTTTAGCCATTATAGGTAGCAATGAAATCGGTCCCTAGATCCACAAAAGAGTCCAAGGACTACACTACACCTCCTCGGAATTGTACCAATAATCCTCTCCTGCACTCAGGATAAAAACCTTGAAATCAGTCTGAATTTTGGGTACAATAGTCTTTAACCTGGTTTTAGATTGCATGTGTGGCGATACTGACTAAAACCAAAACTCCAATCCTCCAAGATTTAAGACTCTTAAATGTCTTGGAGTAGGTGAGAAATGAGAAATTAATTCTAAGCAATGGATACAGACCTATTTAATTGTGTTATTGTAACTATTTAACTAGCACGGAATTACTGTTTTCTTTTTGAAATTACCTATTTAATTATAATGTTGCAAGAAATACAGTTGTGCGAGCCAGGAGTACTCTGAAACGCCTCGAATGTTCACTTGTCAGGAGGACCCAGGATGGTGGTTGCAGAAGTGGGTTTATGTTTCTGGACCTGCATCCTCCGTACACTCACCTTTTCTCTTCCAGGTGTTTTTCTCTTCCTTGTTACTGTCGCTCGCGCTGCTTCTGCTGCCTCCGCTGCTGTTTTCTGAGCTCTGGGAGTCAGACTGGCCGTCGCTGCTTTCTTCGGAGTCTTCAGACAGCTCCTTTACCCACTCGCCGACATCTTTCTGCAGGAGGAGCGGCAAACAATGGATTTAAAGATAAATAGTAGTGAAAACTCAAACACTGACTGGAAGTATCAGTCTAACCAATATCTCATTAGTTATCTATGTTTGTGACTTCTAAAGTGCAAACCTAGCATCCAACCAGCGGAGAGTGGTATCTGTAAGTGTTACACAATGGAAGCTAGGAAGGGATACCGGATTAGGTAAGATGACATACACCAGGGTCAGAAGAAAAGAGGAAGGTTGGTTACACTAGGGGGAAAGGGAATGCAGGTTATCAGACTACAGGGCAGAGGGCGCACATGGCTATTGCAGGCGGTACTGGCACAGGTCATCAGTGAGGGATAGTCAGAGGGCGAGGATGAGAATGGAGGAAGAGGGGGATTCTAGCTTCTGATTCAGTAGCCAGGTGGTTACAACATAAACTATAAGTTCTGTGAGTAGGAGCAGGTGGAGTAAAAAGATTAGGCAGAAGATGGAGGAATTGTGGGCTTTTCATGTGGGACCACAGCACAGGAGGGCGGCAGCAGAGTACTGTGGGGTGGAGGAGACTATTGAGATGGTTCCTGGAACAAGGTAGTCCCAGTGCGATGAGGTGTTACAACGTGCTTGTACCGTCAGAAGGAAAGAGGTGGAACCTAAGTTGCAAAAGGGTTTCCATGCTCCGCTTCCGTCTGGTACATCTACTCTGGACCTTCTTCTTCACATTTGAAGATTAGCTCTGAAAGGAGTGCGGAGCAATTGGATGGTTGGTCCTGAATGTCACGTGCAACATTCTGTTTGATGGCACCACCTAGCCCATGATATTCTTAAAACACAAAACCTTACATAAGAGTATGCAAGTGCTGAGCAGATCCAGAAGAAAATGGCAAAACTGGTAGTCGTGTTTTTATACAAGTTGAGGCTGTTCCTGCAAAAGATCCTACTCGCCTTCTGTTGTGACACGTCTGTTTTTCCCACCATGTGAAAGTCCTACCACCTGTGCTAGCTCCTCTGTTTGAGTAGCAAATTCAGACATTCATCCTCTAAACCTCTTTGTGTGCTGTGGATATTACACCTGGAGTAAGACTGGTGAACATCCAACTGGGTAGCAGTCACACTACATGCAAGCTCTAAGGGCAACCAATGAAACCAGCCGAAGACTTCTGTCATGTGAATTCACTTTGGGGGCAATCTGGGGACCACCTGCAGCCAGGCCACAGCCACCTCCTTTCTCTCATGAAAACAGTAGAGATTATAATATGGGAGAAAGAAGGTTCAAGTACTTCATGTGCAGTACAGTAGAGTAAGGACATTTCCTTAGAAAATACATCCTCCCATCATGTTCTCTACGGTCTATAAGTGTTTATTATTTGCGTATCCATACAGTTGGGTGGCATTACTTGTTTTATAGCCCGATATATTACTAGACCCACATAAAGGCACTTGGGGGAGAGAACGGAGAATCACACCTAAGGTATCTACATGCCATTCCCCGCATCTTGTGCAGGACTCTCACCAATGTTGACAGATCTTCATATAACCTTACTGGGTAAATGGATACTGCTAATACTCTATTGCACAGAGAGTGTAACCTCCATCATACAACATATTTATTCAATTCCCACTTGTGTTTAAGAATCACCCACAACTCTAGAGCACTTACGCACTTCTACATCTCTTTAATGAAGGTCGTTCCCAGAGATAAAGGAAGGCAAGGGAAGAGGCGTAACAACTTCAATAATAACATTATTTAGCATTCAGCAAATAGTCCTGCTATGGACAGGGACAGCTGGATGTACAATGTGAAAAGAATTATACAGGGACAGTCTTGCCCGTGTTATGTTCAATGAGACATTCAAATAAGACATTCTAAGCATGATATACACTAACACCTAAACGTGGAGGCCTCCCATGCCATGGCCAACATAGGCTTTCTCACTGTAATCCATACATCTCAGAACCACATTCCCTCTGCCAGCAGCCCCAGCTCCCGAAGGAAACATGAAGGGTTTAACCCAAATGTTTTTTCAGGCTGATACGAGCCATTATCTCCAGCAACTTGAGGATTTTTCCTCTACCCAAAGAGATCTCCAGCGTATAACTATATGTGCACGTTACTTACCTTCGGTAATGCCCTTTTTAGTGGATAATCTATCCAACCGCAGAATCATCATCCTGTAATTAACCGCAGGCGCCAAACTGGGTCTGGAGATTTTTCATAGGATGGCTCCCACCTAACGCTCTGTGTTGTCTTCGTCACACCCCGGTACTGATATCGGGGCTTCACATAAGCACCACCTCTATGTGCTGATGTTAGTTTCTTTCTTGACTATGTCTGTGCCGTCAGACACTGAGCTTCATAAGTGATCTGATGTGACAGTATACAGATTTCTAAATTGGGACCTTTTAATAGATGGAAGAAAGAGTCTATTCCACAGAATGGGGAGGAGGGAGGACAGTGAGGAATCTGCGGTTAGATAGAGTGTTACCAAAGGCAAAAAACTTGGTTCTTCTGATGTGGAGGTGCATTTTCACCAGAGACCAGACTCCTTTGGTATCCACCTCTCCCAGATGACCTCCCCAACCCAATAGTAATGCATCCGTCACCACAGTCAGATCTGGGTGGGGTCGAGAGAGTGGGGTCTACCACTGGTGCAATTACAGTCGAGCAGCCACCATTGTAGGTCTTTTGCAATCTCCCCCGAAACCTGGAAATTAAAAAGATTCATCTGGTGCTCAGACCACAGACTTCAGATCCCGCTGCAGAGCCCCTGTGTGCCACCTGGCGTGGTTGACAAGCAGGTAACAGGAGGCCAAGAGGTCTCAGAGCTACTCTCACTGAGACTCAGGTCCAAGGCTGAACCACTTGGATAAAAGCCTGAATATTCCGGACGTGTTGAACCAGGTTGAGGGTTTGAAATGCACTTTATCTAGAATACCTTTGATGAACAAGAGCTTCTGTGAAGGAATTAGGTGTAACATCAGCACAAGAACTCCAAATACGTCAGGAGATTCCCCGTCATCAGGAAGTGGTCTATGACTCGCAGTTGCACGCCTGCTTTCAGCAGCCAGCTGCTGAGCTAGGGGAAAACTAACATCCCCAACCTCGAAATACGTGCAGCAGCCACCACCGTCACTTTCATGAAAACGCGAAAGGCCTCCGCCCTCCTTCTGCACTGGGAAATAATGGGAGTGACATCACGCCCCTATTTCTAATGCCGGAGCGCTCCCTGTGGCCCTTTTGCCCAAAATAGACTGGACTTTCTGTGCAAAATGAGCAAATGGTACTCCGATAGATGCTCTGGTGTAGGTGGAATGTGCAGCAGACTGGAGAGGAATGTTAGGGAATATCCTTGCTGGACTATCTGAAGCACCCATATGTCAGATGAGATGCTCGACCACCAGCGGAGGTAATGTCTTATCCTGCCTCCAACAGGATGGCTATGTGCCGCAGAGGGCAAACTAAAGTGGTTTGGGGGTGGTTGTGGAGGGGTGATGCAGTGGGCAGTGCACTGCCCTGAGGGCCTGAATGCTATTGGCCAGAACCCTTGACCCCGGCCTGAAAGGCCTGGGAGGGGGGGGAATCTTTTGCTGTACATTGGTCTTTGGGCCAAGCAACTTCCAATGCCTCGAAAGGGACAAAACTGTTGGGGATACTGTTGGTCAGGCACAGAAAGGTGGAGAGAGAGCGTGCTGTGGCCCTGCCTTCCTTGAAGCGCTCAAAGACTGAGTCTGCCTTACCTCTGGAGAGACAGAAGCCATCAAATTGCATGTCAATTAGATATGCTTGAATGTCACTTGAGAAGCATGTGCATTGCATCCAAATGTTGCGTTGAAGCACCTTGCTGGTACAGAACGCCCTGCTCAAGAAGTCAGTGGTGTCCAGTCCAGAGTGGATCACGTAGTTTGCTGCATCCTGACCATCTGGAATGATCTGCACAAGGTTGGCGGGGTATGCATCAGGTACTGTCCGCAAGATCTCACTGACCATATTCCATAAAGCATGTGATTATTGTCCCAGGAGGCAGCTGGCGTTTAAAGAAGGATGGGCTAGACTGGCAGAGGAAAATATCCTCTTCCCAAAAGCTTTTATGCGTTTTGATTCTCTGTCAAGATGTGTAGTAGGGAATGAGTTAAGACTGAGTATACTGGTGGATGCCTGAACCACCAAATTTTCAGGCGTAGAGTATTGTGTGAACAAAGGTGGGTCACCAGGTGCTGGTCTGTATCTTCTGTCCCGTTGCCTATTTATCAGCAGGCAAGAACAAGGTTTTACCCTTAGGCCCCTCAGTATGTCCATTAGGGCTTAATTAAATGGAAAAAGAAGTGGATCTGTGGCAATATGCCCGTGCTGGAGACTTTATGAGGGTGTTCGTCTTGACGTCAATGGACAGGACCTGCAGTTCTAGCAGGTTGGCGGCCGATGAATGACCACTTTGAAAGAAGCTGATTTCTCTGTAAAATGATGGGGATGGAGGAGGGAATTCAACCCAGTGTCTAGGGATGTGTTCAGTCCACTGGCCTCCAGACGGTCCATATAAAGACTGCCTTCATCACAGTAATGGGATGCATCATCCCCCATCATCTACATCATCAACATCCTGACCATGTTGGCTGTGTTCATATTCTAAGACAAAAAAACAAAAAGCACTCGTGGGTGAGTTCTGGGCAATAGCAGTGTTCCGTCTGAATCAGAATGTTGCCATGCTGATTGTGTCAAAAGTTGTAGGGGGCATGACTTAGGTTGAGTCGAGTCAGACTCGCCTCAAAGTCAGATAAGACATTAGTTTCTTCCTCAGGTGTCAGCGGCACTGGCAACAGCGTTGACACACCTGGGACTAACGAGGGCTGTGGTGCTGGGACTGAAGTCAGGTTTAGTGTCAGTTGTAGCGGACCCCACAGCAGTCAAGAGGGTAGATGGCATCAAGGACCAATCTGGCAATGGTATTCTGATTGGAGACCTCTTCGGATTCCTTTGGGCCCAAAGCTGTGCCAGAGAGAGCTGGAAGGGTGCCAAAGATGCATAGCAGGGTTTCATTTAAAGCATTTATTTGTTGCAGAGTCAACGATGGACCCAGGAACTTGGGCTGTATTGGGGATAAGCTGTGGAATGGCTTCCTCAGTAGGAGACCAGGACTGAGACCTGCGAGCCTTGAAGTCCCCACGACTTTTCTGTTTCTATTTAGACTGAGCTTCCCTGATGACATGGAAGGCGAGGAGGATCTTTTGCAGGAACGGCCTCAAGGATGGAAATAGCCCTGCGTCCTCAACTTTGACATTGATCAGCCCTCATGTGCCTTCTGATGACGTTTGGTGATGTAGAGCTTGGCTTTGTGGTCCCAGATCACCTGGGGTTCATCTGGGCGCAGTCCCCACAAGACTGAGTCATGCAAGGACCCCAGGCACTAAGCATCTGCTTCTGACAATCTATACAATGGCTAAACCCATGGGACCATGTTTCCTTGCACGCTGTAGACAACTCAACAAAGCGATAACAAGACGTAAAGAACGAGCTCCTGATCCATGCCCAAAGGAGCAAAAAGATCGGAACTGACGTCAGCTCACAGAGCCGACACATATATGTGGCTCTGATGTCACTTCCGGGATGGGACGAAGCTGGCGCAGAGCTGCTATCTCCATACAGGAAAATTACTATGAATAATCGTCAGATCCAGTCTGGTGCCAGAGGGTACTCGCAAGGTAAGGAATCTGCAGTTAGAAATATCCATCAGAAATGAACTGTCTTTTCATGCAATCTTCCTACACACCTGTGTCTTCTTCAGCACACGGGCGAGGAGTCCCCCTGCTGAAGCAAACAATAAGGGAGAGTACACTTTCCCGTCGGGTTCCACTCATACCTCACTCTCTTCTTCTACAATATGGCCCATCTGGTGACTGACTTCTCACCCTTTGCACACCTCCTTCTGCAGCATTTTCTCTTCGCCTTTCTATAAGAGTTCAGAATGGTGTCTAGTCCTCCTTAAACCACTCCCCTAATTAGAGGCGGTCTCTTCCCTCTGTCGGGGCCAATAACTGTTTCCCCACCGCTGGGGCTGGAGCCAGAGAGCCTAGGAGGGCACTGACAATGTATAGCAGCATCTCCTGTCAGGCCCATTGTCCACTCCACGTCAAAAGGGCTGGTGTGAAAGTTGTCCTTGGATCTGCCAACTGCTCCTGTCATTCTTATGGGCACCCGCTGCAAGGCGGTGGAATGACATTACAGAGTGGATCTGCTTTGCCTATTCACAAGTGGGTCGGTTGTTGCACCCAGTTTTACCGGGTGCGGGTACACCACGACTGATCTTACTGGGTGGAAAAAACAGACGTTAAAATCACGTGAGGTTTTGGCGGCAATAGCAGCCACACATGTCCCCCTCCCCCCATCCCTGCAGAGGCTATTTCTTTTCCAGAAAAGGAGTTAGCTACATGTACTCTGTTGCCAGGATACCCCTTTCCCCTACCCTCTGAACCCTCCCACCCCCGCCACCATGCCCGTCATCTGTACAGTGGGTGGTAAATATGAGTGCTAAACCCCACAGCGACTTATATGCAGTTTTATGCCTGGTAAAATTGTGTCCGTACAGTTATTGCTCATTCCGTGGGGTTTCATTTGTAATTGCATGGTACTAGCAGGGTTTTACCACATGGGCCCGTAAATACGGATGCCAGTTTGCACACTGTGAGTTCTGTCCAACTTTAACTGAGGGCACAAGCAGCTATTCCCTATCAAGTGACCGGTTGTTCACAACACCCTATGGCTTTCTGAGCCTTGAGGTCAAACAACTGTCCTCCTGGAAAAGAGTTTTAACACCCAGACAGGAATGTGTATTTAGCCAACCGAATATTTGTGAGCAGGGCTCAGAGGGACAAAGTACACTTCTTAAAGTTACTTTTCAGCAAAAGCGATCAAAAACCACTTTCACTACTAGGTTTTTTAATCTAAGAGAAATATAAGGCTGAATCATTTATGTAGCATTTTCCAATTTGAAGGCCTAAAATAATGATTTATTTATGGTGAATTTAGCTGAACCAACAGAGTTGGATATTTAGCCACTGTCAGGCCACAAAATCTGTACTTTCCACCTTTTATAAACTAAGCACACTGCACAGTGGTTTTATAAGGCACATTTTAAAGAAATCTTATTAATATATATAAAAAAGTTTTCACTACATGCAAAGGGACTTTTCCTTTCAAGCATCACTGCAGTGCTTTTATTCAGCAGCCCAGTCAGGACACACTGGAGCTCCTGGGGGCTATATAATTGTGTCATATATGTAAGAGGGTTAAATAGCCGATGGAGCCCGCGTATGACATTTAACTTCCATGCCACTGGTGCATTTTCTGCACCATCTACCGTGGCCTTATGAGAAAATCAAAGAGATCAATGGGGTGAAACCAACTTTGAGAGTGCCATCTTAGAGCCAGAGCACACGCACCTTGGCACGGAAAATCAGCATCTCTATGGGCAGGGTGGTAACACCAGCACAGGAGGAGGCTGAAGAAGGTGAAACATCTGGGGTGAGCCAGCAGAAAGCACTGATTTCCTACCACTGACTGTACCTGACCAACAAAAGCACCATAGCATCTGCTTTACAAGGCACATCGGGAACATCAAAATATGTTGTGAAATCTTGCAAAGGGCAGGCACACCAACACTGGCTTCCAACAACACGAGAGAACATACCGCCCCAGGAGCAGCAGGAAACACCAAAAAAAAAGGAAAGAAAAGAAGCTGCATGAAGATATATATATATATATATATATATATATAATATATATATATATATATATATATACACACACTTGAATACGGCAATTTCCTTGCCGCTCCTGACCGCCAATGGTGCCTGGATACGACGCGCACCACCGCGTCTAACATAAACACAACACCTTAATCCTTAATAAGGCAACCGGCACTCCGTGAATGTGCTAACTAAGGTTCAATACAACCAAACAGGAACGCGTTTCGGTGTCTCCGCCTTTCTCAACTTGTGGGGGCCGCCATTTTTTTCCCCTTTATATACAAGTGATTCTCTTAAAGCAACATGATAACAAAAAATAGTGATAATACGACATGAAATGCTTATAGTGTCCATCATTACACCGTTTGAACAAACATATGTATATACAACTATGAATGGAATTTCCTATATCTCATTTTTTGTCTATTCTCTGTGTAAACCCAATCTTTGTAGAAAAAAATAACTAATAAATATATATATATATGGGTGGAGTGTCACTCACAGTACTACGCTACTCCTGAAAACTGTTTAATCATATGTAATATCAGGAGGCAGGTTCAATATTCTGAAATGCGGAGGAGTCGCCAAGCCATGCTGGAGTAAGCACACATCTGCCTGTTTTACTCATTGTTGGAATCTCAAAAAGAACAGGCTTAGTCCTGGGGTCTGCAAGCAGCATAGACCCTCAGATCAAAACTCAAAGGGGCGGAGAACCCGCAAAGAGGAAAATCCACCATCACATGGTGCCCTTCCATATTACTTTTTTTCTTCATGTGGAAAACATTTTTGCTTGCGAGGAAATCCCTTGGCATACACCCTCAGGAAAAAATTGATAGTTTATGGCACTTTCCCACATTCATTAAACAATTTACAAGTACCTGAAGAAGCATTATATTGAGATGCGCAATGAGTTTGATGACGGCTATGATAGGGTTTGTGAGTACTCACAACCCTGTGGCTTGGTGGGTGTGCACCCCATTCTCATAGCAGCACCACCATGGTGCTCCCAGGAGAACCCCCATTTTTCACCCCCAGACCTCATCTAAACATCTAATTCTACATCTAGACGTGTAAGGCGCTATGGAACTCTGAGCCAAGCTCTAGTGCATGGCATGGGGTTCCTTCCAGGGCAGTGGGGTACAAAAAACCCACCAGGGATGCACACAGAGTCTCAGGTAGAGAAAAGGAAAGGCAACTTCAGAAAGCCGCACGCTCAGCGCCAGAGTCCCTCGCGCAAAGCAAGTGCCCTTCAGAAACCAATCACCTGTGCCATGAAAACTACAAAAGAAAAAAATCAACACTAAACGCCGACTCCACGCAAACTGGTCCTGCAGGGGCAAAGGAAACAATAAACTTACTGTTCTGTTTGTTTTCAGGCTTTGAGCCCCTCTCTTCTGCAGCCCAAGCAAGGGCTGTGTCGCTCAGGAAAGTATTTTGAAAGTCAATATTTCAAAGTTTAGTTTTCTAAAACAAAAAAAGTTCTGCGTCCGCGCTCCCTGGCACCCACCTCTAGGAATCCTGCCTGAGCACAGGGCAGACAGGTATGCTGATTGACAGAGCACAAGATGGCGGAGGCATCTTTGAAGGTAAGGGAAGACTTGGGATGGCGAGGTTCCAGGACAGCAGCCAATCAGCGCCCTCGGGCAGGTACCCAGCACTGCACCGTGCCAGGCTTTGGAAGAATATGTGTTTTGTCAGAGGAAACAAGGTTCGCTCTATAGAAGCACTTCCACTGTTTGGCGTACAACAATTCACAGTACATCGGAGTCAGCAGGAGTTATTAGAACAAGGCGCGTACCTTCAGGGTGTAGACTCCCATCCGACCCGGAACCTTGTAGAAGATGCCCTCGTCTCCTCGGGAGTTCGTGTGGAGCATGGCATTGAGGCAGGCCAGGGGAGAGGTACCACTGGAAGAAAACAGAAACAAGATGGTCAGCCTTGGTGAAGCTTCCGTCGCAGAGCACCTCCATCCCAACGTCACTTCTCAGGGGAAACAAAATATTACTTGGATTAGAGACTCTCTCCCGGACGCAGGAGAGGCAACTGGTGGGGGCTTCCATATAAAACAAGGGTGCAGAGGGGAGCTATGTACCCCAAACTGAAAGCAGAAATATGGGAAGAGGAGCAGGGGAAGAAGAGAATGGAGGGAGCAAGGCTGCCAGAAAGAGAAGAAGAGAAGACTGAAGGGATCAACAGAGAGCATCTGAAACAGGGATGCTGAAGAAGGAAAGGAACGCTGGGCCAACCACGCCGCGCCGAAACATATCATCGCCCCTTTCACAGTGGATGCTTGCCACGACAAGAAAGGGTGATGCAAAGTATGTGAAATAAAGAGATGTGTTCAAACAATCTTCTGAGAAACTAGATATCGGACAGAGCAAGAAATATGCCCCATAGTCAGTTATCAGCTGCGCGAGATCAGGACTAAATGCCTGTACTTTTACCTGTCGTCTACGCCCAGGCCCCACATCTAACAGCCTCACCAGCATCCTGACACCAAACTCTTGGAAGACACAGATTCTGGGCATTATCTGTATCTACCTTGTCGTCTCTCACCCAATACATCGCACAATGATTTCAGGTAGTATCCTGTCGCACTATAAAGCATCCTGTCGCATTATAAAGCATCCTGTCGCATTGTAAAGCATCCTGTCGCATTGTAAAGCATCCTGTCGCATTGTAAAGCATCCTGTCGCGTTGTAAAGCATCCTGTCGCGTTATAAAGCATCCTGTCGCGTTATAAAGCATCCTGTCGCACTGTAAAGCATCCTGTCGCATTATAAAGCATCCTGTCGCACTGTAAAGCATCCTGTCGCACTGTAAAGCATCCTGTCGCATTATAAAGCATCCTGTCGCGTTATAAAGCATCCTGTCGCGTTATAAAGCATCCTGTCGCATTGTAAAGCATCCTGTCGCGTTATAAAGCATCCTGTCGCGTTATAAAGCATCCTGTCGCGTTATAAAGCATCCTGTCGCATTATAAAGCATCCTGTCGCATTATAAAGCATCCTGTCGCATTATAAAGCATCCTGTCGCGTTATAAAGCATCCTGTCGCATTATAAAGCATCCTGTCGCATTGTAAAGCATCCTGTCGCATTGTAAAGCATCCTGTCGCATTGTAAAGCATCCTGTCGCACTGTAAAGCATCCTGTCGCACTGTAAAGCATCCTGTCGTGTTATAAAGCATCCTGTCGTGTTATAAAGCATCCTGTCGTGTTATAAAGCATCCTGTCGCACTGTAAAGCATCCTGTCGTGTTATAAAGCATCCTGTCGCACTGTAAAGCATCCTGTCGTGTTATAAAGCATCCTGTCGCACTGTAAAGCATCCTGTCGCACTGTAAAGCATCCTGTCGCGTTATAAAGCATCGTGTCGCACTGTAAAGCATCCTGTCGCACTGTAAAGCATCCTGTCGCACTGTAAAGCATCCTGTCGCACTGTAAAGCATCCTGTCGCACTGTAAAGCATCCTGTCGCATTGTAAAGCATCCTGTCGCGTTATAAAGCATCCTGTCGCATTGTAAAGCATCCTGTTGCATTGTAAAGCATCCTGTCGCACTGTAAAGCATCCTGTCGCACTGTAAAGCATCCTGTCGTGTTATAAAGCATCCTGTCGCACTGTAAAGCATCCTGTCGCACTGTAAAGCATCCTGTCGCGTTATAAAGCATCCTGTCGCGTTATAAAGCATCCTTTCGCATTATAAAGCATCCTTTCGCATTATAAAGCATCCTGTCGCATTATAAAGCATCCTGTCGCATTATAAAGCATCCTTTCGCATTATAAAGCATCCTCTCGCATTATAAAGCATCCTCTCGCATTATAAAGCATCCTTTCGCATTATAAAGCATCATGCCGCATTAGAAAAGTCCTACGTAAATAAAGTGTATAGTATAGTTTTCTGCTTGGACGACCTAATTTTGTCCCACTTGAAAGCTTCACACATTAACCAGATACTTCTGGGGGAACGCATCGAAGACGAGAGGGTTGAAAGCGTTCACGCTTCAAGTGGGAAGTGGCATACATGCAGGGATCTTTTACGAAAGCATGTCTGACTTGTTGCACGAATTAGGAAGATGTGGCCTGAATCTGTGGTCCATGCAGCGAAGAACACAACTGTGGTGACAGTGGGCGGAGCAAACACATTACTAGTCTTTGTAGTTCCGTCTTCAAATGAAAAGTATGGCATTGCTGAAACCTAGTGGGATTCAGCTTCCATTCTCCAGCCTGGGGCAGGTGACCATGTAATATAGTCCTATATTGTCATGGAGGGGTTTTGGTGACGACATAACACTCGGTCAAAGGCCAAATGATTTAAAATGTTACCAGAACCATTAGAAGAAAAATAAGACCATGTTAGATATTCCCCTTTAAGTATTTTTTATATTGCATTTTTATTTTGGTACATTAAGCATGAAACTCTTTTATTGTGATAGACATTTCCTATTAAGTATTTTTATATTGCATTTTTATTTTGGTACGTTCAGCGGAGAAATGTTTATTGAAAAGCATCAGTGAAATAGTAGACCACACGTTTTGGCTGTTAGTACTAAAACGAAGATAAAACATTTAAATATGCAGTTAAAGAGGGAGGAGTTTTACAACAAAATATGGTTTGCATTGTTTAAAACACATTATGGGCCTGATTACAACTTTGGCGGAGGGGTTTAATCCGTCCCAAATGGGACGGATATCCCGCCTGCCGTATTACGAGTCCATTATATCCTATGGAACTCGTAATAGGGTGGGTGGGATATCCGTCACATTTGGGACGGACTAACTCCCTCCGCCAAAGTTGTAATCAGGCCCTATGTCTCTACAAGTTTGGGATTTTTTAAGCTGCTGCCTGCCAGGTACCACTAATAATCGGCCACAAATGCAATTATCATGTCCAGGTTTTTATTACCTTTCCCAAACATGCTGCCAATTAAACGATAGATGATGGTAAATCTTAACAAAGGGGCTTGTGGAGGTTCTGTTTAAAGGCACAGTCTGTACTCAGGTTAATTAGCAGTAAAATCATTGCTTTAGGGTGATAAAAATAATCTGACTTAATGAAATAAATTAAATGTCATCATTTCCCAAGGGGCTCAGGGCGTATTATAAATAGGCTTGGTAACAATCTGAATTTGAGGATCCGGAACTTGAAGGTTATAAGAGTAACACGTGCATGCTGCATGTATGTTACAAGACAAAGGGCACCACAAAGAGCACACCGGATGAACCATACACTGGCCTCTTGTACTCAATACAACCAGGCAAATACTCAGGACAGGCCTGGACAGGTAGCAATGGATAGTCAGAACTCTACCCAACTTTCCACCCAGCTGCTCTGCTAATGGTCCAAGATCTGTGACGTCAGCAGGAAGTGACCTCACAGAAAGAGCCATTCCCTTCTGGACCAATCTCAGGCGTGACTTTCATGTGCAAAATATATTGTTTCATGTAGGTATCTGACCAGCTGCGATGAAAGCATGGCGTGTGTTAATACCTGCTGCCCATATGCAGTCAGGGTAATCATATCTGTTGTTGCCCTTCTCCTCCTTACATGCCCTCGCGTTGTGGGGCAAGCATCATAGTAGTTAATGCCCTGGGCAACAGGCAACGTCTAATTATTTATCAACTTCAAAATACACCCTGGACTCCAGACTATAAACAAGGACAGTAAAGAAAAGGTGATAAAGAGGTAGAGGGGCAAAAATGACTGGGACCCGGGTCTGCTTAAAGCCATCAGTCCTCATTGTCATGATCGCAAATTATGCGGCAATGGGTGACTAAATTATGCGACAGCCAGTGGCGGCTTCTCGCAGGGAAAAGTGGGTGGGCAGGGAGGGGACAACAATAAAAAAAAAATTAAAAAACGTACCTGCCACTCGCCGCATCGGTGCTCATCTGCTCCTGATGCACAGGCTCCCAGACTCGCCTGCGCCAATCCAGACGCTACTCTCATGCTGGTAATACTGCTACCCTGCATGACAGAAGCGCCAGGATTGGGCAGAGTGGGATGGTTTTACACAGGGATTGGAAGCCAATGCCTGCTGTTCTCCATGCAACAGCCTGGAGCTATTTAAGTGTGCTTGTCTGTTTGGCCGTCCTAACCGACATATGTGCTGTTGGAAATGGCCCTTTCTGCAGGGTTATCCCCAAACCTTTTTCCTTTCTCCTCCTATTTTTCTGACCCTCTTTTAGTTGGCTTTTGAACTCTGGGCACTTTACCTCTGCTAATCAGTGCTGAGGTGCATGTGCTCTCGCCCCTAAAACATGATAGGATTGGCTTACATCTGTTTGGCATATTTAATTTACCTGTAAGTCCCTTGTAAAGTGGTGTACCATATACCCAGGGCCTGTAAATGTAATGCTACTAGTGGGCCTGCAGCGCGGATTGCGCCACCCACAGAAGTAGCCTTTCAAACTTGTCTCAGGTCTGCCTCTGCAGCACCTGCGTGTGCAGTTTACTGCCACATTGACTTGGCATTTCAAACTAATTGCCGAGGCTAAACTCCCCTTTTATTACAGCTAAGTCATCTCTAAGGTAGGCCCTAGGTAGCCTTATTGGCAGGGTGTCGTGTGGGTAAGAGGTAGGACATGTACTTATTTGTTTTACACGTCCCAGTAGTGACAAACAGCATATTTCATTTTTCACTGCTGTGAGGGCTGCTCCTCTCATAGGTTAGCATTAGGAATTCCCTTATATGTGTCTAAGTGGCAATTTCTGATTTGTGGGGAGTAGCGGGGGCATGTTTGGTATGTTTTGAATGATAGTGAGAAATCCCGCTTACTGGTGTAATGGGATTCAACAATACTATTTTAGAAATTCCACTTTTAAAAAGTGGGCATTTCTCTGTGCTTACAATTCCAGTACTTTGCAGCCTGACTCCAATCCACGTCCAGGGCAGAGCGACAGCTACACTTGGTGCATACTTTCAATACAGCCACAACACGAGGGGCTGGGTGTGACAGAAAAGACATCTGCATACTGATAATATTCCTGGGCTGGGGAGAGGGAGGGTTGTTCACACTTTATATGTCAATAGGCTGTATCTTGCCCTCACACAATGGGCTTATTGTCTACTGATGTCTGGATACAAGGCTGGGTTGAAAGGGGGTTGTGTTTCACTTGAAAGGGTTCCTTTGAAATCACCCCTTTCTTCAAAGACATGTTGAGTATAAATACAGGTGCTTTGGCCTTGTGATTTTAGAGCAGTTTTGGAACTGGGACTGAACCTCGGTCAGAGGTACTGCTTAGCTGCACAAAAGGACTCATCTGGACTGCTCTTCTGTTGTTGCCCTGCTGTCTGGCTTAAAGGACTCACTGAACTGCTTTTCTGTTTGTTGCCCTGATGCCAGCTGTCCCTTGACTTGGACTTTACTGGCACAGCTGGACTGTCAGGAGGAACCGCCATTATTTGCTTTGGTGAGCTGGCCTACTGCCTCTTTAGTGCCCCCATCTACATGTTCTCTCAGGATATGGTGGCCTACCCTGTGTCTTTCCAATTAGCATGTGGAGTGCACTGACTTCAGCCCCTTGCCTGCCTCGTCTATAACAGCGCATGGTGAGCGCTTCATTTACCTCAGAGTATGTGAGGAGTGCCTTATTTCCCCGTGAGTGCATGGGAAATGAGGGATTAGGCACACAGCGCGTATTGAGCTCTTAAACGCTCCCTCACAATGTGGGTGAGAGGCTTGGAGCACCCAACCACCAAAAGAAAATCCTCCAGAAGCGCCTTGGAGTGTTGTGGGCTCTGTGCACGCGCCAGCAAGGTAGCGCTTTCACTTATCCGGCGAGCCGGATACGAGAGGATCTGTCATCAAGGGGCCGCTACTGAGGCCTGCCACCATACCTGCCTTCAAGACTTGACTGACATGACCGAGGGAGGCACGCGACCGCGTGTTGGGCCCCCCCTCAAACTCAGTGACTAGGATTGTGGGCGGAGGCCGGCCCCAACGGCTTGTCTCTACTGCCTGGTCTGGCGGTTTGTCCTCTACGCAGGAAAGTCCGGGAGAGGTCTTCCCAATAAGGCTGGTGGTGTGTGCATCCCTAGCGGGGTGCACCTGGGGAAATCTATCCCGTTCTTGTTTTCTCCTGATGGAGTGAGTCCTCGACGGAGGATACCCCCCCCTTCAAGAAAAAACCTAGTCACTCTTGGGATACCTGGAGGTTACCATATTGATGGTAAGAGGCACGCAGGTGCTGCTACATCCTACATTTGGGGTGCCATTCCCACTTTCAACCTGATATAACCTGATAGAAGTGTGGGGGCACTGCACCTTATGTGCAAGGGTGATGTTGGTAACTTATGTGCTTTGCTCATTATCCGTGGCATTCCCAGCACTAATCTATGGATGTTTGTCGTTTTTGCCATGCCTTGTTCAGGATAACAAATGCTACCAAAGGTGACTCCATAGAATGCACAGTAATGTTGTTTCATGAGGATGCAACCTAGAAAGCCTTTTCACCTTTTGCTCTCATTGTGATGTGTGACCTTTGTCTGTGTGGCCAAGTAATTATTGACTTGTTTTATTACTGGTCTAGTGATATATATGTCTAATGTAGAAGCATATTTTTATAAAACCCTGTGTGGAGTCTCATTTGTGGTGTAATTATTGTGTCACCGGTGTGTGTTGTGGAAACGCTTTACACATGCCCTCTGGGGATGAGCCTGACTGCCCCACACCAGCCACCAGGGGGTGAGCACTGGTTATCTTTGGTGAGTAACTTACTTGTCCTGACTAGAGTGGTGGGTTCTGCCTGGCTTAGGTGCGTACCCTAGCCAACCAGAAACCCCGTTTCTAACACGCGCTTACAGTGCCCACCACTCCTCCTCCATGCTTGCCGCCGTCAGAGGATGGTCCTGCCCTCAAGACTCGGCTCTGGCATGAAAAATAAAATGATACTAAAATTGCTTTATTATCGTGTTCTTTTACGTGTTTTCATTGGCTGGCTGCAGCAGTGGGACGACGCCCCTCTACCATAACGGAGGAGCCGCTGCCGCTGCCTAAATTATATGGCAAGAAAAGGCAAATTATGCAGCATATTGGCGTACAGTCTGCGGCAGTACTCGTTAAATATTTTACCACTGTAGTAGTGGATGAGGTTAAGTGAGCAGGGCAGGGTGTAGAGTTTCTTCAATGTCTCCACAGTTCTTACATCACAAACACGGTACGACAAACACGTATTAATACTGTGTAACAAGTTGCCCTCACTAGAGCCCGTTTTACAGCGGAATATATCAACTGAAAGGGGACCAGGTAACATTTCCAAAGCGTCGGTCACTGTTATACACAATGTAGTCACTTTCTTTAGGTATCTGTCAGGCAGTGCTTAATTTGTGCTTGTTGTTTCCGGTGCTGAGCGCCGGCACTTATTTTTGAGGGCCGGGGCTTATTCTTCTTCCTCAAGCATTTGCTGCGAGCAAAAGACACATATGGGAAAGACGGAGAAAGGGAAAAACAAAAAAGCGTCACAAAGGGAGAAATTAGAAAGCTGCAAGAGTGAGTTGAAGGGGCAGAGAGTGGCTTTATACGAATTGAAAAGGCCAGAGATGGCTTCAGGATTACGCTGCCTCAGTATTCCGTGTACACACATTTAATTGCAGCAGCCGCGTGTTTAAGAGGAGGGCTTTGGGCACCGGCACCTTTTTATTTACAAATTAAGCACTGCTGTCAGTGCTTTAAGTGTGGCGGGTCCTGGCTCAGCACTGGAAGTTCTGAGACAGGTCCCTATTGGGCCCTCCATTTATGCCCTCTGGATGAAAAACGATCTGAGTTACAAGGCTTGTAGTCGGTACCTGACAGCTCTGTAGAAGTAGCGCCCCTCCCCAGCCTTCATTATAACCTAGAAGAGAGCCCTTTGTTATGTCTGCAGCCACAGTCAGAAGCCATCTGCAGATAACCGGACTGAGACCTAAAAGACCACACAGCAGGATCCACAGGGGGTGCGAGGGGTGGTGGGTAGAGCTCAGGGTCTAACAGTGACGACAAGGTATCACATGTACTGTGATTTAGCTGCTGAAGGTTAAGAAAGCTGCCAAGTATGAGCAGCTGCTAAACATTTTTAACCCATCGACTAATAAAGAAGCACTGGAAAAGCCAATTGTTCTGGAGTTGGGTGACAGCTTTTTGGGTTTGTCAATGTATGTTTTGTTATGGTTTTTATAAAGCATTGATGTGGGAGCTGCCAGGCACTCGCCAATATATTTAAAAAAAAAAAAAAAAAAAACAAACTCTGGACAAAAGTATATGTATGGTCTCAAAAAGCACACACTGTCACAGTAGTCCCTGACGGGGACTACTTTTTGTGCGGATGTGCACCTTGTGAAAGGGAAGAATGCTGTTACTTATAGTGAAGTGAGCCAATGGCCAGTGGTTGAAATTGGCTGCCCCTCAGCCGCATGATCTAGTGGAAGCAAGAAAAAAGTGGATGACACAACAGACCAGTGGACGAGGAGGGCTGACTGGAAGCCCTAAACGTAAATATATATATTGCAGGCATCTTTCAAATTGTCTGGACAGCAAAAAAACTACAACCTCGCCAATCAAGATAAGGCATCGATTAGTTCTACTGAGCTGCCTATAAAGAGATGAGTTAAAAATGAGAGTAAAGCATTCAGTTAAAACCTTTCATTCTCCCAGTGACTAGGATAGTTCCCTGCAACTGATGAAAAGTTTTGTGGAGTGGCCCCCAACTCTTCAAGGACTCCCCCTTCTTTTTTTTCTCTCTCTCTCTCCTTCTCCCCCCCCCTCCACCAGGCGGCCCCACATTCAAGGCAAGGCCAGTGAACGTGAGTGAGATATGCAAGACTCAGGGGCCCTCCATCACGTTCTGCTGTTGGGGCCCCAACAGTTTGCATTACGCCACTGCGTGGCTCTTTTGTCCTGAGATATCGTGCTACGGCTGAGAGTGAACCACAGAGCCAGGGGACTTTGTTAGCTTAAATACCCCCCACACTCTGGCTACCTACGAGCCCTTCTCCCTCCATGCACGCAGGTGCTCCTGCCTCTGCTGCTTCTCCATTCTTGGGTGTTTTTTTTAACCCCCCGTGTTCTGGTTCTTCACCCAATATCGCGGTTTTCCCGCTTTCTCTCGGCTGCAAACACATTCTGGGCATCACATCGTTTCATCACCAGAGAGTGAGAATGAGAATTAGGCTCCACCCACTCACTGATAAAAAAAAAAATACTCCATCCAGCCTGTTTCCCCTCTCTGTGCAGTGTATGAAGACGGACAGTCCATTTTAACTAGTAAAGAATGTGTGCGTTGCTTAAAAATACCGGTATTTCCCCCGAACATCCAGTCAAATTTACTACTTGTAATGCCCAGAAAAAGGTTTGTGTTTAAACTCTTAAATATAGTGCTGCTTGCTGTTTTTAGTTAATGTTTTTTGTAAAATATCTGTTTATGAATTTCTGCGGCATAAGATTGTAATTCAACTGTATTAGGCCACACCTTTAGTTACAGAGGCCACGTCCAGAAAGGAGCCCTAGCTTCAAGGCCACACCCCTTCTTCATCCAATTTAAAGCACTGGTAATTATGGATTTGTTTAAGATAGAATTTTTTTGGGTAAAATCTGTGCATTAATACAGCCCTCATTACTATTACGTGGGGCACACAAGCGCTTCTCTACACGCCTAACCCCCTACATCATATGGGGGGGGGGACCAAAAGATGCTGTCCTTGCTTCAAGCCTGTGGGAAATGTTTCCATGAAACTGAAAATAGGTGTAATTTAGGGGTCGCCAGGGGTTGCGGCTGCAACCCCTGGCTTCCCCCTTGCGACCCCTGGCACTGCTTGCAACCCCTGGCTTCAAATTCAGGGGTGGCAAATTCAGTGCCAGAAACACCGAAGCAGCGCCTCCTAATGGCATTGGCTGGAGCTGCAATCTCCTTTTTTTGTAAATTTTCATTACACGGATAGTGAATAATAGCATATTATTCACTATTAGTGTAATAAAAATGGGGTACAATTAGCTGGAATATGACCCTCCCTGACAGCTGAGGTAAGTGAAAAATGTGTGCAGGTGAGTGTGTTTATGTGAGAGTGTGTGTCTGTGTGATTGTGTGTATGTGTAATCGTGTGTGTGAGCAAATGTAAAGGTGAAACAGCGTGTGATGTCACTGATGCTACCTCTTGCCTTTAGGTGAATTGGTTTTCATGGGCACAGCACCAAAATAAAAGTGGCCCCCAATATTGAATTAGACTGCTAAAAAAGTGGCCCATGTCTGCAAATCGGGGCAGTTTTGAACCTGTAAAAGGCACGCTACGTGAGCGTTTTGCAAGGTATGAAGACCGCATGCAGATGTGCTGGCTGCAGGCAATGTTTGTTTTAATATCAGGGAAATCAGCACCAAAAACGAGCCCAGCAGTCTGTAAAACAGGCCCACAAACAGACAAAAAACGCCCCCACACACTGACCTGTCGGACCAGCCTGATGGCCCATAGGCCAGTCCGAGCCTGATGCCCACCGAGGGGCCGTGTGATGGGCGAGGAGGTGTGGGTGGCAGAGGGGCCTTTTCATAGGTTCTGCCATGCTGGCAGCTCGGATTAGATTTGCCACTTGTCACACTTCCCAACACACACAGTGCTGGGGGACCGAGCCAGGCGCGCACACAATGTAATCAGGAACAAATCTTTCCCAAATAAAGAGAGGAAAGGCTGCGGTCGGCAGTTCCAGCCGCCCCTCTCTTCGCGTTTCCTTTTTCACTCGAGGCTCTTGTGATTATCTTTTGGGGACAGGATAAAGGAGTTTAAACATGAAAGCCAGTGTGGGGCCTTCTAGGCAGAAGATAACGGAGTCACAGATGTGATGAGCAAGGAAACATCTGGATGCTGCAAGGAGACGCGCAGAGAGCAGGGCTCAGCGGCTTCGAGGAGCTCGGGCTCCTCCTGCAGGACAAACAGGCTGACTACACTCCAGGAACCTTTCTCAACAGTGCAAGTTAAAACCAAGGACTGACAGTACCATTACCACAGAAAATTACTTATGGGAGGCAGTTTTTAATTTGTTAAAAAAAAAAAAAAAAATCACTGCCAGGGCCCTCGCCTTGAGGCCACTACAGCTTGCATCACCTATTGCCCAGCACCAACGCAACTTCTAACCATCGCATCCATAATTGTGACAATTGATACTATTCCATGTCCCCAAATCTATAAGAATGGCTTGGGTGGCAGTTATTATTCATTGCTAATATATATATATTCAATTCATAACCAGCTGTTGTGCTCATCCCTAACTAGGCAGACAGCGCCACCATGTGGCAGACTGCCAGAAGAGCCTGTGCTGATATTTGGCTGCCGGTGCCGAGCACCGGAAACCACCGACTCAAATTAAGCACTAATGGATGGTCGTAAAACTACTACACATGCAGTCTTCGATAAAAAGTTTATGTAGCACAACCCACTTGTCAAAGTGCTACAGTGTTTTGCACATAAGTGAAGTACGGCACTGTTAGCGCATGAAACGATTTTGCCAAGTACGAAATTCAGGGTTAGCACACCTAGTGCAGCAGTCAACAACACACTCGCAAGACTGTATGTCTTACCCCCACACACACCCATTTCGAATACTAACACCATAAGGAAAGATTTGCAAACGCAATACATATATTAGGACGGACCATAGATTATCAGTATAGCTCAGCCAATCAAAAGGCTTAGAACTCGGGTATCAGTATATATAAAGGAGCTTAGAGGTCCTTGAGATCATAGGACAGTGCACATAACGTCAAAAAGTGGCACGTGATCTATGTTACTTTGGGATACTTGGATACCACCGAGGTACCTGTGATAGCACAGGAGGTGGGTGAACCGCTGAAAGCTCGAGCAGACTGGAGTCACATACCTGCCTGTGGCTCAGCTCGAGGTCCTCTTGAAATGGAGCCCAAAATGAGCCAATCTTACTGGTGGGGGGATGGATGGGGGCGCAATGTAGCCTAGCTACTACAGCTAAAGTCCATGTAACATGGGAAACCAGGTTTGTATATGGGCCTCTGCTAAGCATCGTCTGAATCCCATCCCTGTGGGTAACAAAAAATGTGCAAAGTTGTTTGGGTTTGTTGTGAAGAGCTCTTTTGTCGTTGGGCAAGTTTCAAGCTCTGTAAAACTGCCAAAGTAAAATGTGGATTCTCTCATTAACGTTTGATGTCGGAAAGAGATACCCATAAAGTAGATGAATTGCAGAGTGAAACTGGAAGATCTGGGATCAATCCCGGCTTCCCTGTCTGATCAATGTGTGTGGTCCTCTGGAAATACTTTATATTTCACCAAGCTTCCGCTTCGTTCATTATCACATTTGAGAGCACCTGCACTAGGCGAGTTCAGAACGTGCACTGTACAAAAACCTCTCGTGTTTGATATGATAGCCGATAATTTTCCTCCTTCTATAACAGGACTCTAGACCACCTATAGCGTTCACAAGACAACTAACTTGCTTCTTAGATCACTAATAGAATTGTCATCATGTGTGGGCAGAACGGTTTCTCATTTCAAGTTTAAAAATTGTCATTTTTATTAAATACTTAATGCAGATACATAACCTGATTGTAGGAGGCTGGACTGGCTTGTAGTGAGTATCTAGGGGTACTTGCACCTTGCACCAGGCCCAGTTATCCCTTATTAGTGTATAGGGTGTCTAGCAGCATAGGCTGATAGATAATGGTAGCTTAGCAGAGCAGCTTAGGCTGAACTAGGAGACGAGTGAAGCTCCTACAGTACCACTTAGTGTCATATGCACCATATCATAAGAAAACACAATACACAGATATACTAAAAATAAAGGTACTTTATTTTTATGACAATATGCCAAAAGTATCTCAGTGAGTACCCTCAGTATGAGGATAGCAAATATACAACAGATATATGTACACAATACCAAAATATGCAGTAATAGCATTAGAAAACAGTTCAAACAATGTATAGTTACAATAGGATGCAATGGAGACACATAGGGATAGGGGCAACACAAACCATATACTCCAAAAGTGGAATGTGAACCACGAATGGACCCCAAACCTATGTGACCTTGTAGAGGGTCGCTGGGACTATTAGAAAATAGTAAGGGTTAGAAAAATAGCCCACCCCAAGACCCTGAAAAGTGAGTGCAAAGTGCACTAAACTTCCCCAAAGGACATAGAAGTCGTGATAGGGGAATTCTGCAGGAAAGACACAACCCAACAATGCAACAACAATGGATTTCCAGTCGAGGGTACCTGTGTAACAAGGGGACCAAGTCCAAAAGTCACAAGCAAGTCGGAGATGGGCAGATGCCCAGGAAATGCCAGCTGTGGGTGCAAAGATGCTGCTACTGGACAGTAGAAGCGTAGGTTTCTGCAAGAACGACAAGGGCTAGAGACTTCCCCTTTGGAGGACGGATCCCTCACGCCGCGGAGAGTCGTGCAGAAGTGTTTTCCCGCCGAAAGACCGCCAACAAGCCTTGCTAGCTGCAAATCGTGCGGTAAGGGTTTTTGGATGCTGCTAGGGACCAGGATGTCGCCAATTGCGTCAGGGGACAGAGGGGGCGTCGAGCCAGACAAGGAGCCCTCTCAGCAGCAGGCAGCACCCGGAGAAGTGCCAGAAACAGGCACTACGAGGATGCGTGAAACAGTGCTCACCCGAAGTCGCACAAAGGAGTCCCACGTCGCCGGAGAACAACTTAGGAGGTCGTGCAATGCAGGTTAGAGTGCCGTGGACCCAGGCTGGACTGTGCACAAAGGATTTACGCCGGAAGTGCACGGAGGCCGGAGTAGCTGCAAAAGTCGCGGTTCCCAGCAATGCAGTCTGGCGTGGGGAGGCAAGGACTTACCTCCACCAAACTTGGACTGAAGAGTCACTGGACTGTGGGAATCACTTGGACAGAGTTGCTGGATTCAAGGGACCTCGCTCGTCGTGCTGAGAGGAGACCCAAGGTACCGGTGATGCAGTTCTTTGGTGCCTGCGGTTGCAGGGGGACGATTCCGTCGACCCACGGGAGATTTCTTCGGAGCTTCTAGTGCAGAGAGGAGGCAGACTACCCCCACAGCATGCACCACCAGGAAAACAGTCGAGAAGGCGGCAGGATCAGCGTTACAGAGTTGCAGTAGTCGTCTTTGCTACTATGTTGCAGTTTTGCAGGCTTCCAGCGCGGTCAGCAGTCGATTCCTTGGCAGAAGGTGAAGAGAGAGATGCAGAGGAACTCGGATGAGCTCTTGCATTCGTTATCTAAGGAATCCCAAGAGACAGAGACCCTAAATAGCCAGAAAAGAGGGTTTGGCTACCTAGGAGAGAGGATAGGCTAGCAACACCTGGAGGAGCCTATCAGAAGGAGTCTCTGACGTCACCTGGTGGCACTGGCCACTCAGAGCAGTCCAGTGTGCCAGCAGCACCTCTGTTTCCAAGATGGCAGAGGTCTGGAGCACACTGGAGGAGCTCTGGGCACCTCCCAGGGGAGGTACAGGTCAGGGGAGTGGTCACTCCCCTTTCCTTTGTCCAGTTTCGCACCAGATCAGGGCTAAGGGGTCCCTGAACCGGTGTAGACTGGCTTATGCAGAAATGGGCACCAAATGTGCCCATGAAAGCATTTCCAGAGGCTGGGGGAGGCTACTCCTCCCCTGCCTTCACACCATTTTCCAAAGGGAGAGGGTGTAACACCCTCTCTCAGAGGAAGTCCTTTGTTCTGCCATCCTGGGCCAGGCCTGGCTGGACCCCAGGAGGGCAGATGCCTGTCTGAGGGGTTGGCAGCAGCAGCAACTGCAGTGAAACCCCGGGAAAGGCAGTTTGGCAGTACCAGGGTCTGTGCTACAGACCACTGGGATCATGGGATTGTGCCAACTATGCCAGGATGGTATAGAGGGGGCAATTCCATGATCATAGACATATTACATGGCCATATTCGGAGTTACCATTGTGAAGCTACATATAGGTAGTGACCTATATGTAGTGCACGCGTGTAATGGTGTCCCCGCACTCACAAAGTCCGGGGAATTGAACCGGAACGATGTGGGGGCACCTTGGCTAGTGCCAGGGTGCCCACACACTAAGTAACTTAGCACCCAACCTTTACCAGGTAAAGGTTAGACATATAGGTGACTTATAAGTTACTTAAGTGCAGTGTAAAATGGCTGTGAAATAACGTGGACGTTATTTCACTCAGGCTGCAGTGGCAGGCCTGTGTAAGAATTGTCAGAGCTCCCTATGGGTGGCAAAAGAAATGCTGCAGCCCATAGGGATCTCCTGGAACCCCAATACCCTGGGTACCTCAGTACCATATACTAGGGAATTATAAGGGTGTTCCAGTAAGCCAATGTAAATTGGTAAAATTGGTCACTAGCCTGTTAGTGACAATTTGAAAGAAATGAGAGAGCATAACCACTGAGGTTCTGATTAACAGAGCCTCAGTGAGACAGTTAGTCATAACACAGGTAACACATTCAGGCACACTTATGAGCACTGGGGCCCTGACTACCAGGGTCCCAGTGACACATACAACTAAAACAACATATATACAGTGAAAAATGGGGGTAACATGCCAGGCAAGATGGTACTTTTCTACACAACCCCCCCCCCCCAAACGAAGGACAATAAGACTAGCCATGACCTGATGAGTCTTCATTGTCTAAGTGGAAATATCTGGAGAGTCCATCTGCATTGGAGTGGCTACTCCCAGGTCTATGTTCCACTGTATAGTCCATTCCCTGTAGGGATATGGACCACCTCAACAATTTTGGATTTTCACCTTTCATTTGTTTTAGCCAAAGTAGAGGTTTGTGGTCTGTCTGAACAATGAAGTGAGTGCCAAACAGGTATGGCCTCAACTTCTTCAGTGCCCAGACCACAGCAAAGGCCTCCCTCTCAATGGCAGACCAACGCTTTTCTCTAGGGGTCAACCTTCTACTAATAAAAGCAACAGGTTGATCCTGGCCCTCAGAATTAAGTTGTGATAGGACTGCCCCTACTCCTAATTCAGATGCATCAGTTTGGACATAGAATTTTTTAGAGTAACAAGGGCTTTTCAGGACAGGTGCAGAGCACATGGCCTGCTTCAGCTCCTCAAAAGCTTTCTGACAGCTAGCTGTCCATAATACCTTTTTAGGCATCTTTTTGGATGTGAGGTCATTAAGAGGGGCTGCAATGGAGCCAAAGTGCTTAATGAACCTCCTGTAATACCCAGTGAGGCCTAGGAAGGCTCTCACCTGAGTCTGAGTAGTAGGGGGAACCCAATCTACAATTGTTTGGATTTTCCCCTGAAGTGGTGCAATCTGTTCCCCACCAACAAGGTGTCCCAGATAAACCACCTTCCCCTGCCCTATCTGGCACTTTAAAGCCTTGATAGTGAGGCCTGCCTTTTGCAGGGCCTCTAAAACTTTCCATCGGTGGACCAGGTGATCATCCCAACTGGAGCTAAAGACAGCTATATCGTCCAGATATGCTGCACTAAAAGCTTCCAGCCCTTGCAGGACTGTGTTCATCAACCTCTGAAAAGTGGCAGGTGCATTTTTCAATCCAAAAGGCATTACTGTGAATTGGTAATGACCTACAATGGTTGAAAATGCAGTTTTAGGTTTAGCATCTTCTGATAATTTGATCTGCCAATACCCTGCAGTCAAATCAAAAGTGCTTAGATACTTGGCAGATGCCAGTGTATCTATGAGCTCATCTGCCCTGGGTATAGGGTGAGCATCAGTTTTGGTTACCTGGTTGAGACCTCTATAATCTACACAAAACCGCATTTCCTTCTTTCCATCCTTGGAATGAGGTTTTGGTACAAGTACCACAGGAGAGGCCCATGGACTTTCAGAGTGCTCAACCACTCCCAGTTCTAACATTTTCTGCACCTCTTGCTTTATGCAGTCCCTGACATGGTCAGGCTGCCTATAGATCTTACTTTTGACAGGCAAGCTGTCTCCAGTATCTATAGTGTGCTCACACCAAGAAGTGGTACCTGGCACAGTAGAGAAGAGTTCAGAAAACTGACCCAGGAGATTTATGCAATTGTCTTTCTGCTCAGCAGTAAGACAATCAGCCAAAACTACACCTTCCACTAGAGCATCTTGTTCTGTGGAAGAGAAGAGATCAGGTAGAGGATCACTGTCTTCTTCCTGTCCCTCATCAGTTGCCATGAGCAGGGTGAGATCAGCCCTGTCATAGTAGGGTTTCAGGCGATTGACATGGAGCACCCTAAGGGGACTCCTGGCAGTGCCTAAGTCAACTAAGTAGGTGACTTCCCCCTTCTTTTCAACAATTATGTGGGGTCCACTCCATTTATCTTGGAGTGCTCTTGGGGCCACAGGCTCCAAGACCCACACTTTCTGCCCTGGTTGGTACTGAACCAAAACAGCCTTCTGATCATGCCATTGCTTCTGGAGCTCTTGGCTGGCCTGAAGGTTTTTACTGGCCTTTTTCATATACTCAGCAATCCTAGATCTGAGGCCAAGTACATAATCCACAATATCTTGTTTTGGAGCTTTTAAAGGTTGTTCCCAACCCTCCTTGACAAGTGTTAGTGGACCCCTAACAGGGTGTCCAAAGAGGAGTTCAAAGGGGCTGAAGCCCACTCCTTTCTGGGGTACCTCCCTGTAGGCAAAAAGGAGGCATGGTAAAAGGATATCCCATCTCCTACGGAGTTTTTCAGGGAGACCCATAATCATGCCTTTGAGAGTTTTGTTAAATCTCTCCACCAGTCCATTTGTTTGTGGATGATAGGGTGTAGTGAACTTGTAAGTCACACCACACTCCTTCCACATGGCCTTTAAGTAAGCAGACATGAAATTGCTTCCCCTGTCTGATACTACTTCCTTTGGGAAGCCCACCCTAGAAAATATTCCTAGGAGGGCCTTTGCCACTGCAGGTGCTGTAGTGGTCCTTAAAGGAATTGCTTCAGGATATCTTGTGGCATGGTCCACTACCACTAAGATAAACCTATTGCCTGAAGCAGTAGGAGGGTCAAGGGGGCCAACTACAGGGAGTGCAGAATTATTAGGCAAATGAGTATTTTGACCACATCATCCTCTTTATGCATGTTGTCTTACTCCAAGCTGTATAGGCTCGAAAGCCTACTACCAATTAAGCATATTAGGTGATGTGCATCTCTGTAATGAGAAGGGGTGTGGTCTAATGACATCAACACCCTATATCAGGTGTGCATAATTATTAGGCAACTTCCTTTCCTTTGGCAAAATGGGTCAAAAGAAGGACTTGACAGGCTCAGAAAAGTAAAAAAATAGTGAGATATCTTGCAGAGGGATGCAGCACTCTTAAAATTGCAAAGCTTCTGAAGCGTGATCATCGAATAATCAAGCGTTTCATTCAAAATAGTCAACAGGGTCGCAAGAAGCGTGTGGAAAAACCAAGGCGCAAAATAACTGCCCATGAACTGAGAAAAGTCAAGCGTGCAGCTGCCACGATGCCACTTGCCACCAGTTTGGCCATATTTCAGAGCTGCAACATCACTGGAGTGCCCAAAAGCACAAGGTGTGCAATACTCAGAGACATGGCCAAGGTAAGAAAGGCTGAAAGACGACCACCACTGAACAAGACACACAAGCTGAAACGTCAAGACTGGGCCAAGAAATATCTCAAGACTGATTTTTCTAAGGTTTTATGGACTGATGAAATGAGAGTGAGTCTTGATGGGCCAGATGGATGGGCCTGTGGCTGGATTGGTAAAGGGCAGAGAGCTCCAGTCCGACTCAGACGCCAGCAAGGTGGAGGTGGAGTACTGGTTTGGGCTGGTATCATCAAAGATGAGCTTGTGGGGCCTTTTCGGGTTGAGGATGGAGTCAAGCTCAACTCCCATGTCCTACGGCCAGTTCCTGGAAGACACCTTCTTCAAGCAGTGGTACAGGAAGAAGTCTGCATCCTTCAAGAAAAACATGATTTTCATGCAGGACAATGCTCCATCACACGCGTCCAAGTACTCCACAGCGTGGCTGGCAAGAAAGGGTATAAAAGAAGGAAATCTAATGACATGGCCTCCTTGTTCACCTGATCTGAACCCCATTGAGAACCTGTGGTCCATCATCAAATGTGAGATTTACAAGGAGGGAAACAGTACACCTCTCTGAACAGTGTCTGGGAGGCTGTGGTTGCTGCTGCACGCAATGTTGATGGTGAACAGATCAAAACACTGACAGAATCCATGGATGGCAGGCTTTTGAGTGTCCTTGCAAAGAAAGGTGGCTATATTGGTCACTGATTTGTTTTTGTTTTGTTTTTGAATGTCAGAAATGTATATTTGTGAATGTTGAGATGTTATATTGGTTTCACTGGTAATAATAAATAATTGAAATGGGTATATATATTTTTTTTGTTAAGTTGCCTAATAATTATGCACAGTAATAGTCACCTGCACACACAGATATCCCCCTAACATAGCTAAAACTAAAAACAAACTAAAAACTACTTCCAAAAATATTCAGCTTTGATATTAATGAGTTTTTTGGGTTCATTGAGAACATGGTTGTTGTTCAATAATAAAATTAATCCTCAAAAATACAACTTGCCTAATAATTCTGCACTCCCTGTATGTCAACCCCTACCCTTTCAAAGGTAACCCCAACCACAGGCAGTGGAATAAGTGGTGCCTTTGGGGTGCCACCTGTCTTGCCACTGGCTTGACAGGTTTCACAGGACTTACAAAACTCTTTTGTGTCCCCAGACATTCTAGGCCAATGAAACAGGGGAACAAGCCTGTCCCAAGTTTTTATTTGTCCCAGATGTCCAGCTAGGGGAATGTCGTGGGCTAGAGTTAGGAGGAACTTTCTGTACTCCTGAGGAATCACTAGCCTCCTGGCAGTTCCAGGTTTAGGATCCCTTGCTTCAGTGTACAAGAGGTTGTCCTCCCAGTAAACTCTGTGAGAGTCACTGACATCTCCATTAGCCTGTTTGACAGCTTGCTGTCTTAGACCCTCTAGTGTGGGACAGGTATGTTGTGCCACACTCAGCTCCTCCCTGGCAGGCCCCCCTTCACCCAAAAGCTCAGCAGTGTCTGCTTCAAGCTCCTCTGGTGTAGGTTCTGCACAGGGTGGAAATTCTTCTTCCTCAGAAGTAGAATCCACTGTAGAGGGAGGGATAGTAGGAAGTGTTTTACTTTTACTAGCCCTAGCTTTAGGGAGCACTGGGTCCATTGTTCTAGGATCCAAGCTTCCCTGTCCTTTTTGCTTTTTGGCCTGAGCCCTTGTTAAAGCAAAAATATGCCCTGGGATGTCCAGCATTGCTGCATGGGCCTCCAACCCCACATCTGACCAAGCTGATGTCTCCAAATCATTCCCTAATAGACAGCCTACAGGTAAATCTGAAGCTACCACAACTTTCTTTGGACCAGTAAACCCCCCCCCCCCCCCCCAGTTGAGATTAACAACAGCCATGGGGTGGCTAAGTGTGTTGTTGTGAGCATCGGTTACTTGGTACTGGTGACCAAGTAGGTGTTGTTCAGGGTGGACCAGTTTCTCTATGACCTTAGTCACACTGGCTCCAGTGTCCCTGTAGGCCTGAACCTCAACACCATTTATTAGGGGTAGTTGCTTGTACTTATCCATGTTAAGGGGACAAGCAACCAAGGTGGCTAAATCAATAGCCCCCTCAGAGACTAACACAGCCTCTGTGGTCTCCCTAATCAGACCAACCCCAACTAAGTTACCAAAAGTGAGCCCAGCTACTCCCTTGGATTGGCTATTAGTAGGTTTGCTCCCACCACCACTTCTATTAGTAGGGACACTAGGTGTAGCAGTAGGGGTTGTAGTGGTAGGAGGCTTGGTGCTTTTCTTTGGACAACTGGGATCTGTTGTCCAATGGCCTTTTATTTTACATAAATAGCACCATGGTTTCTTTTCTTTGTTTTGATTAGAAGAGGATTTGGGCCCACCAACCCCACCAGAGTGTTTTTGTGGGCCTGATGAAGACTCATTTTTAGATTTGTCCCCACCCTTGTCAGAAGACTTACCATCCTTCTTCTTGTTGCCATCTTTGTCACCCCCTGCATGAACTTTTCTGTTCACCCTTGTTCTGACCCATTTGTCTGCCTTCTTTCCCAATTCTTGGGGAGAGGTCAGATCAGAGTCCACCAAGTACTGGTGCAACAAATCCGGCACACAATTATTAAGAATATGCTCTCTCAGGATCAAGTTATACAGGCTGTCATAATCAGTAACTTTACTGCCATGTAACTACCCCTCCAAGGCCTTCACTGAATGGTCAATGAAATCAACCCAGTCTTGTGAAGACTCCTTTTTGGTCTCTCTGAACTTTATCCTGTATTGTTCAGTGGTTAAGCCATAACCATCCAGGAGTGCATTCTTAAGAACTGTAAAATTATTGGCATCACTTTCTTTCACAGTAAGGAGCCTATCCCTACCCTTTCCACTAAATGATAGCCATAGGATAGCAGCCCACTGCCTTTGAGGGACATCCTGTACAACACAGACCCTCTCAAGTGCAGCAAACCACTTGTTAATGTCATCCCCCCTCCTTATAAGGGGGAACTATCTTGTGCAGATTCCTAGAATCATGCTCTTTTGCAGGATGACTATTGGGAATACTGCTGCTGCCACCATGGGTTTCTAAACCCAGTTTCTGTCTCTCCTTCTCTACTTCTAAGGACTGTCTATCCAAATCCAGCTGTTGCTTCTTGAGCTTCAGTCTGGTTTGTTCCACTCTCAATCTATTGAGCTCCCTTTCTAACAATCTGTCATCAGGGTGGGTGGGGGGGGACATGTCTTGAAACAGAAGTATGGTGAGAATGGACACAAGGAGACCTGTCCCTTACAGAGGGCACCCTAACAGCTTGGTTAACAGAAACATCAGTTCTACTGTGGTGAGAATGAATGCTCTTGCTATGATGTGAGACAACACTATCTGTATGGTGTGACTCAACATCAGTACCAACTATGCTAGACTGTCTAGTAATGGGCAGGCTAGGAAGTTTCTTTCCTGAATCTTTTTCTAGGGGAGTCCCTGGATCAGATTGGGAACCATTAGCTACTTTTTCAACAGATGGGGCCCTTGTGGCCTTATCTTGTTCTCTAAGCATGTTAAGCAATAATTCCAAGAAAGGATTCTTCCCTACACTCAAACCTCTTTCTATACAGAGACTCCTTGCTCCTTTCCAGCTAAGGTGGTCATATGCAAGTTTGGACAGATCAACATTTTGGCCTGTGCCAGACATTTTAAAAAGAGTTTAAGTGACAGAAAAAGTGAGAAAAAGTTTTTAGAGCTTTTAAAAAGACAGAAAAAAAACTTTTAAAACTTTTAAGAACTTTTAGAAAGTTTAGAAGTACTTTTCAGCACTTTAGAAAAGAGTGAAAAGAGGAAATGCAAAACTTTTGGTTATGTGTTCATACACTGAACTTGTTTTGTATATTTTTCTCTTATGAAAAGTACAATGACAAGAGTGGTAAGTAGTCTCAAAGCACTTATCCCACCGCTGCACAACCAATGTAGGAGGCTGGACTGGCTTGTAGTGAGTACCTAGGGGTACTTGCACCTTGCACCAGGCCCAATTATCCCTTATTAGTGTATAGGGTGTCTAGCAGCATAGGCTGATAGATAATGGTAGCTTAGCAGAGCAGCTTAGGCTGAACTAGGAGACGAGTGAAGCTCCTACAGTACCACTTAGTGTCATATGCACCATATCATAAGAAAACACAATACACAGATATACTAAAAATAAAGGTACTTTATTTTTATGACAATATGCCAAAAGTATCTCAGTGAGTACCCTCAGTATGAGGATAGCAAATATACACAAGATATATGTACACAATACCAAAATATGCAGTAATAGTATTAGAAAACAGTGCAAACAATGTATAGTTACAATAGGATGCAATGGAGACACATAGGGATAGGGGCAACACAAACCATATACTCCAAAAGTGGAATGCGAACCACAAATGGACCCCAAACCTATGTGACCTTGTAGAGGGTCGCTGGGACTATTAGAAAATAGTAAGGGTTAGAAAAATAGCCCACCCCAAGACCCTGAAAAGTGAGTGCAAAGTGCACTAAAGTTCCCCAAAGGACATAGAAGTCGTGGTAGGGGAATTCTGCAGGAAAGACACAACCCAACAATGCAACAACGATGGATTTCCAGTCGAGGGTACCTGTGGAACAAGGGGACCAAGTCCAAAAGTCACAAGCAAGTCGGAGATGGGCAGATGCCCAGGAAATGCCAGCTGTGGGTGCAAAGATGCTGCTACTGGACAGTAGAAGCTTAGGTTTCTGCAAGAACGACAAGGGCTAGAGACTTCCCCTTTGGAGGACGGATCCCTCACGCCGTGGAGAGTCGTGCAGAAGTGTTTTCCCGCCGAAAGACCGCCAACAAGCCTTGCTAGCTGCAAATCGTGCGGTAAGGGTTTTTGGATGCTGCTGTGGCCCAGGAGGGACCAGGATGTCGCCAATTGCGTCAGGGGACAGAGGGGGCGTCGAGCCAGACAAGGAGCCCTCTCAGCAGCAGGCAGCACCCGGAGAAGTGCCAGAAACAGGCACTACGAGGATGCGTGAAAAGGTGCTCACCCGAAGTCGCACAAAGGAGTCCCACGTCGCCGGAGAACAACTTAGGAGGTCGTGCAATGCAGGTTAGAGTGCCGTGGACCCAGGCTGGACTGTGCACAAAGGATTTCCGCCGGAAGTGCACGGAGGCCGGAGTAGCTGCAAAAGTCGCGGTTCCCAGCAATGCAGTCTGGCGTGGGGAGGCAAGGACTTACCTCCACCAAACCTGGACTGAAGAGTCACTGGACTGTGGGAGTCACTTGGACAGAGTTGCTGGATTCAAGGGACCTCGCTCGTCGTGCTGAGAGGAGACCCAAGGTACCGGTGATGCAGTTCTTTGGTGCCTGTGGTTGCAGGGGGACGATTCCGTCGACCCACTGGAGATTTCTTCAGAGCTTCTAGTGCAGAGAGGAGGCAGACTACCCCCACAGCATGCACCACCAGGAAAACAGTCGAGAAGGCGGCAGGATCAGCCTTACAGAGTTGCAGTAGTCGTCTTTGCTACTATGTTGCAGTTTTGCAGGCTTCCAGCGCGGTCAGCAGTCGATTCCTTGGCAGAAGGTGAAGAGAGAGATGCAGAGGAACTCGGATGAGCTCTTGCATTCGTTATCTAAGGAATCCCAAGAGACAGAGACCCTAAATAGCCAGAAAAGAGGGTTTGGCTACCTAGGAGAGAGGATAGGCTAGCAACACCTGAAGGAGCCTATCAGAAGGAGTCTCTGACGTCACCTGGTGGCACTGGCCACTCAGAGCAGTCCAGTGTGCCAGCAGCACCTCTGTTTCCAAGATGGCAGAGGTCTGGAGCACACTGGAGGAGCTCTGGGCACCTCCCAGGGGAGGTACAGGTCAGGGGAGTGGTCACTCCCCTTTCCTTTGTCCAGTTTCGCGCCAGAGCAGGCCTAAGGGGTCCCTGAACCGGTGTAGACTGGCTTATGCAGAAATGGGCACCAAATGTGCCCATGAAAGCATTTCCAGAGGCTGGGGGAGGCTACTCCTCCCCTGCCTTCACACCATTTTCCAAAGGGAGAGGGTGTAACACCCTCTCTCAGAGGAAGTCCTTTGTTCTGCCATCCTGGGCCAGGCCTGGCTGGACCCCAGGAGGGCAGATGCCTGTCTGAGGGGTTGGCAGCAGCAGCAGCTGCAGTGAAACCCCGGGAAAGGCAGTTTGGCAGAACCAGGGTCTGTGCTACAGACCACTGGGATCATGGGATTGTGCCAACTATGCCAGGATGGTATAGAGGGGGCAATTCCATGATCATAGACATATTACATGGCCATATTCGGAGTTACCATTGTGAAGCTACATATAGGTAGTGACCTATATGTAGTGCACGCGTGTAATGGTGTCCCCGCACTCACAAAGTCCGGGGAATTGGCCCTGAACGATGTGGGGGCACCTTGGCTAGTGCCAGGGTGCCCACACACTAAGTAACTTAGCACCCAACCTTTACCAGGTAAAGGTTAGACATATAGGTGACTTATAAGTTACTTAAGTGCAGTGTAAAATGGCTGTGAAATAACGTGGACGTTATTTCACTCAGGCTGCAGTGGCAGGCCTGTGTAAGAATTGTCAGAGCTCCCTATGGGTGGCAAAATAAATGCTTCAGCCCATAGGGATCTCCTGGAACCCCAATACCCTGGGTACCTCAGTACCATATACTAGGGAATTATAAGGGTGTTCCAGTAAGCCAATGTAAATTGGTAAAATTGGTCACTAGCCTGTTAGTGACAATTTGAAAGAAATGAGAGAGCATAACCACTGTGGTTCTGATTAGCAGAGCCTCAGTGAGACAGTTAGTCATAACACAGGTAACACATTCAGGCACACTTATGAGCACTGGGGCCCTGACTAGCAGGGTCCCAGTGACACATACAACTAAAACAACATATATACAGTGAAAAATGGGGGTAACATGCCAGGCAAGATGGTACTTTCCTACACTGATGTACTAGGGTTACTAGCTGCAGCGTGTTAAAGAAATACACTTCTTTTGACATTTTGAAGACACCTTACCATATTCTAACGTAACATTTGTTGCATGATTTACATGCCAAATATTTTCAAGGCTTGGCTCGTGCATGGGCTCTTAGAGTCAGAGTCGACCCTTGTCTCGCCTCCCCATGGTTACTTGTTGGCTTGCCCACCTCTAGAAAGCAGAGATGCTGCGGCCGCCCTCGTCCAGCCGGTGCACCTTCACCTGGAGGTCTCTAGCAGCCATTTTGGATTTCTGAAAGTGGTAGCGCTTGATCCTGGAAGATCAGGTAAGGAGCGCTGAATGGTAATAGATTAAATATTATACTTACAAGAATGAGGCTGGCTCGGTGGACTGGCCAAGGCACCAGGCCAAGGAGAGTAGGTGACACCAGACCATGCTTTTGTGATATATTTTCCGCAGTCTGCTCTAAAATGCACCAGCAGCCACATGCCACCCCCTTGTCACCCTTGCCTAATACATTTGCTGCACTTGTTCTTTGTGTGATGCTTGGATTTTTCACAATCCCTGTGACTTCAGTGATGTAACACAGATGGCAGCAGCCCCACGCTGAGAACTGTTCCAGCACCACTGCTGCCAGGGGCGGAGGCGTGAGAAACAGTCATTGCATCTACATTTCAGGAAGCTAACGGAAGAAGCCACGTTCTGAAGCTTTGCAGCACAAGAATGGAAGGGTCCTTTACAGTGGACATCACTGTACTGCTCACCTCGTGGTCTTTAAATGGTCTTTTAAGGAAGGAACCAGTGTAGTTTTTCCTGCAACATGTGAGGTCTGTGGGGTGTGAGACACCTGCAGCCTAGGTGTATTCATGAACCTGTTTTCATAGGAGAGGTTTTTAGCCTCTGGGCTGCCTATTTTTCTTTAGAAGTGATCAACATTGGGTTGCTGCAAGAGACATTCTGTCATTGTTGAAGAAAGACAGCCAGACGAAATCAGACTGAAGAAACTTCTGTCTGAGGAATGATAAAATGGCAAAGTACCTTTTCTCTGAAAATACGTTTTCCCAGAGAACGTTGTGGCCAAAGCTGCCGAATTTGGAGCTGGGTAACTAGGTTCCAGTCTCGGCGTCGGCTCAACATCCTGTGATTCTGGGCAAATCACTTAATCTCACCAAGCGTAATGTAACTGATGGTCATGTAAAGCGCGCCAAGAGAGTGTGCGTTATATAAACTGCAAAAAAGAATCATTTTTAACACGGTTGTGGTAGTCTTTCTTTTGTGCCTATGATGAGCCAGCACAAAAAAGACAACAGAGGATGAGGACAGTAAGACAAGGCTGGGGTAGGGGCGGGGATAAGGTTGGGGTGGGGCGGGGATAAGGCTGGGGTGGGGGCGGGGATAAGGCTGGGGTAGGGGTGGGGATAAGGATGGGGTAGGGGCAGGGATAAGGCTGGGGTGGGTGCGGGGATAAGGCTGGGGTAGGGGCGGGGATAAGGCTGGGGTAGGGGCGGGGATAAGGCTGGGGTGGGGGCGGGGATAAGGTTGGGGTGGGGGAGGGGATAAGGTTGGGGTGGGGGCGAGGATAAGGCTGGGGTGGGGGCGGGGATAAGGCTGGGGTGGGGGCGGGGATAAGGCTGGCGTAGGGGCGGGGAAAAGGCTGGGGTAGGGGCGGGGATAAGGCTGGGGTAGGGGCGGGGATAAGGCTGGGGTAGGGGCGGGGATAAGGCTGGGGTAGGGGCGGGGATAAGGCTGGGGTAGGGGCGGGTATAAGGTTGGGGTAGGGGCGGGGATAAGGTTGGGTGGGGCGGGGATAAGGCTGGGGTAGGGGCGGGGATAAGGCTGGGGTAGGGGCGGGGATAAGGTTGGGGTGGGGGCGGGGATAAGGTTGGGGTGGGGCGGGGATAAGGTTGGGGTGGGGGCGGTTGGGGTGGGGGCTTTTTGTGGTTTGTGCTCTGCTCTTATTTTGGTTCAGCTGTGGGATATTCTTTTGAGCATCTGTGTGCCACTTCGCGTGGCCCTACATCTCGACATGTGGGTGAAAAACGGTTTATTTTCAGTGGTGTTTGCAGAGTACGCACCTACCCTCTCAGTTGAAAACACTACACATTACAACATTTGGGCGGAACAATATATACTTGTTTGTGTTTCTAAAGTCGTGCACCACTTCAGGTAGCTTGCACAGTGCATTACCAGGGATGAGTGCTATAGACTATTCTCGTTTGCGCTTTCAATGCAATATGGCTCCAAATACCTTAGATTTGGTCTCACAGAGGTCCATTCACAAACTGAACTTTTAGTGGTACCACAAAATAGTACTCACAGCTCTACAGCCGAAGACCTCCACTTCTCCTATCAATCAATCAATCAATCAATCAATTATTTCTAAAGTGTGGCTAATCACCTGTGGGGTCTCAAGGCGCTGTTTGTGGACAAGCTGCGCTTGGGGTCGCGTAATTCTTCTCTTCCGTTCTAACGGAAGGTCTTCGCCGTGGTGGTTGTGGTCTCCCCACACGTAGGTATTTGTTTTAGTAGCAAATGTGGGAGGGACAAGGGGGAGTGGCTGAAGAAAGGAGGAACGCCTACTTCTAAACGGGAGGGATCTAGGGAAATTTAATGAGGGTTTAAGAAGGGACCTGCTAATACTAAAACACACCCACAAATCAGTAAGACCCTTGCCAGTAACAAAACCTACTTCCAAAATTACTACAGCCCCCCAGGTGTCAAAATAGGCTCAAATCTACTCGAGCGCGGCCTTGGACTAAAGTCAAGCACCACACATGGGCAGTCACTGGTACTGCAACATAGTCCTATAAAAACAATAACGGCAGGGAAATAAAATAACACCCCACAGACATTAATATTAAATAAGTACATTATTTCAACATTTATACTATTTATAAATATAGTTTTAGTGTAAAAATGCTACATAATGTGGGTTTATTATTTTAAAATGTAACAAGCTTAATTAAAAAATTACAACTTTCATAAAAATATTAAACAATAATTTAAACCACACATACATAAAAACTGTATTCGGCTAAAAGAAGCCATGAAAGAGCATAGCACATGACCACATTTCATATACAGTTCATTTCATACATTAAGCAAATAAAATAATTTTGTAAAAAAACAAGTGCCTCTATGCTATTATGCAGACCCCTAGCCTTGAACCGATGAGCAATACCTCTTCCTTATCTAAAAAGCCCCTCTGATAAAACTGACAACAACATGGCAAATTTCTGGCGAATCAAGGTTTAATAAAAATCTAAGACCTTTTTAGTGTGAGCTAAAACTGCACATACGGTGAAGTGGAAGTAAAACAATTCGATCCTAATGTTTTATAAAGTGTACAGAAAAGTAAAAAGTACAATGTGGATTGTCTAGAGCCCATGGTACTCAAAGTACGGCCCGGTGGCCGCATGCGGCCCTCCTGACCCCCGCATGCGGCCCTCCTGACCCTCACATGCAGCTCCCAGCTGAATGACTGCACTGAGCAGCTGTTTACTTCAGAAAGCACAAACCAAAATGATGTTAATTAAACGGGCAAGCATTTATATACCGGATAACTGATGAACATAAAGGAAGCAAATAACATGTCCTGCAAAACATAACTTTAGGAACACATTCATTTTTCAAGACATCTTGCAACAAACTTGGAAAAATATGATACAGTCTCTTCAGAATTCCAAAAGTGTATTTCATGAACATGCAGAAGCTTATTAAATCAAACACAACAGAATGTTTTGTACAGTGTAGATCCCGAACTCATGTATTTCAAGATGCTCTTATATGTCATAATTAAGAAAAAGAAGGCAAAGTGAAATTAGGCAATTGCTTAGGCTCAACAATTTGGTCAAGTGGGGAAGCTGGGATTGATCCTAAGCTTTCTGGTTTCCATTATGCAATTTGTTTTCATTTCAATTCAATTATCAAGTTACTTCTTTTTTGTACATGCCTCTCCCAAGGTAGCTATAGCAAGCAGAGAAGGCTTACCACAAGGTGTGGTAGAGGAATAGCACGTCAAAATCAGGATAACATAGTATTGTCAAATCTATGACCCTTCTAAAGACTAGAGGCATACTTAAGAGTACAGTATGGAAAGAAACCCTCAAAATAACTCCATGAATCACTGACCACACCATGTACACGATTCACTTCCCCTAAGTCCACCTTAACCCCCCCCACACAAAGCCCCACTCCCACTGTGCTGGCACTAATGCGGCCCTCGGGCACACCACAGACCATACTCTGTGGTCCCTGGGTCAATGTTTGCGAGTACCCATGGTCTAGAAGGATTATCACAAGGGAAGGTTCTCAAGTTATCCCCCTTGAACTGGAATAGCTGGACTCTTGGGTGGGTCGCGCGAGGTGGCTATTTACACCCTGGACTCACTGATCAATGATGGAGAGCCTTCCTCTATTTCAAACTCCCCATCACCCAAAAAAGTAGATGAAGTAAGCAGGATTTATTGGTGTTGCCATGAAACACAGCAGCCACGCTGCTTTAATAAACACATTGACAAACCCAACAGATCCTACATACGTGAGACCTATTGGCTTCACCAATGCTTGTTAAGATGTGAGGCATGCACTATTTATGGCGTTAGCTGCATGTGCAGCAGGGGATGGGTTTACTTTATTCTTTTATTATCAGTGACACTGTGTTATGCTGCAGACTGTGGGTCTTTTCTTTGTGTTCTTTGTGAGTGAGTTATTTCTGGACTTCTGTTGTTCCTTATCTGCTGTGATAACAATGTCCTGTGAAAAGTGGGATAAGGAAGAGTGTTGGGAGTGAGTGTTCCCCAGGTATCAGTCACGTCTCAGACAGAGATGAGCTGTGCAGACGTCATTACCTCTCCAGTGTGTGTACACAGCTCTGAGGGCTCCAGCTGAATACTACTACTCAGTGTACCTCACAAGGTACTACTCGGTGTACCTCACAAGCTACTACTCGGTGTACCTCACAAGGTACTACTCGGTGTACCTCACAAGGTACTACTCGGTGTACCTCACAAGCTACTACTCGGTCTACCTCACAAGGTACTACTCAGTGTACCTCACAAGGTACTACTCAGTGTACCTCACAAGTTACTACTCAGTGTACCTCACAAGTTACTACTCAGTGTACCTCACAAGCTACTACTCAGTGTACCTCACAAGGTACTACTCAGTGTACCTCACAAGGTACTACTCAGTGTACCTCACAAGGTACTACTCGGTCTACCTCACAAAGTACTACTCAGTGTACCTCACAAAGTACTACTCAGTGTACCTCACAGGAAGTGGATTTAATTTTAAAAGGTTTACCAATATCCACCACCATATCGTTGATAATACCGCTCTGACACTAGAGAGAGTCAAATCCGCGAATACTTTTAGGCTTAGGCTGGCCCTGCGGTTCAATATTTTAGGACAAGTTACAGGTCACAGTTTCAGGAGATAAGTTTGACACTTCAAGGCGCCACTTGGTGTGTGATGAAATGTGTGTCACACAATGCATGGCACTAACAAAACATGGCTGAGGAGAGACAATCTGTAGTAGAACCACTGAGAGTGATATCAAGCGATGCACAATTAAATCATTTATCATCAATGTGTACTACTGGTAGAAAGCTGAAAGGACATGGGAGATGATAATACTATAGGGAAGCAGATCCAAGTGAGAGTAAGGGGGGGAAGATACCAGGGCAAAGGAGTGGCCACACTCAGCACTGTTGGCAGAAGCAGCTGTCATTCAGGCAGAGCATCCCACCACCGCTGCATAAAAGGCCCCTTTAGAGGTGGGTCTTGCAAAGCTCATATGGAAGAAACTAAGGTAAAGCGCCAAGAGAAGAGGACCTTGACAAAATCGAAGGCACTACACTAGTAAATGCTTTCCTAGCCAATAGTGCTGCTCCAGCATCGAACTAGAGTAAACAAGTTTTGGCAAAGCCAATCGGTCTGCCCATTTAGAAATCTTCAGTACAGCAAGACGTTAACAGATACCCCTCTGGAGTCAGGTGCAGGGCCCTGAAACTTATGTTACAAAGAACCCGCAGAGCAAATAGTTTCTAGATGTCCCTCTTGAGTCAGATGCAAGTGCTTGAAAGTCTTTCACAAAGCTATAATACCACAAGACATAACTTTATGATCTTCTCAAGTGAGGATAAGAAGCGAGAACAACTGAACAAAAAGATGCTGCGCCATTAGATGTCCATCTTGAGTCAGTTGCAAGGACTTGAAAGACTTTCACAGGTTGCAGAACTCTAAGGTGTGATCTCAAATTCTTCTCCACACATATGTAGCTGCTTCGGAAGTCTTTCACAAAGCGGCTGTGGTCAGACAGAAGTGCTTGTGTGTGTGTAGTACATTAGGCCCACAGTAGAGGACACACAGGCCACCACAGCCCCATGAAACTCAGTGTGGAAGAGAATTACAGGGCGGAGTGTGTAAGAGTTTTGTTAAAAGTAGCACACAATAAAGGCAAACACCGTGACTGTGCTTTTGCTTTTTAGCATGGCAGCTCATAGAGAATGAGGCTTCAGCATAGATATTTGCTATTCCAAAGCTTTGTGTTTGTTTTCTGTAAGCTAAACATGCCTCACATATGCAGAGACCCTAGCCACCAGGAACTCCCTCCAAATACATTTCCCTAGAGCAGCAGCAGCAAAAAATAAAATAAAATGGAAACGTTATGCACACTGAGCACTCCCCCAGTCGCTGCACTTCTAGTAAGCTTTCAGATTCGTCGATGCCAAAACAGCACTCGCAAGTTTATAAAACCGAATCTATCTCTGCTGTAGTGTCGCGCCAGTGATGTAACTGGACGCTGGGCACTACGCATTTGTGTTGTGCTCGAGGGGTGTGCCGCTCCTCGGCACCTCATCGTGTTTCCCCCTGTAATGGTGGTGTTAAGTAGGTTCACCCGTGGTCAGGTGACCAGGGTAATAAAGGCAGGAGGGCCAGGGCGTGGCAGCAGTGAGGCAGCGGCGAGCACGAGAGTCGATCGTGTCGGCGTGCCGTAGCTGTGCACACGTGCAGGCCCTGTCCAAGTTAAAACTAATGATCGGGCCGGACATTCATTATTTCACCAGTAGTGCCGGCTGTCGCCGACACAAAAATTTGGCAACAAGGGTTCTCAGCCCTCACTGCGTGTGTTGCCCCGTGGCGGCCGCAGCGTCTGCGGTGCTCATGCCGCGTGGGCCCCGACAGTCACGCCGGATCGCGTTGCTTGGCAACAGCGTCACCGCCGCCTCGCCACTCGGAACTGAGGAGCATCCAGGCCGGTAGGCTGACAGCTGGCTGCCACCGACAGGCGTCGTAAGGAAGGAACGACGGCTCCGAGTGTGATGCGCATCGCGTGGCTGACGGTTTTGTTCCAGTGGCCACGCCCATGAAGAAGGACCATGCCCCAGGGCCCCTGGTGCTGCTCAACCAAGCAGTTTCTCGCCCCAATCAACAACAGTGAGTTGAATCTGTGCCGTGTCAGCAAAGAAGGACCCATAGAAAGGAGTGCTGCCCCAACTGGTCCGAGTTCTCTCTCCAGGTGAGACTGCAAAGGACATTACACTGCCACACAGACTGCACCTAGGTATTATCACAGATCCACTGTAGTCAGACTATCACATCCACTGTCGTCCATCATTTCTGTTATTCCGCCCATAGAACCGTTTGTGGAGGAAGGAGCTCCTTCAGCACAAGCTCCAAAGTGGAGAGACAGGGTGGCAAGGGTCGTGTTGTTTTTCGAGGCAACTAAAGTAGAGGACGATCAGAAAAGGGCGATGATTATCCATCTAGGGGGAAAGGACATTTACAATATATCAAAGAACCTTCCAGAAGACGCCCCCAAAATGCATCACACCCTGATAGTGGCTCTGAACAGACATTTTGAACCAATGGCTAACACCGATTATAAACGCTTCGTTTTCAGACAAGCACAACAGCAACCGGAGGAATCCATTGACTCGTTCTACTTGCGGCTGCGCGGTCTGGCCAGTAACTGTTGGTTCGCAGATGAAGCGGAAGAGATACGAGGGCAGGTAATACAGGGGTGCGCGTCAATAAAGCTACGTGAATGAATCCTTGATGAGTCAGGGAGGTCTCTAGCTGACATCCTCATGATGGGACGCACCAAGGAACTGTCAAAGGCGTGAGCGTCTCACATGGAGGCAGCGTTGCAAAGACCCATCAAGGAGGAATCTCTCAACATGGTGGCTGCACCCACAACCAAGACAAAGCCGCACACACAAAGACAGCAGTAGAAACGATGTGGATACTGCGGTGGCCCACCACACCAACCGACAGAATGCCCGGCAAAAGGAAGGAAGTGTGCAGGATGTGGGAAGTTAAATCATTTTGCGAGAGTGTGTCGATCAGGTAAATCACGGACTGGCACCGCGGCAGTCAACATCACGACAGGTAAATCGGAACATGGGAGTAACATGGACGACGATGAAGCTAAGGAGCATGTCATTCATTCGCTATTTACCATTGGAAACACAGCCCAGTCATGGAAGAGACTACCCAGATGCCCAGCAACGGTGGACACTCATGACATCCTAGCTGTTGTCGACACCGGAGCGTCTATAAACATTCTCGCTGCCAGCGAATATCAGAAAATGAGCCCGCTACCTGTGCTAACTAAGACCAAAATCAGAGTGCATGCATATGGACAGAACACCCCGCTTGCATTAAAAGGTATGTTCCACGCCACAGTAGCGCACGAGTCCAACACAGTTGGCGCTAAAGTATATGTAGCTGAAGACGGACACCGAATGCTCTTAGGCTGACAGACAGCAGAGGACCTGGGAGTAGTCACGTTTGCGTTTGGCATACACCAGGAGACGTGGCAGAACTCCTCGCCCAGTATCACGAGGTGTTCGAGGGAATTGGGTGTTTAAAGAACAAGGAGGTGAGGTTACACATTGATGAGACTGTTCAACCGGTGGCACTCAGGCACAGAAGGATAGCATTCCACCTCTGGCCCCAAGTGGAAAAGGAACTTGAACAGCTTGAAAAGGGTAGCATAATTGAGAGGGTGACAGGACCAGCGCAGTGGGTATCGCCCATAGGGGTGGCACACAAGCCAAAACAACCAGGAGAAGTCCGCATATGTGTGGACATGCGCCTCCCCAACACCGCTATCAAACACGAGAGACATCTAACACCCACCATAGATGACCTAATAGCCGAGCACAGTGGGTCATGTTGGTTCTCCAAACTGGATCTACGCTCAGGATACCACCAATTGGTTCTGTCCAAGGAGTCGAGGTACATAACAACATTCTCCACCCATGTGGGTTTGAGGCGTTATAAACGTTTGAGCTTTGGGATATCGAGTTCCGCGGAAGTGTTTCAAAACACCATACAGGAAGTGCTGAGAGATCTGCCCGGCACGATTAATGTCAGAGACAACATTTTGATTCATGCCCCCACGATTGCGGAGCACCACTCTCGGCTCCGCAATGTACTACGCCGGATTCAAGAATCGGGTCTCACACTCCATCGCCGAAAATGTGAATTCTTAATTGACCACATACAATTCTTTGGCTATGTATTCTCCGCTGCTGGTGTAGCTCCCGACCCTGCTAAGGTACGAGACGACAAGGAGGCCCCTCCCGCAATCTGTGTGACCGAGGTCTGAAGTTTTTTAGGGATGGTCAACTATTGTGACCGGTTTATCCAAGATTTGGCGTCGTTAACACAACCGCTTCGAACCCTGACTAAGTCGTCGGAACTTTGGACCTGGGGCTCGGGTCAGCAGGAAGCATTTGAGGCAATCAAAAATGCTCTTTCAAGTGACACCACGTTAAGGTATTTTGACCCAAAGAAGGAAACCAAGGTAGCTGTGGATGCGGGCCCAAAGGGTTTGGGTGCGGTACTGTTCCAAAAGCAGAGCAGTGAAGACTGGTCCCCGGTGGCATTCGCAAGCAGGTCTCCGACTGAGACAGAACAGAGGTACTCCAAAATAGAGAAGGAGGCCATTGCGGTGCACTGGGGCTGCAAACATTTTCATATATACGTGTATGGTCGCCCATTCTTAGTCACTACCGACCATAAGCCTCTCATACCTCTGTTCAATGGTACTGCCTCAAAGCCTCCGCCGAGGATTGAAAAATGGATGCTCCAGTTGCAGGACTACCGGTGCCAGCTTGAGTATCGTCCGGGATCAGACAATCCTGCGGACTACCTTTCCAGACACCCCAGAGCCGCCTCAGACAACAAGATCAATGACGCAGAGGAAACCGAAGAATACGTCCGTTTGATCTCCGACCGGTCCCGGCCACGACCGCTGTCAGTAAGTGAAGCTGTTCAAGCCACGGCCAATGATGAATGCCTCCAAAAGGTCTTAAGAGCTGTCCGAGACAATCAGTGGTTTTTGATGAAGAAAGAGATTCCCACTTTGACTCCCTCGTCCCAAAGGGTCCTGGGGAGGTTGTACAATGTTAGAGATGAATTGACGGTAGATGCTGAGGGGTGTCTCCTCAGAGGATGCTGATTGGTGATCCCGTCGTCTCTCACCTCCAGAGTGGTACAATTGGCTCACAATGGACACCAAGGCATGGTGAAAACAAAGAGCCGGCTAAGATCCAAGGTATGGTTCCCACTCATGGATGAACAGGTGGAAGGGGTAATGAAAACCTGTGAGTGGTGTCAAGCATCGGGAGAGTCGAGCCGCCCCACTCCGGTAGAAACTGAACCCGGCCCAACATCTCCCTGGACGTCGGCTAGCCTGGATTTCGGGAGCCTCGCCGATGGACGACACACTTTGGTTCTGGTGGATGATTTTTCCAAGTATCCGGAAGTCGAAGTAATCTCATCTCTTGCTGCAGAAGTGGTGATTTCACGCCTGGAAAAAATAATGGCGACTCATGGCCTCATAGCTGAGATCAAGACTGACAATGGTCCCCCGTTCCAGAACAAGGAACTTTTTGAATACTTTGAAAGATCTGGTATTCGCCACCGAAGGATCACCCCAAGGTGGCCTCAGGCGAATGGTGAAGTCGAACGCTTCATGCGAACCTTAAACAAGGTGTTATGCATCGTTCATGCCAGCGGTCAGCCCAGCGGATATGCGATATATTATTTTCTGAGAAATTACCGTCAGACTCCCCATTCCACAACTGGTAAGGCTCCAGGGCATGTCGTGTTTGGGAGACCCGTGATGGACTCGATACCTCATCACCGGACATGGGTTCCTAGTGTTATTGATCCTGTTCAAGTCCAGGGACGCCGGTCTGCCACAAATAGGCTCGCCAGCCACCACTGGAGAGCCAGGCCATCTGATCTGAAAGTGGGGGATCAGGTATTACTCAAGATCACAGCTCCAGGAAGCAAGTTCTGCATGCCTTTCGATCCCTCTCCATGGGTCGCTGGTGGTGGCTCGCAGAGGTGTGGATGTAGTGTCTCGGAATGTGTCATTGTTCAAGAGGTTCAACCGTTCAGAAGGATCTCAGGTGGATTCTGAAGTCCACGCATCCAGTGATGACCTATCTTCAGTTAACAACGGCGAGGACAATGAAGGGTGTTGTCCCGAGATCAGGAGTGGTGTCCCGCCAGTGTCCCTGTTGGACGAGGTGTCTCCCCCTGATTTGAACCCCTCTGCGAGCACAGGGCAAGCCGAGAGTGCTAGGTACAATTTGCGCAGTAATCCTGCCCCGTCTGTGAGACTCCGTGACCATGTTGTGGATGTTTAATATGTTTTGATCTGCATTGTGTGTAATTGTTGTTTTTCAATTTTTAGGAGAAATGTAGTGTCGCGCCAGTGACGTAACTGGACGCTGGGCACTACGCATTTGTGTTGTGCTCGAGGGGTGTGTCGCTCCCCGGCACCTCATCGTGTTTCCCCCGGTAATGGTGGTGTTAAGTAGATTCACCCGTGGTCAGGTGACCAGGGTAATAAAGGTTGGAGGGCCAGAGCGTGGCAGCGGCGAGCACGAGAGTCGATCGTGTCGGCGTGCCGTAGCTGTGCACACGTGCAGGCCCTGTCCAAGTTAAAACTAATGATCGTGTCAGCATTCATTATTTCACCAGTAGTGCTGGCCGTCGCCGACACTACACTCTGCTTCAGTTATAACTACCCATGGGAGGAAAATGTGCCATTGGTATGGAACATGTTAGAAAATCCACCAGCTGATTTTCTCATTGCTTGTAGCTCCAGTCACGGTGAAATACATTTGCCCAATTTAGATGAACATTTCAAGTTCATTGCTATAGCGATTTAAATCAAACTTACTCCTGCCAATGAGTGAGGCCTGTGCAGTGATGCCGCAGAGCACGACACGCTGCTGCTTGCTTCTACAGGAGCGCTGTGCAGTATTCTGGGGCGGGCACAAACTTGGGGGGACCCAGATCTATTGGTCCGATTCAGGAACACGTGATGCTTCAATGCGGCCAAGGAGGGGCCGGCAAATTTATTTCCACGCCCTACTCGCACAGTCATTGGTAGAGCTGCCCTGTGGACTTTACCATGAGGCAGGGACTACCCCCAGACTATTTCAGGCGCTCTGTGCCTCCACAAGCGGGTGCAAAATAAAGTGTATGTTACAGCCAGTGACCCGCAGCCGCCAGTGATGCTTTTCCCCCACACATGTGAGAAAAATGTTGCGTTTGTGTGGGAAACCAGCCAATCTGGCAACACTGAGACCGGGGCATGGAATTACTGTGTGATATCAGCTCTTCACCAAGAGACCGTGTAAAATGAGCCGATACCATGCGACACACAGTGCCACCGTGTGAGTTGGCAGGTATTGGTTGGTTAAAAAACAAAAGAAGATTTGACCACAGGGTTTGCAGACCTGCAGCGAGGCTCCAATGGTCGTAAATACTGCCTCAGGATCCACTCACCATCGGCCACTCCTGGCCAAGGACATGGGTTTTCGAACCCTGCAGAGGTCCAACAAGGACCCACAAGTCTGCAATGTCTGTGAACTCAAAAAAACAAAAAGATGCCATGCAGAGTTCATGCGGGTTAGGTGTCCAGAACTGGCCAAAGGCCAGGCTCACAGCCAGCTCTCGCTATGCATAGCTGTGGGGTGTATGTAGTAGGGCACCATATACCATAACTCATGCTTCCATAATGCTCAATGCCCGGTTTGCCAAAAGATGAAAAAATAAGCAGTCTAGCGAGAACAAAACATAACAGGCACTGTACGTTTTGGTGTGTGTTGCACGCCATAATTGACATATTTCATGGGTTTTTAAGGGTGTGTAATTGTAACCATCTCATAACCAGGGACAGGGTTTGCCTGCCCACGGTGAGTTTGCTCAGAGGCCAGGACCTGCAGCGAGCCTCTGCTATGCATGGCCCGAGGTCATGTGCAGTGGAGTAGGGTGGACTCTCTGAGAAGTTGGATGCAGTATATTATTTAAAAAAAGAGAAATTCACTGAAAAAACAATGGTTAAAGTGAGCTTATGGTTAGCTTTAGTTATGATAACTTCAGATATGGATAACAAAATATTAGAAATTCACTTAAAGAACACAGTTAAAGTGCAGTTATAGTTGGAAAATAAAGCCACTAAACCCCACAAGTTATGGTAGCACTGCAAGGCTTAACTCGCATAACAGCCACACAAACCATAACCTGCTACGCCAACCGCAATGTTTATGACCTCACAAGATTAACACCTATGCGTATCAATATGTAAAAGCACAAGGTAATTAAATAACACATACTGCATTCGTAGTCGTCTCTTTCATAGTGTTAAGGGTAATAAATACAATATGATATCTCCTCTGTAAGATTATTTGAGACAGTGGTAATCTGTCGCATCAAGGTGAAGTAAGGTCATGAGGGCTGCATTTGGTCTCCAAAGTTTGCTGGCACATGAGTGAAACTCTGGACAAGGTACCAAAGGACACATGGATGAGGCTCATTGTCAGAAACTGCAAGAACCCAGCACGTGTCACACAAGGGCTCCTTGGGCCCAGTGGGACACCTTTGGAAAAAAGGATCAGTGGATAAGGCCCAGAGGATCTCAGGGAGAGACCACATTAATAGAATCCAACGATATACCTTGTGCTGCAAGACCTGAGAAGAAACATGGTGTCACTGGGCCCTCAGGTTCAAGGCGCGCAAAAAAAAAGGGCGGGGCTTCTGAACGCTCGCCTACTATGAAGACAAAATCTACGAAAAATTAAGGGTGGCAGAACGAAGTATAAAATACACAAAAGGATTACAAAATCCAAAGTACCAAAGTTGGATAAAAATCCTCTCAAGGGGAATGAAACGCTGGGAGCCACAAGGCGTGATTGGCACCAGAGCTGGGACGCAGGTGGATTACGCTTCTAACAGAGTTTCTGTTAAATTATTTTTGCGCGGGATCAAAGCGGTCTTGTCGTCGAAGACGAATGGTCTTGGTATCCCAGGAGTCTGGAAGGAAGGTTTCTGGACTGCCAGTATCCCCCCAGGCGCTGTATAAACAGAGTAGGTACTTCTATAAGGCAAGCTAACCAAGCAGGTTCATCAGAATTAGGCGCCAGGCCTGGAGCCAAAACTTAACGCGGGGCCCTCCATTTTGGTCAGGTACAATAATCAGCAGCTGTTTGTAACTATTAGACAATGTATTTCAAGGAAAGATAAAACAGTGTGTTTGGCGCCATCTAGTGGTTTGACTTGTTAGTAATGAAGATGGCAGGGTTGTTTCTAATTTAACATACCCTTTTTGATGGCCCTTGATACCATATATGTAGACATTAAATGTATGCAAACAGTCTAAAAAATGTATTTTTCGGTGTATGGGGAGTTCTTCATTTGGAAAAATATGTTGCCATGATTTCTGAATTGCTTTCACCATTCTGCCTCGACCCAGCATTACAGGCAGCAGATAAAAAGCACCTAGAAGTCCATATGTTTAGATGTATGTGTCCGAGGGAGGGAGCAGTCGATTCTTTATCCTGGGACCCGTACTACTGAAGAAGCTGCCAAGAGCACGAGTTTCTAATCCCTCCACATCCTCAATGGAGTAAAATCAAATTATCTAAACAAGTTCCCAGAGAGTTCCACTCAAAAGAAAAGTGTACTCACCCCACAAAACAAAAGTAGTGTTTTGTAAAAGCCTGTCCATAATGATGATGTTCTTCCGAATGACAGACTTTTGTAAGTACTTTTTGTGACTTTTGCACACAGTGGTACATTATCAAACATCACAACACAGGATCATAATCAAACCTCGTCAAATCTTTAGAGAACACTGCAGAACTTAAATATAAAAAAGGGTACAACTATTTTCTAGTACTAGGCAGATCTGTTGTGGCAGCCGGACATCAGCTCGCAGTTTGGAAACTTTGCTTACAAATAAGTAGTTTGTAAGGAAAAGGAGACCAGCTGCAGCTTTGTGGCTATCAAACATTCTCTCAAAGCCAAACTGTCTGGTTTGGAGGGTGAAACCTTGACATCAGCACCAGCTCAGCTTCAAAGGCGGACACAGCTTCCCCACTGCTCATCACTTGGGGACATACCCGACTGCGAGTATCTACCAGGACTTTCCACCCTTGCCGGGGAATCCACTGGGACTCCACCACCAGCTCTTGCAACTTTAGTATATTGCAGGTCGCTGCTACTTACATGCGCCCTCACCCTCAGCATACTGTAGGGTGGTTAGCCGCGGTTTACCATCCCCCCAAAAGTAAGTATTGTTGGGGTACTGAGTGTGTCTATGATGGTGAAGGGTTGATAATGATATCAGAATCTGCCTTACTACTTACAGCTCCCACAGCTAAGGGTGTCTCAATGACCAAACTGAGCCACACTTGTGCAACCACTGACTATGTAAATGATGCTCGTTTAGATGCATTGTGTCCATTCATCTCATTTGCAAACGCAGCACCGCATCCCTGCCTGGATGTCTGTCAGTAACACTGAGACCTGCCCGGCTGAATCTGGAAAAGGATCATTACAGCCCCAGAGCTTCTCAGGAGCCAAACACTGGTGCTCCCCCCACATCACCTGTGGAACGAGGTACAACCACAAAGACATCCCCATCGATACCAAGGCTGCCTAGTCTTGATTCCTCCACCCGACGCCTCCTGCTCTTTATCTCACTCGGGTTGGTTCCTTTTCATCCTTCTTTCTCACTCCCACACTGTTTTCCTATCTTTCTCTTCTTCTCTATTACTTCTCAGTTGTTTGACTTTCTCTGTAACAATGAAAAGAAAGTTCCCGTCTCTAAAAGTGAGTGTCGGTGCCCACCACCTGCTACCACCAGCACAAATTAAGCATGCATCTGCCCCAGAGAGGAGCCACCATGTGTGAAACCTGCAAGCACAGGGAGTGTGCTGTCTGCGGAACTGACAGCTGTACGGAGGGAAGGAGAAGCGACCGACAAGGATCATCGTGAGCGCATAACACCAACCTAGGAATAAAATAACTTCTGGTACATCACCGTACAGCTGGGTCGAGAGAAGCACACTGCACAATACCACACACTGCAACGCCGCTGTGTGCCGCAGAGACAGTGGGATAAGGGCTACAAGATCCGTATTACCTCTTGGCAAAAGGCTAGCAATTATGCATGGACGTCAAAAGAGTGGGGGATCCATAGTCTGGGTCCCTGAACCTGAACCAGTAAGAGTTGTTCCCCAGAGACTGATGGGGTTTGAAAGGGTCAGTGATATGTCTGATGAAATCACTTGGTGAGGCTTCATTAAATACACAGACTGTAAGGAAATGCCCCTTTTGCATGTTCACCCCCACATTTTTGGACTGATGCTGCTAGTTTTTCAATTCTGAGAGAGCACTGACGGCTGCTAACCAGAAGTCAGTGCCAGTGTTCTAACCCTACACCAAAAATATGTTGAATTGGCTATACTCTATTGGCAAGTACGGACTTACTTATAAGTCCCAAATAAATGGTACGCAGGGTACCAACAGCATTTATGGCAGAGTGTCCATCTAGGGCTGCAGCACTGTTTGTGCCACACTGAGTGCAACAAAGTACAAAATGGCTCCTAGCCACCTGCCACTGCAGATAGGAAGAGCAGTGTTTACGCTGTTAGTTCAACTTTGCCATTAAAACTAATGGCAAAGCCACCCCTTCCCTTAATGCTATATATATATGTCTCCCCTAGGGAAGGCCTATGGAGCCCTGTGGGAGGGAGCTGTATATTATTAAGAAGGACATATATTTTTCATATGTCTTAGCAGCAACACTTCCAAATTGTCTTTTGCTGTGGAAAAGTAAGAAGCCCTATTGGCTAACACAGGGTTACCAGCTGGCACTCCAGCCTGGCCAACCTCTGAATGGAACTACCTAACTGGGTCGAGTAAGGTATCAAATTAATCATGGCATTAAATGCGATTTGATGGACAAGTTAAGTTAATGTCACTTTTAAAGTTAAGCAACTTTTGGAAAGGTGCCTCTCTGTGCCCCAGCTAGTCCAGTGGTCTCACAAAGGCACTGACAGACAGCTTTCTGCCTGCCTAGGAAGACATGTGATTGACTTCCAGGCTCAGGAACAAAGGCAGTTGCAGCAGTGCAAGGTGTTACCTCCTCTCCCAGGATGTCCACTCAGGGTGTTAGCCCAAAAAGCGAGCTTCAAAGGGGAAGCCCCCTTTGAAGGGCTGACAGATACAACACCCCTAGGCAGGATGCATTTTGTTCATATAAACATAGTGGAGACAGAGAGGGAAAACATGTTCCCAAATAGGTTTTCCTGTGGGCGTGTAGCCTACTGGCAGACACACCTATAGGGTGGGCTACCAGGCTCCTGACGACCAAAGAAGGGTCGTGCCATCTTGCAAGGGGCAAGAATGTTGCACTCTGGGATAGCCAGATGCCACACATTGCAGGAAACACATCACTATGACGGAGGGGACCCAATAACTCAAACCGACAAGTTGGTAGCCACTGCCGAGGTTTTGGCTCTACCAGTCGCCGCACGCACAAGAGGACAAATCCGAGCTAGCTGAAAGTTGCACTTGTGTCTGCTGAACCCCGGTTGGCTATCATACTCCAGATTCCTCGTAGCCAAGGGATACTAGCTGCCACCTAACCATTTTGCCCTAACCGCGGTGCAAAGAAACCAGTAGCCCAGCATCGGCTGGCCTGCTACTGCAAAGTAGAGGACATTGGCCACAGAGACCGGGATCCCTCAATGTCGCCACACATCACCCGTGGAGGGGGGTCAACCAAAAAGAGCACCTTGGAGCACCTATTGCCTGTAATGTCAACATCAGGACTACTCCATTGATGTGTATGGCGGTTGTCCTGCAAAGTTTGGAAATCACTCAAAAAATGCTCCAGTGGACAGGTACCTGTCCAAAGTATCCTTTCTGGCCTCCTAGACCTCTGTCCTGCCGGACTTGATTGCCCAACTCGGACCGGAGTACTCAAATTAACTCTTTTAAACTTTTCAAAAGTTTACAAACTTTTTGTTGACCAAAGCTTGTATGCGGTTATATATAAAGGTTATAAAAGCTTCTAAAATCTGTATCTCTGAAACCCTTTGGTGGATATTGATGATTAAGGTCTCTAAAAATTCATAAACATATACTCTATTTTTATAAATTGGTGTCCGTGTTTTGTAGCTTTCTTAGTTCGTTGCTTGGTGCCGTTAAATGCCTTACACTCAGTTCCTTTGCCAAGCCTTACTGCTCGTAGTCACAGCTACCCAGAATTGAGCTTAAGGCTAAGTAAACAAGCCTGACTGGACTCACGACGGCATGTGCGAGTGCACTTCACGATGAGGCCCCACAGCCATATCACGTCGTACACCCCCGAGCCCCGAAGCAAAGAATTTGGAAATGCTTCTTCAGAATGCTCAATATTTTGTATAAAAATTAATAAAAGATCTTCAATGAAGACAACATGCAAGCTTTTTCAATTAAGTTCACCACCTCCAAATAATGAATGAATGTGCATTGCAGCTCAATCAATCCCGAGCCCGGAAATCACAATAATGAAAATTATTTGCAGCTCTGAGAGACACAGGGCTACTGAGCTGATCAGTAACAGTGCCAAGTTATTTGTGAATATAACTGCATCAAACACCGAGGCAAATTCAGCTTCTTTTATGCCCATCTTAGGAATGCAGCTTGTTTGCTCCAGGATACATTAAGTAGTTGTCATACCCCTTATCTTACATCACTGTTGCTATTATTTATCGAGTGCAAACTGAGAGCTGGAATGGTATCCTGGATCCAGCGCCTGGATGCCCTCCTGGGAAATAAGCTGTGCTATAGAAATCCACAAAACATAATATATTGGGGACACTGGCCATTGCCCGACCCTACCGTGAATTGAATACGAAACATGTAGTTTCCGGGAAGAGATACAGATTATATTTATTTTTGCTAAACTAAAAAGTGCATTTCTCACTTTTCCTTCTGTGTTATTTAAGAATACGTTCAGCATTTTCAAGGCACTAGTGCACAGATTTCAGTCATTCCCAGGTGCGCTGCAGTGAAGCATTTGTTTACAATCGCCAACACGTTGCAGCGTTCAGTTTCCCTTTGCAGCACAAGAGGATTTTGCACTTTTTATTTTATTCTGAAAACACTTTGGTTCTGACAACATTCTACCAAGACACCCCAGTGATTCATACCCCGTAGGTTTTCACAATTCCACACACACGTACAAACACAAAGGTTTAGCCCACCAATTTGTCTCCAAGTCCAATCTTGTAGGTATGTTGGTTAAAGGGTGTCGCCCGAACCCCTGACACTGCTATGCAGGGGACCCCCTCACCTGATCTCTTTCAGTCCCTCGCGCTGGATCACCTGCAGAATTTCTTTATGGCTCATAGGCGTGTTGGGGTGTTTCTCCAAGACCTGGAAGATAGAAAGAGCATACAAGAGTCAAACTCTCTGATACGCCTCCTCAAAATAAGAACTTGTTTTCATGAATGTTACTTATATTCTAATGGGTGGAAATTATACATGCCCATGAATTAAAATTCAGCTAGAACAGAGAACTACCCAGAGGCAGGCGCAGAGCTGTGATGAAAGGAGGAGCTGCTGGGGGGTGAAAAGTTATATCTCAGTCGTAGGTAGAGAGAGAGAATGGCCTTTACTGGTGCACAGTCCACCGAGATATCACATTTCCAGGGCTTCGCCCACAAGTCGTGATAGTACCACCATTTCAACAAAATAGTGTCTCAATGGCCCACCTTCATTCATTTAGATTTTATTTTTAAAAGACATTCTCTTCCTAAATGGTTCTGTATTTTTATGAAGGTGTTTGTGCTTCTGTGCTTCCAAAGCCTCAAAGAACGAGGAAGCACGCGCAAAGCACATCCCACCATCATTCTGCTTTGAGTTTAGCGCTGCAAAAGATTTACCAAGTGTGCACAATTTTTCTGATCACAGGGTCCAGCTTTTAAAATCTCTGAGACAATGAATCCTATAGGTACACCAGGAGGTTCCAACTTTTTCTGTAACGAGAGCTACTTATGATCAATAAAAACCATCTCGAGCTACTAATTTGAATAGTGGTGTATGCCTACACGTGGATAATAAACAATAGCCATAGATTAAATGTCCCTGGCACCAGGGTTATAATAGTAGTAATAAACCTCCCAAAGTTACATGATCTATCACTCAAATATCAGTTTTAAATATATTTTGCAAATTCAACCATCAGTTTATCAGTTCTGAAAATACACACATTTTTGTTTCAAATACATATTTTTCAATTTTGGTATACACATAATTCAGTCAAGCAAAAGCTTCTAGTTTAGTAGGCTGGACTGGACACAGAACAGCTACTTCTAGGTAGCTGGAGAGCTACCAACAGCTCACAACCTACTTGCTGGAGAAGTTTGGTGCCAGTGCTCAATTTGTAAATAAAAACATGCCCAAAGCCCTCCTCTTAAACACGCGGCTGCTGCAATTAAATGTGCGAACATGGAATACTGAGGCAGCGTAATCCTGAAGCCATCTCAAGGCTCTTCAATCCATTTACAGTCACTCCCTGCCCCTTCAGCTCACTCTTGCAGCTTTCTCCTTTTGTGACTTTTTTAGTTTTTCTCTTCCTCCGTCTTTCCCGTGTGTCTTTTGCTCGCAGTAAATGCTAGAAGCAGAAAAATAAGTGCCAGTGCCCCGTACCGGAAACAACAAGAACAAAGTAAGCACTTCCTGGTGTAGACACTGAAAGCCTCAGGTTAGGAGAGCATTTGCAGGATTTCAGGCCAGAGAAGGCATATTTTTAGCAAACTCTGTAGAATACTGTTGGAAGCGAGCACATAAAGGAGGCTAGCATTATTCTCTTGACCAACAATAGTTCACTGAAAAACACCTTGGGATGGGCAGATGTTTCAGGGCCTTAGGAAATGAGCAAATTCACAGCACGACAACTTACAATGGTATTAAAATCAGAAAAAGAATATTCAACAGTATTAGAATGTTCAACACAACAGATCTATATTGGTGGGAGAATGTATGGAGGCGGTGAAGAGTGTTAAAACATGTATCTCTCGTCTCTGGTGTAAAATAACAAATTCATGGGAAAACAGCTCTAATTCCTAAACCTGGCGTTAGCCCTTCACCCATTTGTGTGAGCCTTTTATTATCAACTTGAAGCGTGTAGAACAGGCTCAAATAAACCTGCCTTCATTTCTAGCTAGGAGATTACACACAAGAGAAGCTATCACACAAGTACTTAGACAACTCACAAACTAATAAAGTTAGCCCTTTGTCTAGCAGTCTTGTAAGGAGGAAGAAAATATAAATTCCTCACTGGTACATCTGGCCATGCCACTGTCCTCCAGCAGAGGGCGCTGTGTACCTTAGTACCAGTCACAAAACTATCACTTAGGTTTCAAGGAAAAGAGGCGGAACAACCCTCCGCTTTCCTTGATTTATTGTCAGGGATGTCGGGTGGGGCAGTCCTTGTAAGTTTAACCCTCCTAAATCACGACATATATGAAGATAACGCTCTCCAAGAGGGTAATATAGTTCTGACATCAGTTATCACAAATCGCAACTGAATTATTTATTTTTTTTAAACAAAACGGTGTCACACAAGGCCTTCAGGGGGACGAAAAAAAATGGGGGTCTCTAAAAGGGTTGTGGTCTATGCTATTAAGGGCGAGGCTTAAACATGTAAACTAACTGGTCTGTGACTCCCATGGTGTGCCACCCAATCAGAATGTTGGTTACTAGGATGTTGCATCCAGATAGATAACGCAACAACTCACATACACCTAAAACCAGCCAGGACTATTGACTTTGTCAGTCGTTGTTAGCTGTTTAAGATAAATGAGTAACAACAATGATGTCATTAATATTGAAAATGTTTAAATTCTGAAATTATGAGAATCAAACATTACAGTGGTATGTGGAGTGGCTATTGTTGCGGACAGCGTGTCTCAATCACTCGTTAGGTTCACTCTATGATAGACATGTACGCCAATATTCTCACCACAACTCTTTCATCTGCATTTCTTACATCTCATTTCTTTCCTCTTCTGCATCCTCTTTTCACTGCCCCCTGGATGCACTTTCTCCCATCTCCTGAGCTTGATCGCTCACACACAACTTACACACTCACCTGTTAATCGTATTTTCATTTTGCCCCGTCAATAGTTTGACACTTGTGTACCTCCTTTGTGCATATTTGCACAAAATCACAATTGCAACTGGAATAGGCTCTGTGCGCTGTGCAGAGCCCTAGGATTGGCTGTGCCTGTGTTCTGAGCATCTTCTGCAGGCGCTGTAAGAAACCTGTCCCGCCTTCAGCCTCCCCTCCAGAGCTCTCAGTCGTGGCCCGTTATAAATACATGGAGGTGATTAGTTGAAAGCAGGCACTATACAAGCGTAATATGCTAAACGTCTCTGGAGCGTCTAACACTCTTAGGAAAAGCAATATTAAGTAAAACGTGAAATATAAACAGGAACCAAACCGCTGGCTCGGTCAGTGTTTCAAGGTTAACGGTACCCGATGGGTACCCGTTTCAGTCATTTCAGTGTCCCTTCTTAATTACCACTGGGCAGGGCTTTAAGTGGGATGAAAAAACTGGGGGGGCTCTCAAAGGGGCGTAGCTGATGCAATTAAGGGCGTGGCTTAAAAACATGCAAGTAAAAAATCTGTGCTTAGCCTAGCGTGCCGCCCGACTGGTATTTTGCTGCTTCTTTCGGTCATTGCGTCCAGATATTTGACGCAACAAGTAACATTACACCTAAAACAAGCCAGAACTATTGGCTTTGTCAATGTTTGTTAATTGTACAAGTATGCAACAACAAAGGCTTTGTTGTATAAAATATTGAAAATGCTTCAGTTCTGAAATGATGAGACTGTGAAAGAACGGTAACGAGTCTCTTTGAAGTTACATCAAAGCCATTAAAGGGCGGTACTGATGCAGAGTTAAGATTTGTTTTTGCCCTGAAGGTGAGGGCAAAGCTGGCGAGCCCGATAGGGACCCGCCTCAACATGTGCTTTTTAGAACTGCTGGTGCTGAGCACCGGCAGGACCCGGCCCACTTAAAGCTCTGCTGTCACAAGTTTGAAGGACACGGTCAGTTCGGCCTTTTGCCCGAATGTCGCCATCGAACTTATTACAATTAAACTGACCTGTTCTTTACAGCACCTAGTAATCATTACAAATCATTGGCACTATTTAAAATGAAGTTTGAACAAGCTTCCACAAACTTCATTATTTTGCCATCATATCTACTCTTCATCTAATTCCCACTAGTCTCTTTGCTCCCTTTAATGTAAAATACATTTTGCTTCTTCTGTGCTCCGAACATCCCAAATTTATATCATGTCTACAGGACTCCCAAGACAGTTGGATAGACTACAAAAAAAATAATTCAGGCAGCACACCTCATCATAAAATAAAATATGTTTCATTTCATCTATTTTTGAAATTTTATTTAGCACAAACTCGGCCCAAGGGAATCGCAGCGCTTTACATGAGAACCAGTTACATCCCACAAAGTCAGAATCTTGTTTTTTTTTTTTTTTTTTTTTAGGCAGAGGAGATTAAAGGCCTGACTACGACCTTGGTGGCTGGGATACTCCGTCACAAATGTGACGGCTATTCCGCCCGCCGTATTACAAGTTCCATTGTATCCTATGGAATTTGTAAAAGGGAGGGTGGGATATCCGTCACGTTTGTGACAAAGTATCCCATTCGCCAAGGTCGTAATCAGGCCCTGAGTGATGTGCCCAGAATCACCAACGACAAGACTCAAACCTGGTTCCAAAGTCGGCAGCTCTGGCCGCGAGGCCACATGCTGTCACCATGCTGTGCATTTTTTGTTCCCCAACTATTACCATGGCGCAATTTAGGGAGTATGCAGGTGGGCGGAGTCTCGTCCCACCACCCCCACACTATAGTTGGAGAGGGGACTCCTTCCACCTTACCTAAGGCACAAGGAGGCTGAGAGGTGTCACCTTGTGCCCCAGCACTGCAGCTGCTTGCATTACTCTGACCAGGCCATAGGGTGTTTGCAAACCCCCATCCCCACTAGTAGCACCACCTTCATGTGTGAGAGAGGCCCAGGTGGGGGCTAGGTTTGAATCTCTTATCTTCTATCTCCCAATGAAGTACAGCTCTTTTATGCAGGAAACAGGCATGCATTTACAGGAGGTCTGACGTTTCAAAAAATGACCCCAACACATTATGTTTACCAAACAAAGTTAAACGATGCAATACCAAGTTCCGTACGTCTAAGAATAGTGCCCTTTCTGTCATTTCTGAACCCAATTACACACTGATATGTGGAAATAATACTTGTGATTTATAAATAGTAAAATAAACCAAAATTCATATTGCCACCTTTCAGCATGGCTATGCCAATGCTTGTTGTCGTAAGTGGGGAATATTAGAAGGGTTTATAATTACTTATTGTGATGTCACAGAGACACCATTTTGAATTAAATATGCTAATTAACCCCCCTCCCAAAGTTCCCAGGACTTGTTTCCTGATTATTAACTGAAGTGAGCCAACACAGTTATGAGTGTGGTTGGAATGGACAAATGGGAACCTGGACGGGTTGAAGTTCATCACTAAAATTCAGACATTCCCAGAAATTGAGAGAGCAGGTACCGGCCACTCACCTCCCCAACCGCCCCCTCCAAAGACCCACAATCCACATTCTCACAATGTATATTATGAGTGCCAAATATCTAAGACACAATACAACAGACCACACCCCTTCCCCCAAGAAAAGACACACAAACCTAATATACATTTCTTGCCTATAACCAAACAACGCAGACACAAAAAATCATGCAAAATTACACTCAGGGCTAATGTGTCTTTTCTTATGAAATAGAAGACATAACAGAGTCACAATATTTTTCAGGCAAGTTTATTCTACAGGACCCTACGCTGCACAACACTCACACTTCTAGCTTCCCCGTACCATTCTTTTAAACCAGACCCCGACTTTCATAAACAACCGATATATCAACTTCCATGCACAAACTACCACCAAACATATTACCCACTCCCATGCGCCTCAAGACCTCCCACAAGTACTCCCACCCAGGGTGTCAAATGCCTTCTCGATATCCAGTGCCACTAGAGCTCCCTTCCAAACCCACCCCCTGGACCGAGTGCACCACATGGGAGACTCGTCGTAGATTCATGTGGGTACCCCTCACGAGCATAAAACTGCATTTATCCTCCTCCACAAGGCTCGAGACAACCTGCTGCAGCATTTTGGCCAGTATCTTAGAGAGGATCGTTGTATCTACGTTCAACATGGAGAGAGGCCTATAAGACCCTGGATCCCCCAAGGTCTTTATCCGGCTTAGGGATCATCACAATGAGAGCCTTGCGCATCTGTCCTGGTAGCCTTCCGGAGCATCTCCTATTCCGATCAGTAAATCGGAATAGGTCTGTTAGTACCCCACCGGTAGGCCATCCGGTCCCGGGCATTTACCATGGGCCATTTCTCGGAGGGCAGCACATAGCTCTTACCCTCCAGTCCCTCTCGCTGTGCCTTAGTTAGCCTCCATCTCCTGGAGTGTGTCTGCTATCAGTGCCTCGTACACCCTCGCCAGGTGCTCGCGCAGCAGGGTATTAACACCCAACTGTGCTGCCACCGTAGTTCCGTCTGCCCGGGTCATGGATAAAATGAGTAGTAGTGGTGGTGGTGGTGGTTGGGGGGCTGGGGGGAGAAGGTCTTTGTCTTTCTCCCTTAAGCAGCCATGCCAGTAGTCACCCAGATTGTCCCCCTTCAGGTGCAGTCGTTGTCTGAAGTCGCTCCTTGTATACTGGTCTAACCTGTCCCATATATTCGCCATGCTGCGCTGTGTCATTATTCGTGCCCCACCCTCTGCTCCCCATCTTCCCTCGTCGCTGCAGGCTTGTTGCTTCCTCCTCCCCTTGTAGCAGGTCTTTTTCCAGCCGCCTTCTAATGCCGCAGACCCTAGATAGGCCTTCTCCCCTCACTACTACCTTCAGTGCATTCCACTCTGTGCCCCTCAGCAGGGTAGAGTTCAAATCAGTATCAATATCCCCCTGCAACACTGTCTGGATCGCCTCTCTATATATTGGATCGCCCAGAGCTTCCGTGTGAAGACACCACAGTGGGATCCTGGGGTACTGTCTCCCTAATCCATATTCCATCAACAATGGTGTGTGGTCAGACAGGAATCGCACCAAATACTGAGCTCCCAGCACATTGATCGGAGATTAGGAGATTTTAATTTAGAAGATTAGGAATCTAGGACATTAGGACATTTTTATTTGTGGGCAGAGGGGGATTTCCCCCCCCCCCATTTCAGGAATTACAGAGCGCATGTGAAATTCCAGGTCTTCAACAACTGGTGCAGGGGCTTATTCACCAGGGGGAGTGGGAGTAGGGGGGGTGTCATACAATAGATTTTTTTTTTCTCCCTCGTGGATTAATTTCAGTAAAGAACGTTACCCCTCTTTGTTGGAGGGACCATACGCTAATATCCTTTCACTTAAATGCTCTGGAATGTCTTGCTACTAAGAGAGATGCAATTTTTGGGAGGAAGGGGAGGGCTTGGCATAAACTTGTTCAGCACTCTGGTGGGCATATCTTTGATTTGTCTAGTACCTTTGATTGCATCTTTCAATTGAAACTAATTGCCTAATAATAAAGAGATTACAGTGACCTTGGACAAAATAGTCCCCCTAACTAAGCGAAAATCCTGTGCAATCAACCATCTGCCCCATGGTACAATGAGACATTAAAAGCGTCAAAACTAGAATGTAGGGACCTTGAAAGGAAATGGCATCGGTATTATAGGGAAGAAGATAAACAACATCTAAAGTGAACTCTAAATAAGTATCAAAAGGAAAATCGTATAACTAAAGCTACCTTTTATATGGATTCTATCTTGGCCGCCCATTACAGAGCAAAGAAGGTTTTTTATATTTTCCAGGATTTATCGAATCCGCATTGCTTAAAAAAAGATATCATCCTTACGCAGAAGCTGTGTGACGATCTGGTGGTCTTTTCTGAGAAGATTAGCAAGATCCTGGAGGATACTGGAAGCTCCTCAGAGGTGGATTCAGCACCATTACCAATGATTTACTGAAAGCATTGCCATGAGTGTTGCTTCCTTGCCTGACACTGAAGCTTTAGAAATGTTGAGGCCTGGCACTGAAAATAGGTTTGATCATTCTGAGAATACCAATTGCGGTATTGAATTCTTTGAACCAATCTCAGAGGAACGTTTTCTAACCTTTGCCTCGTCCACGAAGTCTCGATCCCCATTAGAGCCTCTTCCGCTGAAACTGTGGAAAGAAATGTCCCGATGAGCTTAAGCCGTCACTGCTACAACTTTGCAATCAATCTCCAAAATCAGGATCAGCACCACGCAGCTGGGAGAAAGCTGTAGCTATGCCTCTGCTGAAGAAGCCATCAGCAGACCTGGCGGTTCCGGGTAATTATAGGCCTATTTCCTTCCTACCTTTTCCGGGGAAAATCTTGCGTTACTTTAGCAGGATTTTATCATCCTACTTGGAGTCTCACTCCTTGCTTGAGGAGGAACAAATTGGGTTTAGACCGGGCCATGGTACAGAGACAGCTCTACTGATCCATTGGGTGAGATCCGAATGAGAGCAGATAATGGACAGTCCACGGTTCTTGTCCTGTTGGATTTGTCGACCGCCTTTGATACGCTCAACCACCACACCCTTTAGACAAGGCTGGTGGATTTGGGTGTTGGCGGAACCATACAGAAGTGGATAAAATCTTATCTGCAAGGTCGCTGTTAGGCCGTGGCGTGACCCCCTTATTTATCAGATTTTAGATACATTAAACAGCGGGTGCCGCAAGGTTCAGCACTGATCCGGGCGCTGTTTAACATTTATATGCAGCCACCAATCTCTTGAATAACAACACACAACATTTATCTGGTTAACTATGCAGATGACGCGCAGCTGATTCTGTCTCTTAATAATACTCAGCCGGAGGCTATAAAAACCTTTCAGACCTGTTTAGTGGATATTGCAGAATGGATGAATGCAAACTCCCTTAAGCAAAACGGGGACAAAACAGAGTTTTTATGCTGCTCAAACAACTTCCCGATGCCACTGCCCTCAAATTTCCGGCCCTTCCTTACTGAGTTTTGCTCCTCAGAGGCAGTACACAATCCTGGAGTCACGTTTGATGATCGCCTTTCTTTAGAGAAGCATGTTAGCGAAGTGGCTGGTGTACGCTTCGCACAGCTCATGCACCACGAAAGCAGTTCCCTGTTTTACCTGGTCAGGCTAAAGCCTTAATCGCGCGGAGTGTCATACTCAGTAGACTGGACTACGGTAATGCTCTTCTTCTGGTGCCCCTGATTACCTGATCAAGACATGCACAGAGTCCAGGTTGATGCAGCAACATTGAAATTAAAGAGACCACGGAGACCATTGGCATCCAAGGCTCTCACGGAGCTTCACTGCCTCTCTGTGGCACAGAGGATTCTCTTTAAAACAATGTGTATTGTGTTTAAGGCCCTTCAGAACAAGGGACCTGTGCTGCTGCAGCGGAGAGTGGAGAGATATCCTCCGGGGAGGGCCCTTCGGTCAGCAACTGCTAATCTTGTTCAGGAACACAAGTTTGGGAAGGCTCGACAAGGGCGACGGGCCTTCTCAGTGAAGGCTGCCCGGTTTTGGAGTAGGTTACCATCTGATCGGAGAGCCCAGATAGGTTTGCTGAAATTTAGGAAAGCTTTGAAGACCTGGTTGTTCCCGTAAATAATGGAGCCCATTATAATGTACTGTTCTTAGCCTTTTACTCCCCTGAAAACACTTGCTGCCTCAGTGCCAGGATCCCAGGCTGGTCGCTGTGCGCTCTATAAGTACTATAAATACATATTCATTCATAAATTGATGACACTTTCCTCCAACACCAAAAATGTACCCAGACAGCTGTATGCACCGTAGGCAGGAGTAAAACAAATACATCATTAAGAGATCCCACTGTCACCTCAGACGTTACCCTTTCGGCCATCCTCATCCCATGTCTGACCATCTTGAATATTAATTCTCCTTCACAGTATCATACACCTCCTTTTTAGACGCGGTTGCAAATACCCCATTAGCTTCATGCCCAAGCTGCCTCCACTTACCCTCTGTAATCTATAACAATTTGGATTTAATTCTGCAAAATTTCAGTTTTGTCACAATTCTTGCAAAGACCACACTCACTCCCCATGTCCACATGTCTACTGCTGGTCACCAATACACACCACTGATGTATCTATCGAAAGCGGATATTCCCATGTGCCCTGTGTGACACCGATAAAAAAATTCTTATACCAAAGGGAGGGATAATCTCATCACCACACATCAGCACACAATTTTTCACTGCTAATTCATTTTGCCCCTTAAAAAGGACTTAAACTCTTTGACTAATTTCCTCTCGAGGCTACCCCTCAAAGTGCTCCCATAAAGTCTTCACTCATAAATCTATCTGCATTGATTTACACTATTTGTCTTCGGAAGTGCAAAAAATTCTGGCCACTTGACACTCAGTTTCCTCTGCTTCACAGACTCTAGAACACCGCAGTAGCAATTGCGACATGCATTCTGCGTGCATATTTTGTATCGCGACATGCATTCTGCGTGCATATTTTGTATCGCGACATGCATTCTGCGCGCATATTTTATATCGCGACATGCATTCTGCGTGCATATTTTATATCGCAACATGCATTCTGCATGCATATTTTGTATCGCGACATGCATTCTGCGTGCATATTTTGTATCGCAACATGCATTCTGCGTGCATATTTTGTATCGCAACATGCATTCTGCATGCATATTTTGTAATACTTGGGCATTCTCAATTCTGGAACGAAAAGTTTGAGGCTCTGCTGGTAATATCTACCCGAGAAAGTTCTGCTTTCACCGGAAGGTAAAACGCTAACCAGAGGCTTATGGTCGCTCCTATTTACAATTTTTCCACATACATTCTGTAATGCTCTCTTACCGAAGGGCATGCTAATAACTCCTTCACCACCACCAATAATTACTTTCAGCTTTTCCGAGTGTTCCCTAACCTTACAGAGCAATGCATTCTTGATTACAATGTCTCTGCATCAGAACTGCTCCCATGCTAACTCTTACACTAATAATACACTTTTTTCCAACCACAAATGGCCCTACAGAGCACCCACAACTTACCAATTCACTTTCTCAAATCCTACATTTTGTCCATTAGCCTACTCGTATTTTCTTTTTCAAAAGCTTCCTAAAGGATTCTGGTTTTTGCACATAACCATGAAAAAATTTGGTATGAAATTCTGTTAGACCCAAAAAAACAGAGACTGGTTGATTTTTGGATTTAGAAGACAGGGCATCAATCAGTCAATCATTAGATTTATAGAGCACGGCTTATCACCCCGAGGGGTATCCAGGGGCTGGGGGTTGTCGCTGCAAGCTGGTGGCTATTCCTAAAAAAGCCATGTTTTGAGCTTTCTCCTGAAGTCAATGATGGTGTTCGTGGTTCGCAGGTGGTTGTGGGGGGATGTTCCAGATCTTGGTGGTGAGGTGGAATGGAGACACTGACCACTGGGGGAAGGAGGCAGTTTTTTTTTGCCTAAGTAGTTAATATGGAGGAGACTCGTTCATTATCCAAATTAATAACAGCTTTCACATAATCGGGTTTGGGTTTTATCCCACACACAGAAAAGTTGTGATCCTATATTCAGCTCCAGTGTATCATAACATATATCTGTCCAATCTCAATATCAAACCTTTGTCAGATAAAATCTTTAGAACATCCTCATTGTGTTCTTTACCATACACAAGCATATTGTCCTGAAATGCTACAGCCCTTTCCAGACCCTCCAAAGTCTTCTTCATAAGATGATGGAGTACACATGAAGCTCTCGAAAGACCGAATGGCACACCTTTGCACTCCAATTCTCCTTCCAGAGTGATAAGTAGCGAAATCCTTTCATTCCTCTCACAACAACCTGATGGTAGGTGATTGCGAGATCTGAACACATTGCTGCACTTGCCAATGTAGACATAATTCTGTGGTTGCAAGGGATATGCATCCGCCCAAATGGCATTATTCAATCTCTGAAGAACGATGCACACAGTCCTGTCGCAATAGGATGATATTAAAGGTTTATAACATCCTTAAACCAAAGAACTACCTGACAGCAGGATGGGCTCTGTATCTAAAACAGAAATGTATCCGGTTTTGCTTTGGTCACCTGCCAGCCCTTTCTTGCTTTCCACCCTAAACTCACCAATCTCTCTCTGCACCATCATTCTTGACCACGCATTCCCTTCCAGAATACTACCTCCGAATTCTCCACCACTCTGTTAATGTTCACTGCCACACACTGGATTAAATCTGCACCACCAACAGCCGGTCCTTCCTGTTCACTGGGATCTGATCCCTTAAGACCGGTCCATGACTCAGTGTTCAGTGTTGCCAGTAAGGATCTACGTGCAGCAATCAGCTCTTCAATTGACTCATTCTCCTGCTTCTTTTAAGATTAGAATTTATTATGGTGCATGACCACATTTTACACTTCCTCTGAAGAACATGTTTTACATATTCAAATGCATCTAATCCTATCATGTTCTCCAGCAGAGGCAAATGATTACATTCTCCTAACCCCACCCCACTCAAAAAATGTTTGAAGAGAGCTAGTTTCATTGTTATTTTATTTTCCTTTCCAGGACTCTACATGCGTCATGAACACTTCATACAATTCCCCAATGGCATTATAATTTTGCCACTGTAGGAAGCTGGCTCTGTATATACTATATCAAAATGAGATGTACTGTGCACACAGTCCAGAGGTTCCCCAGAGGCTAAAGTGGATAATTCTAATGCTCTCTTTTGTGAAAGTGTGGTCGAGCAGTTAGGCTTATCAGAGGGTAGTGCAAAGCATTTGTTGTACACACACAGACAATAGAAGAATCACACACTCAATGACTTAACTCCAGACCAATGGTTTTTATGTAGCAAACATATATGTTCTTAATTTATTTCTAGAAGCACAATATTCAAGTTGCAGGTATGTACATTAATAAATATGTATTCCAAATATGAATCAATATAACTTTGTTTGGAATCGGTAAGTTATACAGTTTAAGAGTAAATGGCAATAATCTGTTTTAAAAGTTGACAGCGCAATTTTCAGAAACAGTTCCTGGGAGGGGCAGAAAAGTTAGTATGATTTACTGGTAATTACTTGACTTACAGTTCCAGTCTCCTGGGATTAAGAAGTCCACAGGTTGGGGTTCAAGTTAACCCCAAACACTCACCACCAGCAACACGGGCCGGCTGGGTGCAAAGGTCAAAGTTGAGGCAAATTTAACATGGGCTTCTCTGGAGACTGGGGGCACTCGGTTTCAGATCTGCTTGCAGGTAAGTACCTGTGTCTTCGAAGGGCAGACCTGGGGGGTTTACAGGTGCACGGGGGCACCAAACACACACCCTCAGTGGCACAGGGGCGGCCAGGTGCAGGGTGCAAACCGAGCATCGGACTCCCAATGCTTTCCTATGAGGGAACCCAGTGGGTCACTTACATGCAGCAGGCTGGTTCCAAGAGGTTGGTTCGGGAAAACCACAGGCTGGACAAGTAGGAGGCCGCCTGCTGAACGCTGCTGCACCAGTGGTTGGGTTCTCCAAGGCCTGCGGGCTGCAGGTGCAGTGTACCTTTAGGCATCGGACATCTTTGTCCGGAGCTTTTGCAGTCAGGGGGTCCTCTGGATTCACACTGCAGACGTCGTGGTAAGGGGCAAGAGTGGTCAACTCAGGTTGGGTACTTGCTTGAAATCGCCTGGGGATCCTCTCTAGCCAGTTGGGCCACCTGGACACAGGCCAGAGGGCGTCAGGTGCAGAGTGGTCAGGACTCACGGATCTGTGGAGACTCTGGAGTCCTTAGTTGGAGTTTCTTTCTGGACAGGGCCACTGTCCATGGGCGTTCTTGGCCCTCTGTGATCCAGGGCAGCCTCTGGAGCTTGGCAGAGGTCGCTGGTCCCGCAGGATGCGTCACTTTTCTTTTGCAGGTTCTGTGAAGCAGGAGACAGGCCGGTGGGGCTGGGACCAACTTTTTGTCTTCCTTCTTCTCTGCTGGGGTTTCAGCTTAGCGTCCTTCTTTCTTCTTGTGAGGTCACCAGGAATCTGATGATCTTGGTTCAGGTGGAGGGGGCTTAAATACTGAATTTAGGGGTGTTACAGGGTCAGAAGGCAGTAGCTAATGGCTACTGTCCCTAAGGGTGACTACACCCTTCTTGTGTCCACTCCCTTTGGGGAGGGGGACACAAACCTAACTTTATTGGTCCCTGTCAAAAAAAACAAGATGGAGGATTCTGCAGGGAGGGGGTCACCTCAGCTCTGGACAGCTTAGGGGTGGTCACTCCTTCCTGCTTTCCCTAATTTTCCTTTCGGATTTGCCACTAAAAGTGGGGTTTCATCCAGGGAGCAGGCAACTCCACTAGCTGGGGTGCCCTGGGGCACTGTAACAAGAGGCTTGAACATTTGAGGCTCACCACCAGGTATTAAAGTCCCTGCAGGGGGAGGTGTGAAGCATCTGCACCCAGGACAGGCTCTTTTTCTGGCCACAGAGGCTCTCACCCCATGTGGTCAGAAACGTGTCTGAAAATAGCAGGCTGGCAAAGACTGGTCAGCCCTACACTAGCAGTTGGGCTGGCATGCAGGGGGCATCTCTAAGATATCCTCTGAGTGCATTTCTCAACAAATCTCACACTGGCATCAGTGTGGATTTATTGTGCTGAGAAGTTTGATACCAAACTTTCCAGTATTCAGTGAAGCCATTATGGAGCGGTGGAGTTCGTAATGACAACACTCCCAGACCATATACTCAATATGGCTATAATGCACTTCCAGTGTCTAAGAATGGTCTTAGACACTAAAGGGACATATTGCTCATGCAGCTATGCACATACCTGTGGTACAGTGCACCCTGCCTCTGTGCTGTAAGGCCTGCTAGAGGGGTGACTTACCTATTCCACAGGCAGTGGTTTGTGGGCATGGCACCCTCGGAGGGGTGCTATATTGACTTTGCTTTTTTCTCCCCACCAGCACACACAAGCTGTGAGGGCAGTGTGCATGTGTTTGGTAAGGGGTCTCCCAGGGTGGCATATTACATGCTTCAGCCATTGGGGACCTTCCCTGGCCACAGGGCCCTTGGTATCATGGGTACCTTTTACAAGGGACTTAACTGTGTGCCAGGGTGTGCCAATTTTGGAAACAAAGGTACAGATTTTGGGAAATAATACTGATGCTGGGGTCTGGTTAGCAGGTTCCCAGCACACTCTCAATCAACAAGGGCACTTTCCTACAGCCACCATGGTATAAAAGCAGTGATGGTGGTGGTAATACAGGTACAACGTTCACTTATTCGAACAAAATACAATAATTTGGGGAGGTCTGTGCTGGAACATAATAAACATGTGTCATCACTATAGTCTGTATTTCTAAATTTCCTCAAGAGAAATGTAGTGGACCTAACATCAATTTTTTCTGATGTCTTGATGTCCACGAAAACACAGGCATCTCTACTTGCTGACTTTATCCCATTTAGGAGTCTTATTAACATGTAGCTTTTTTTTTCTTTAATGACAGCTGGGTTTTTTTTTCATTCAGGGCCTTATCTGTTTTCCTTAGCAAATTGCTTTTCTGTATGCGCACAAACAAGTACCCATTGTAACGCGGAAGCACACGTCCACATCAGCCCTTGCAGTTTTCACATTTGTTGTTGACTGGCCCATTGTTCAACTCATCAAGGACCCAAGATGGCCGCCCGCACAGTGCTGCTGGATCAGCCTGACTTTGCCCAACTGTCCAGTTTGAACTTTACAGGCTACACTGGTATGTCTCCTGCCTTAGGGCTCCGCGCACCAATGCTGCAATCAGCGCCAAGTAAAGCTGAGCAACAGAAATAAGCTGTAGGAAAAGGAACTACTTGTATACCTTGTAATGTCCGTAATAATTGCTTTAATGTATTACAGCATAGCTTTCCCTGCAACGTGCCCTCTGTGTTGCTTTCCCCAACCCCATGCTGCTTTTGCTCCTGCCCTACCCCCTGGGTCAAGGAGGACACATCAAATTTACATTCAAGGCTACCCTCACAATGAGGGGGATCGTGTTTTGCGCCCAAGAAGATGGCCGCTTGATCGCGGGCTCCACCATAGGAGAATCAATACAGTCGCACAACAGCCCCTGAATGACACAAAAACTTGTCTGAAAACCTGGCAGAAAACAGGGGAAATCATACTCATCCATCAGGTGTGAAGCCCTGGTAGAAATCTCAGACTGGAGGACCAGAACAAGTGCTCTCACCATCCCTCGCCAGGAATGTACCAACTGAACAAGGCGGCCATTATGACATATGGCAGGTTACTCTTATTTTTACCCTCTTGTTAATTTTATACATTTTTATTGTGTGTAACTACAGGAGTCGCCACCCCTGCTCGGACCACGAAGTGCAGAGACAACCCAAGTAGGGTAAGGTAATACTGCACTCATGAAATGCTGCATGTTTGCTCCTTACGTATGTTTGAACACTTTGTTTTACATGGTGTTTGCCTTTGCAGCGTCACGACCACCACATGTGCCACTATATGATTGTTTTATGGCTTCTACTGCTACCATTGGAGTAGTTTGTCATGCATGAATGTTTAAGTAGCAATAGGATGTTTTATCCTGGGTGTAATACTACATATGTACAAAAAAGAAGGTAGAACCATGCCTTTGATTCTTTGCATATAGTATAATTTAGGGATCCTCTAGGGCCCTGAAAGATGCCCGAGGCCAGTATACAGAAACATGTTAGCAAACCAGAGGAATGCGTGGGAAACTGTACCCAATGGCATCCGCTAACTATACTTATTAGTATTTGCATTTATACCCAAGTTAACACCTAGTTAGGTACTCCTTGTGGTATACCTTAAGGTATTTTTAGATTAGAACTTGATCCCTGAAATATTATACAGATTATTATATCCTAACAACTCCCTCTACAATTATGAGGTTGAGTCCGCTCTGGTAGTACCATCTTACCGGGGTGGAATGAGGTGGCTGATGATGAACCATGACACATTACGTAGGTGAGACCACATCATCCAATATCTTAAGATTCTAAGATGGAGTAATGATCTAGACTAGTCACACTCGGGTAGTGAGAGATAAGTAAAGGCCCCCATTATTTCACAATAAACTTTACTGCACTTTTTTGTGGTTGTGCCTTTAGATTCCCCACTCATACAGATTACAAAAAGACACCAGAAATACCTTTAAGTCTCTGGATAAAAAAATGCAAAACAAAATACGTGATTTCGATCTGTCCTCCTTATGGTTTAACACAAGTATAAAGATAGAGGAAAAAAATATTATTTCGGAAGAATGGTTGGAGAAAGGAAGTATGCTTATCAGAGACCTTGGCTGCTCAACCTAGTAACTCCTACCCATAGTTATTCTGCAAGAAAAGTTTAAACTCCTAGACCTTCACTTTTGCAAATTACTAAAACTCAAAGCCACTCTGAGGAAGCTAAGCAACCCACATACACCAAACAGGTCTTTGGACTGAAGAGCCAACACGCCTCGGCAACGACAAACAGACGTGGTGCAAAGGGTTTCCGTCTAAGCAGCTCCACCGAGGGACCACAATCTTCCCAGTTGCAAACAAGGCAAGTCAGACCTCTGAAGAGCCACGGAACAACCACCGGTGTTGCAGAGCCTTGAAGAGCCCTTGGGACCGCAGGATCCACAAACCAGTCGCCGACTTTGAGGTGCCTGCAGGTGCAGGGGAGTGACTCCTTCACTTCAAGGGAGATTCCTTCTAGATGTCCGTAGTGCAGGCAGTCCTTGTGACTCTGGAGGATGCATGCCATGGAAGTTGCAGAGTCCTTGTAAAACCCACAGACAAATTTGCAGTAGACGCCCGCCTACCAGTTGCAGTCTTTTCTTCGTTCCTAGTGAAGTCCAGCAGCAGAATCCAGTGTCCAGGTCGCAGAAGTGCCTTGAAGAAGAATCCTGCAGATGAATCTAGGGTGACACCCTCAGGGGATCCATTAACGAACCCAGAAAGGGGTTTGGACAACCTCTGTAGTGACCCATGTATCGGGGGGGGGGGTCAGGGACGCTACTCTGCAGGACTGACCAGTCAGATGCTCCCAGGGGCCTCTGCTCATCTTATTTCCAAGATGGCAGAATAAAGGGGACACCTGGCAGAGCTCTGGGCACCTCCCTATGGGGAGGAGCTGAACAGAGATGGTCACTCCTCTGAACTTTGTGTGTTTTCACGCCAAAGTGGGAGCCGGGGGCTCCTTCACTGGAGAAAACCGGTTTTGCAAGGAGGGCACCAAATGTGCCCATCAAAGCAGTCTGGTGGTCCCCATCCTAGCCCAGAGACACCTATTTCTAAGGGAGAGGTGGTGACACCTCTCCTCTAGAGGAAATCCTTAGTTCTCCCTTACCCTGCCCGAGTTAAGCTCAGCAGCAGGAGGGCAGAAGAGTGTCTGGGGTCGGTGCAGCACTGGTTTGAAGCAGACCCTGCAAGGCTGCACAGACATAAATGGGGGATCCTCTAAGGAACCCCCAAAGTACATGGTATCATGCAACTAACACTGAAATCTGTGTAGTTGCTTGATTCCAACATGTTTGATCCTAAACATGACTAGGTTTGGTGCAGCCATTATGTAGTTGTACATCTCGTATTGACCAGTGTCCACTATATACCTTAAAACGGCTTCCCTGCACTTACAAAGCCCAGAACATAGAGTCTGGGGGGTGTAGGACTACCTCTGCTCATGCAGGGGTACCCTCACACTTGGAACCATGCACCCTGCCCTTGGGCTCAGGGGCCTACCTTAGGGGTGACTTACAGGGTCAAAGTGCAGTGCCCGTGATATAAGGTAAACCTTATATCTGGAATGAAAGGTGCATGCACCAGTTCATGCAGGCTGCAATGGCAGCCTGTACACACAGTTTGCATGGGTTGCCATGGGTGGCACAATACATGCTGCAGCCCATGGACGACCCCTGGTGTACCAATGCCCTGGGTACCTGCGTACCATATGCTAGGAACTTACAGGGGTACACCAGTATGCAAATTGTGGGGTGTAAGAAGTATTTACCAACCAAATTTAGGGGAGAGAACACTGACACTGGGGTCTGGTTAGCAGGACCCCACTGCACTGCAGTCAGAACACACCAAGATCAGGCAAAAGGTGGGGGCAACCACGTCAGAAGATGGTACTTTCCTAGACTCTGCACTTGAGCAAAGATTCTGCTTAGCTCGGCTCTCTCTGTCACCCTTAACTCTCCCAGTGAGCCCCTTCTTTATATCCATCCGCGCTCTCTCTCTATATTTGCACCCTCCCTTCAGCCAGGTGAGCCTCTTCTTTCCCTTCTTAAGCTCCTCTCTCTTTATACCTTCCAACTCTCTTCTTCTATTCAAACTCCTTTCTTCCCTCCCTCCACGCTCCCTTTCAAGAACCTTCTTTCCCACTGCACAATTACTCCTTTCTCTCTAATTTTTTGCCGTTTCATATACTCGGCCTCAAGGCATTGCAGCGTTTTACACGAGCATTTTTTACATTACACAAAGTCCTAATCATTGTTTAAGGCGCGGGAGAAATTAAGTGATGTGCCCAGGATCACACCATGCTGAGCCGACACCAGGATTAGGACCCTCTCCAGTGCCAAAGTCGGCAGCTCTGGCCCCACGTCACGTCCGCTCCCTAGTTCTGCTCCTCTTCTCTCTGGCCGGTATGAAAACTAGGTCAGAGCGTGAGTGTCAGCCTGAGTGACAGCCAGGGAGGGACAGGCCCTCTGACGTCAGATCTCAGCATCCTCCCCGGTGCAGGCCTCTTCTGCAGGGCTGTTCCAACTGAGCAGAGGTCGTGGAGGAACCACAGAGCGCATTACAAGTTCAGAAATAATTTATGTCAACCTGTTCTTTGTAGCACCGGCTGCCAAAGTTTGTCAATAAACTTTGTCACTTGGACCCCAAGGACAGGAACTGAAGGCATCAACCTGGTTATGAAGGAGAAGAGACCAGGTACGACACTGAGCTCTCTCATGGGGGTGGCGACGAGGGATGACACCGGGTGTGTCCCACCCATGCAACAAGAGACCGGTGTGAACCAGGTGCCCTTGGTGGCGACCATGGCAGGAGGCCGCACCTTCCGTCTTGGGTGTCCTGGGGCGGGGATCGCATGTCTGGAGATGAATGGCCGTGTCAGAGGCACAATACCTGCCCGGTGGAGGGTGGTGGCCAGGAGACGCCTCTGCAGGTGGCGCTGTGAGGCGCCTTGTGGCCGGTTCCACCCTTGAAGAAGCAGTGAGGTCTTGGTCCAAACCCCTGGGGGCTGCGGGGGTATCCTAGCCCTCAATCCACATAGAGAGGCATCTCAAAGCGGTGACATATGTACCCCAAAGCCAGCGCCTGGCACCGCACACACAGGAAGCATAAACCAATGTAAGCAAACTGGAACAGGCGCTATGCGGGCACAGCGCAAAACTGAAATATACCAAGGGGAGGAAGATAAAGCGTGGGTCATGTTACTGCCATGTGTGCTCTGAGGCACAGACTGGCAGTGAATGGGATGTGTGCGTGAGCTGTGTAAAGAACGTATGTTTGCACACATGTATGTATGTGCCAGAGTGCAGAGCTCGCAAGTAATCACATGCTAGTAGCTGGTACTAGTAGTAATCTAATCTCCTTGAGGTCCCCACAGACACAGGGCTGTAAGTACTAGACAAAAATACCACACATCAGACTTGGCCCACTTTCAGAGCTTTCATAAAGTGTGTGTGACACTGGGAGATTTGCATGACACTGGGAGACTGTACGTGACACCAGAAGGTTCTGCGTGACACCCAGAGACTGCGCGGGACATCACGGAAGTTAAACTTGTGAGATTAGGGGAGGTCGGACCCTGCCCTTATCACGTAACCTCTACATCCAAACTCTGTGTGTACCTGCTAGAGACAAACTGCTTGAATGCATTACTTTCTGACTCGCTGTATAAACATTTGCTGGTGCGTGAGACTCGATGTGTGTGTCTGGCATCCGCCTCTGCGCAAGCGTGACACAGCAGCCGGTGTCACGCGCAGTTTATGATCCCTTCATATTATGCGCCTGCACCGACTACCTATCGGGGGTCTATGGACATCCCCACATAAGAACTGGCCGCTGCAGCCCCTCAGTGGCCTCTTTACAGGCTTCCGCCTCGTAGCCCTCCGCCTCTACCCGCCCCAACCCTATCAACACTCCTGCATTCTGCGGGTTGGTCCTGCCTTGTGGCTGCTGCCTCACATCCATCCAAGATGCACTGAGACACCAGCCCTCAGCCTGGCAGCCCCGTGGGAGCTGCAGAAGAGGGGCCTGCCGGTGTCCGGGGGGGGGGGGGGGGGGGTCCAAGGGGCTAGGAGGGGGGAGGGGCCTGTCAGTGATAGGGAGGGAGGGGCCTGCCCAGGCACCTGCAGGAGCACACTCATCCACAGAGATGCAAATACACTCACCTGCTCCCAGCCAGCCCCAGTGTGGGAAAGAAACACATCACGGAGCCCTTACTGGGGATCCGCCTGTGTTTATTCCTTCCCGTGAGCCTGTTCCACAGTGTTCACATACTGTCTGACGAGTTAACAGAGGGACGCAGGAGTGAGAGTAACTGGCCCAGGATCACACAGATTGTTGAAGTAGAGGCCCGAGACTCCCAGACAGTTCTTCCAGCTCCTGTGTTATTTAGAGTTCATTTACAAATAAACGTACATTCACAGATATAGCACTAAAGTGCAAAGGTCAAATTCGTGTTTATTACAATACAGCAAAATTGTCCTAAGAAAATATTTCATGTTGCAACTACTTTTCACAGGGAAACATCACTTATAATAGCCTTGAGGCCTCATCAATGTGATTTTAACTTCACAAATGTAACCCTTTGCATCCTGGTTTTGGGTAAGTTTGTTCAGTTAAAACAAATACACATAAAAATATCATAGCATAAACCATATATGAGATGCTTAGCGTGTGATATGATATTTATTACCAATGATGAGGGAGTGGGTGGGCATTGAGACCCACTTGAGGCTTCGTCCCTCGTGAGTCATGGCTCCTGCCCCCACCTGCCGTCCCTCCTTCCTTCTTGTTGTTGCTTGCCCCCTTACCCTCTATCTGTTGCTTCTTGATGAGACCCGACGCTCCCTCCCTCCTGGCGCTGTTGTTGCTTGCCCCCCTCACCCTCCATCTGTTGCCTCCTGATGCCACCCGGCGCTCCCTCCCGCTTGGCGCTGTTGTTACTTGCCCCCCTCACCCTCCCCATTTGTTGCTTTTTGATGCCACCCAACGCTTCCTCCCTCCTGGCGCTGTTGTTGCTTGCCCCCTCACCCTCAATCTGTTGCCTCTTGTTGCCACCTGACCCTCCCTCCCGCGCTGTTGTTGCTTGCCCCCACTTACCCTCCATCTGTTGGCTCTTGATGCCACCCGACCCACCCGCCATCCATCCTGGCGCTGTTGTTGCTTGCCCCCTCACTCTCCATCTGTTGCTTCTTGATGCTACCCAACCCACCCTCCCTCCCTGCGTTATTGTTGCTTGCCCCCACTCACCTTCCATTTTTGTTTCTTGATGCCACCCAACGCTCCCTCCGCCTTGGCGCTGTTGTTGCTTGCCCCACTCACCCTCCATCTGTTGCCTCTTGATGCCACCCGACCCAACCTCCCTTCTTACGCTGTTTTTGCTTGCCCCCACTCACCCTCCATCTGTTGCCTCTTGATGCCACTCGACCCTCTCTTCCTGCGCTGTTGTTGCTTGCCCCCTCACCCTCCATCTGTTGCCTCTTGATGCCACACGACCCAACCTCCCTCCTGGCGCTGTTGTTGCTCGCCCCCACTCATCCTCCATCTGCTGCTTCTTGATGCCACCCGACCCTCCCTCCTTCCTTGTGTGGTTGTTGCTTGCCCCCTCTCACCCTCCATCTGTTGCCTCTTGATGCCACCCGACCCTCCCTCCCTCCCTCCTAGTGCTGTTGTTGCTTGCCCCGCCATTTGTTGCTTCTTGCCACCCGACCCTCCATCCTTGCACTTTTGTTGCTTGTCCACACTCACCCTCCATCTTTTGCTTCTTGATGCCAATGTGTTGACATTGCTTAACCTCGTGCTATTATTGGCTGCCCCACCAGCCCTCCCTTCTTTCGCTGTTGCTTGCCCCCAACCACCCTTCCTCCTTCCGTTGTTGTTGCCTTCTCCCAACCTCCGCTGTCTATCAGCTGCCCCTTTCAGCTATTTGATTCGCTAGTGCAACTTTTTTTAATTTTGGCGCCAAACCTATTTTCAGTCTCAGTCTGACCCTGCTAGGAGCGGCCATATTTGAACAGAAGAAACAATTACTCACTCAGTCACTCACACAGTCACCGTCTTAATATGTGCAGTATACATCTGAATAGGTATTTCTAGAAGAAAACTTGGGGCTCTTTAGTCTCTGAGATTCCTTTAGAGAGTAAATACATGTCCCTTTGATAAAGTACTAAAGTGCAGAGCAAATGTACTCTATCTACTCAAGTTCTTTATACCATAATCTTAATAATAATACCAATCACGTTATTAACACTAGTTAGCCAACTGTACCATCCAGTTCTTGAAATGGAAAAAAATTATTCTGAGACCCCCCCCAAATTGGGGGCTAGGGTGTGGCAGCGGGAAAAGGTGGGGGAGTTATGAGGGGCAGTGCCATGAAAAGCAGAGTCTGACAGTCAAGTTGTACATTCATTAAAAAAAAAAACAACAACAAAAAACCTCTGCCACAAAGAAACTGGCCACATGGACAAATGTGGCAGTAAATCTGTTCTGTTGTACTTCATTGGACACAAAGGTTAAAGTGCCAACTATCCTGGTTGAGGCACTTGCTTCGGGGAGCTTTGTGTGCCCTTCATTTTCAGGGAATATTAAGATTAAGATAACTCTAGTGGTTAAAGGGCCTACTGAAGCGTTCTGTGGTTTGTCTGGTCACCATTTTGACTCATAAGGTATCATGTAGGGTTTATGTACCTGCTGCAAAGCACTCTGGGGGACATGCAGGGCTCAGATTTGTGCTTTACGGAGACAGGTAGGTAGATTTCTGCCTACAGCACTGAGATCCCTTTCTTGCAGTTGTTTTCTAATACAGCACAGGGAGCTATGAAGCACCATCAAGAAATGTCTTGCAAATGTCCAAGCACAGATTCAGAGCATCATTGTTCCTCCTCGCAATCTGTCGTTATTCTAAGGTTGCTAATACGAGTCACTTTGGGAAGTAACAAAGGATTATTAGTAAATAACATTTAAAAAAAAACACAAACTTATGTTTTAAACCCTGAGTTTGTGTTTCTCCCGACCATGCACTTTACACACGTAATGTCCACCAGTGTGGACAATATGCGACTTGTATACTTGGTACCCCTCTTTAGCTTATGAAGACATCCTTTACCTTGATTTACACACTTGTATGATTCATTGCCTCTCTCTCTCTCTCTCTCTCTCTAGAGAGAGAGAGAGAGAGAGAGAGAGTGTGTGTGTGTGTGTGTGTGTGTGTGTGAGTGTGAGTGTGTGTGTGTGTGTAAGATTAGTAGTGCTTTAAAAGAAAAAAAGGTCACTCCAACTGGAACCTTAAGTGTATCTGACATTCTTGCAGTGCATGCATCTAACTTACATACAGGAGCCAAACAAAGTCAAAAATCTGCCTCCAAGAAATGGCTTCTCTTGAGTGCTTGTGAAGTGACAACAAGCAGTGTGTATTTGCTTCCCTCCATTGCACTGGCAACTAGGTGTTAGCTCCAGATAGCTCCCAGGCAAGATGACATTGGAACAAAAGGAGGGCTGATAGCCCTTTAAATCAGCCCTTTGTTTTGGGCCCTGCTGGAAGTGAAAATAAGAAAACCCCCTCAACACCTGCAGGTTACTGCTCGGAAGGGATTAGACAGCTACGGGCGGTGCTGAATGTGACCGAGTGTGTGCGAGCTACACCGGGCCAATTTCAGCACATTTCAGTGAATCCAGCCTGGATGTGGCTCAGTGACAGGTGCCGGATTCAGGATTTGGCTGGATCCCCCTCACACCTCGCACTGTTACCACCTCAAAAGCAGACCCTTCAAACCAACAGATCAAAGCTGTTTAGACAAAATTGACTAAAAACACCCCCAAACGCATTACACTGCAAGAAAGGCCCATAACAAGCTATCTCACAGCAGAGCATCATGCCAGGCCTGCTATGGAGAGTGGTTACCCACTGGAGCAAAACAAAGGCTAAAGCCCTTGGTGGGCACACCCTTACGCAAAATGCACTTGCACTACTGAACACGTCCTCTTGAGCCCCTTACCCAGCACGACCCATCATTCAACAACACACTTGACAAACAGGTCATCACTAACCAGCTACAATACATTTTATTTATTTTAAGTTTGTATATAGTGCCTACGAGGCCCAACAGCTCCAGATCACTTTCCAATGGAAACTGTACAGAGCAGGAGAACATAAACTGTAACCTGCGCAGCACATATGACAAAGTCCACAACACACACTAATGACTATACAATAGTTAAATTAACGTCTGTACAAATGTATATGTGATCAGAGGCTGAAGCACACAAGAGTCTAAACAAGCATTTTCAATGCAACGGGTCTCACATTTGTTCGAGTTAGAGCTATTAGCGCTGTAAAGCAAAAAAAACACAGCGCGATCGGGAAAATAAACAGATAAAGTAGTCCGGACCCCAAGCTGAAAACATCGAGCCTCGTATGTTTTTGGTACTTTACCGGTGCTGTGTAGGTTGGCTAAACACCGGAAAAGGCATGACGTGTGCATGCCTTTCACAAATGAAAGCAAGCGGATTTTAAAAGGCAAGCCCACGAACCAATGTAAGTGACTGACGTGGCATGGGCATGGTTTGAAGCCCAAAGAGAGATTACAGAATGGTCGGAGCGCTTTGCGCTTGCCCATAAAAAGGCAAACACAAAAAGGTGATGGATGGAACGCTTGAATTAATCTCAGCCACTGGCAATCGCTCAGGCCACATCCCAATCCATCGTTTTTCACCCACCAGGCCACTTCAGTGTGGACCCAGCCATAAGCAAAACAGTCTTGATCCCGCTCCTCAGGGTGGCAGTCCAGCCCCTGGCAGGCCATGTCCTCCCAGAACAGGAACACGAGCAACTTAAGACCGGTTTCTCCCAAGAGTCTATCCAATAGATCAGCTATTTACTCCACTCTACGACACTCCATGCAACTTTACTCCAATCTACGCCACTTCTGTCCACATCACTCCACTCTAACTTACTCCACTCTATGCCGCTATACAACTCTTCACTCTAAACCACACACTCCACTCTATGTCATGCCACTCCACTCCACTCCACTCCATCTGTGCCACTCCACGCTACAACTCTGCTCCACTCCACTCTACTCCACAGTGTAACACTCCACAACACTCTACTGTATGCCACTCTGACATTCCACACTACAAAACTTTATTTCATTCTACGCTCCTCCACTCTACTCCACAACATTCCAATCCTCGCCACTCTACACCACTCCACTCTCCTCTATGCCACTAACTTTTAGCTAAAACACATTGGCAAATCCAATAGCTCTTGTAGGCAATACCTATTGGCTTTGCTAATGCTTGTTTAAAATAGGGATGCCCCATTTCCTTCACCCCCGCCCCTTACTTATTTTTAATGGGATGCTCTTCGTGCCCCCAAATGCACTCCTGATGTTGTGTTATTTTAGGTCTCATCTACATGTGTGTGAAACATCTCCTGTGGAACATACCAAAAAACGTAAAGTGAGCTTGGAGCCAGCCCATTGGTGGGCTTTCCTGTCACTCTCAATTGGAGGTCTGAAAGCTGCCATTTATTGCCTGACTGCTCTGCATTCCATGGAGCGCTTTCATGCATGTGTTTTTTTATTAATGTACTATTTACTGATCTAAGTGGTGTCTGCCATACTGGATAAGCAAATAAAAAAATAAAATAGCACCCACGCCATCCCATATGTGTCTGCATGGGGTGATGCATGCGTGTGCAACCGCATCATCACACTTTTTGATTCTCTCTCTTTCTTTTGATGCTGCACAGCATCAGAAAAGCCACTAACAAACCCAAAAGGTAAAAAATGGCAATACATTGATTTTGGCAATGGTTCTTGTATCACTCATAACTTACCAATATATACATTACACATTTCAAGAATAATACAAATGTTTGCACTGATCTCGTTAGCCTCACTTGTTAAACATATTATGAGATAAGTTATTACTTGATATTATTTGTCTTTTTCTCAAAATGGTTTCATACAAAACCTGCAAGATTGATGACGTATCTAGGAACCGAAGAAAATGGACATAATCAACCCTGAGGTCTAGGAGGCAAACCTTCTTTATGTTTGCTCCTGGGCCTCTTTCCAACTAGTGTCTGCTTATCGCCTTGAATAAGGAATCGAAGTTTGTGTTACTCAATAGCCACGTTTCAGGTGTCTCTAATTCCCATCTAAATACAAATCTTTGCTTGCAGTCGGAGCCTCAAATGTATCCTACACTTTCTGTTTGACTGCACGTTTAACCCTACTAATAAATGATTAAATTGTGTGTTATCAGGTCAAAGCCAGGTGCGCTGTCTGGTTGCAAAGGCATATTGGGGATACTCTGAAAGCTTACCTAGGAATGCATTCCACCTGTCGCTTATGACTGGCTTTGCCTTCTGTCACTCACAGTTGCTTTCTTTCTATTCGCTGGCTCTATTTGTTTTAGCCTGTCCAGCATGTCTTTGTCCCTCCAATGGAGCATTGCCTCTTCACCACCTCTCGGAATGGCAAAATCTTTTTTTTCTGAAGCACTCCATGAGAGTTTTATCCTGCTGTCACCCTTGTATGCTTCTCCCCCACCCCCACCCTTTCCGCCATGCCACTCCCCAGCACAGCAAAGCTTCTCCACCCCAAGTTAGTGTTTTGCCTGTGCGCTTCTGTTATTAGCCATGCCTTTGGTGGCACGGAGTTTGTCTGCAGGTTCTTTGTGGGTGGCTTCCATGAACTGCCCCTACATTCCACAGTTGCCTAGCTGAGATCTGGAAGAGAAGGTTGAAAACTTTTTCGGCAACACCTCTCTAGCCCCATCTAAGTGGAAAGCATTGAGAGTCCAGCCTCAAGGTGAACCGTATTGAAGAGGCCGACACATCACTTAAGATTAGTAAGCAGGCCTTCCCATCACCCAGAAGTTGCATTTTATCACCCGCTACTTTTCCTTTAGACAATATCATTCTTTCTGCTACATGCACATTACACACGTTTCCCAGAAGCTGACAGCAAATACAGGGCTGGAAACAAATAAGCATTCTAGTTTTCAGATTAAATGGCAGCACTGCATCCTCTAAATGCCTTGCGCTACTATCACACCCGCGTCTTACTCTCAGCCAACCTCAACCTCCTACCTACAGCTTATAGACCACCTCAGGGTTGAGACCTTTCAATGTGCTCGGTCACCTGCTCTGGAATGACCTGCCACAAGCAGCTGAAAGCCACACCACCACCTGGTGAATTTCTTCAAGATCTCAAAACACACCCCCTTGAGTTCCACACCCCAGACCATCAACACAGCCGAGCTAAAGTCCTGCCACATGCCAAGCTCTCCTTTGTCACTAGTATGCAAATGATTTGTGACTGTACTGATGGTGGTAATGACTACTCAGACTTTTATATGTCATCATTAATCTCTAAGCAAACACCCCAAAATGCAAAGTATCCTCTGAATGACATAACGTACTGGCTAATGCAACCAACAAATGAGAAAACTTTTTGCAGGTTTCACACTTTTATACAGGGATGTGGAATTCCTATAGCCGACACCCAGAACATATTGTTTGGGGACAAGGACAACAAGTTTTCACATTTATTTTGTCCTTGGGATAAGTAGACCCAACCCCCTGTAATACAAACCCTTTGGCTGCCAGTTTACAGGGAAGGGAACTGTCTGCACTTGAGGTAATATTTGTGTCTGTATGTTAACGCTGTTCAATACTGTATTTATGGTTCATTAATGCAAAGCCTTTATTATTAGGGTGAGCAATCCAAATAAACGTTGTAAGGTCACACTGCACTACAGACAGTGGTTTCAGTAGAAAAAATGTTTCATACTATGAAACTATGTATAATGCTCCCAGAATGCTCTCTGATTAGATGCAAATGTTTACAGAGCCTTGTTAGAAAGATTTATGATTTTTTTTTTTAGCATTTTATTTTAAAAGCAAAGAAATGCAAGTAGGAAAAAACGTTTTGCTAAATTAATGTAACATTTTAGGTACCATTTCTTTGCAGCATAATTTAGTAAAATGTGTTGATGCATGCTAGTATTTCCAAAAATATTCATAATGGAAAATCATTATGACCATTTTCAACAAGATTATGAGTAACATAAAAATAAACAAGCACTAGCAAAGCCAACTGATCCAACATTGGTGGTCAGTCTTTTGGTTTTGTCAATGTGTGTCTTGTTTTGACATGGTTTTTGTAACAATGTATTGTTGTGGGAGCTTCCAGGTCCTCAGTGTTAAAAACATTGGCAAAAAGCAAAAAATGAATTGTTGGTCTCAAAAAAGCACACATTGCCACAGGAGTTCCTGGCACTGAAAAAAACGACTTAGTGTGCCAATATGCTCTTTGTGGAAGATCAGAATGTGATCACTCACACTAAAGCCAGCCGATAGAGAGAACAACAGAATTTTAATAAAAACAATATGTCTTGGTTCAAGCCAGACCTAATTGGGGGCCCAATTCTTAAAGAAGTCACAAAAGTGCACCCATTGTAGATGTCTTTACATAATTGGCTTTCATGAATTCACAATAATTTACAGAAGTAGACCAGGAAATCGTACTCCTAGAACATATCTACGAACTGTATTTTAGCATGAGCAAATATGCATGTGTAGATTTGCTCATGTGAAAATCTATTGAGCGTTTACAAGTTCACTTTCCCTCCAGCCACTTTTTTCTTTAACCCTGGAAGAACTCCTACTTCTGCCTTTATCAGGAGTAAATTTTCAACCATTCACATTATGGATAAAGATTAGAGAAGAGCTGGGGAAAATCCTTAAAACATGCAATTTAGTAGGTTTGCACAGACTCAAAGGCATTCCAGCCCTGGAACTATTGCCTACTTCTTCCTCCAGCCCCAGTATGTAGACCTGCGGAAAGGTGGCAAAATAAGGAAATTGCTATGGTAGGGCTTGAAATTGATAATATTCAAGCCCTACTTTAGTATTAGCCTTGGCATAATCAGAGAGGCTACTATCAGCTCTCATACATAATGAGGTTGCTGCACTACGTGGCACCAAAGGGGCAAGTATATTTTTCCATAGGACAAGTGAATTTATGAAGCACCCTGTCCCATGGACAAGTAGATATTTTATTCAATTCCACACCCCTGATCTATAGATTTCAGTTTCCCAATTCAAATGCCAATGCGTAGTGAACATAATGTGGTGGATCTCTGGCGTTCGAAATGGGGTTCCTGGTTGGCTAGGGTAGGCACCTGAGCCAGGCAAAAAAACACCAATCTAGTCAGGGTGAATAAGTTACACGCCAAAGATAACCTGTGCTCACTACCAGTAGCTTGGCACACAGGAGTCCAGGCTTATCTCCAGAGGCCATGTGTAAAGTGTTTGCCCAACACACTCACCTCAGTGACACAATAAAACACACCACAAAAGAGACTCCACACAGGGTTATCAGAAAATGTTTCTTCTATTGTGCATATATCTTATACATCATAAACAACAGGTAACCTAAGTACTGTGTAGATCATGCAATTACTATAATAGCAACCAGTGTCCTAATAATGCAGGTATGTCCTAAAATCAGGAGGTACTTCTTGGTCATAATCTGCATAAGAAGGTACATACGTGTGAAAATGCAAACCAGGGTACGGAAACATGGATGAACTACCTAAGGTTGTCATGAATCACAAACATCACAGGCACCCATACCTTGCATGAAATTATCATAAGGGCCTAGGGGATTGTGTACCCACCATCCTTGTATATACACCAAACAGTGATTTGCATAATGCTGTAATCAGGAGCTGCCAATGAGGTCTCACTCGGTCATGCCCACAACCAGCCCCCCAGGTCACCATGAAAGTATGAGTGCAAGGGAAATAATGAGGTATGGTAATCCCTCTTCCAACCTGTAGGGCACAGCAGCCATTGTGCGCCTACAATAAAGAATACAGCGCTCGTAGGAGGGGGATCCTCGTCCTGGATTAGTCCTGGGTCGAGTGTGGCACAACAGCAGGGGGTGCTTGGTAACAGACCCTCCTGGCCCCTAACTTGTCAGCTGAGTGTGTGGCCTCACGGCCGGGGCTCCCTCCGTTTCCCATAACCAAGGGGAGCTCCGGAAGAGTGGGTGGCACTGTTGCGGGCGACATCCTATGGTTGCGCCTATTATGGTGAATACGGGCCAGCCCACAGGCCGCTTACGGAGTACTCCCGCAGCTCCTCTGGCTGTGTCAGGGCCTCCGCGGTCTGGTACAGGCAGCAGTTCTAGCCAGTGGTCCCAGCGGGATCTGGGTGGACGTTGGAGGTGCCTCACCTCATTCAGGTGATGCACATGGATGCCGGCGGTCCCCCCGACCCTCAGGATGCAGTCCTACAGGCTGGAGACATTGTGCAGTGGCCGAGAGTCAGGTGAGTGTAGCAGCCGCACTCAAAAGTTTGAAGAGGAGAGCGTGGACTGCACACAGCCAGTCAGCAAGGGGGGAGGGAAGAGGGCAGTGGTGGGCTGCTCTCTGGTGTTTGAGCAAAGCCCGTCGACCTCAGTTGAAGCATGGTGTCAAGAACTGCAACACTGCCCTGGGGATTTTATGAGGGCACGGCACGCGCTGAGTCAAATAACTTCTTCCCAAAGTGTCCGCCCTTCAGGTTCGAGGTGGGATAAAGCGTTTTGCCCACACTGTGCATAGAAGCACAGGTACACTTATAACTTCCATCTGACACACCCTCTTGCAAGACTCACATGTGGCAGAGCCCCATGGCAGAGGGAGGTGTAGTGCAATCCTTTAGGGCCCTGGATTCGCAGAATGCAGGGAGGCAGCCAACATGCCACTGGAGAGCAGTGGAAGTGAATACACCAGCCAGGCAGCGGTAGCAGGGAGGCCAGTGCAATGTAGCAGGTAGCTATTTGGCGGTTCCTCCTGCCAGTCCCCCAGGCCTGGTGCAGCCAAAGTCAGGAGGGCAGCTGGCAGCAGAGTGACATACAGAAATGCAATCCAGATGAGCCCTTTGGGCCACCCAGCAGAAAACAAACAGGAGGGCAACAAAAGAAGAGCAGTCCAGATGGGTCTTTTGTGCAGTCCAGCAGTCCCTCTGGCAGAGGTTCAGTCTCAGTTCCAAATGTGCTCTCTCATTAGGGGGCAAGAGCCCTTCTACTTACACTAAAAAATGCCTTTGTTCAGGGGGTAACTTCAAAGGAGTCCTTTCAAGTCAAGCACAGCAACCTTTCAACTCAGCCCTGTCTCCAGACATCAGTAGGGGGTAATCAGTCCATTGTGTGAGGGAAGGACACAGCCAATTGACATGTAAGGTGTGAACAACCCTCCCTCTCCCAGGCCCAGGAAGACTATCAGTATGCAGATGCCTCTTCTGTCACAACCAGCCCTCCTTGTGTTGTGGCAGTCTGGAAAGTATGCACCAAGTGCAGCGGTCACTCTGTCCCAGACTTGGATTAGAGTCAGGCTGCAAAAGCACTAGAGTTATAAGCAAAGATAAATGCCCACTTTCTAAAAGTGGCGTTTCTACATTAGTAATGCAACATCCATCTGCGCCAGTAGCAGGATTTCTCACTAACACTCTAAACATACTAAACATGCCCACGCTATTCCTCATAGATCAGAAGATACCACTTAGACCTATGTTAGGGCATTTCCAATGGAATCTTATGAGAGGGGTGGACTCACAGTAGTGAGAAACTAAATAGGCTGTTTGGCACTATTAAGACATGTAGTACATAAAGACACATGTCTTACCTTTTATATACACAGCACCCTGTCTCTAGGGATATCCAGGGCCTACCTTAGGGGTGACTTAGCTGTAGCAAAAAGGAAGTTTAGGTCTTGTTAAGTAGTTTGACTAGCCAGGTCGATGTGGCAGAAAACTGTGCATGCAGGCAGGCCTGAGACAGGTTTGAAAGGCTACGTCTGTGGGTAGCGCAATCTGCCCTGCAGGCCCACAAGTAGCATTTCATTTACAGGCCCTGGTTATAAGTTATACCTCTCTCCAAATCAGATAAGCCAAACAGGTGTCAGCCAATTTTACCACCTTTTGGGGTGGGGGAGCACATGCACTTAACACTGATTACCAGTGGTAAAGTGCCCAGAGTCCTAAAGGCAACAAAAACAGCATCCAAAAAATAGGAGAAGATAGGCAAAAGGTTTGGGGATAACCCTGCAGAACGGGCCCTTTCCAACAGTCGGTTCCTGACAATTTTGCCTTAGCAACCAGATGAGTATTTCTTCCCTCGCAGGTAAGACAGTGTCAGAGGCTTTTCTGGTAGATCCTGGAGACAACTTCCCTGCCACGAATAAGCCAACGGAGCAAGGTTGTGGAGCGCACTCTTGTAGAAATGTCTAGAGGCGCTTGCATTGAAGCATATTCACTTGTGGGAATCTGGAACACAGTGAATAAAAATACTAAAAATAGAGATACCCTTGCTTCGGTTCCCTCCAGTTGTCTTGGTTCACAACATATGGTGGCTTCTCAACTCACTAGGAGCTATTCTTGAGCAGTTATTTGTAATTCTTGCAACCTTCAGGATTATAGATTGAAACTGGTTGATGCTACACAGGTTGTCAGCACATAGTCCTGGCTTGTTGGCCACCAGAGTTCAGCATTCTGGATCTTGTAGTTTTATTTTCCAATCCAACCACAGATTAAAAACCTGCCAGTGGTCAGAGTAATACCGACTAAAAAACCTGGCCAAAAACCACTTGCGGTGGTCAGTGGCTGTGCTACACATCTGAGTGTTATAAAGGGCATGAGATAGGTGATGATCCTGCATTCAAAGTACTGTTGATTCAGGTAACCGAGGCATAGGGCAAGTGCGGCTCCTCTGTTAGGACATAGGAGCCTCTCCCCCCCGGCCAGTAGCAGGCGCTGCAAATCACCTTTGTTAAAGGGGCGGGCATTGGGGATAACAAGATGAGGGGAGTGCACTGTGCACTCTCTCTCACTGCACGGGCCAAACGTACATGTGTAGTAGGCTCTCTCCAGTCCAGCAATACAGTTGCCAGGCTGGAGAGAGCATGCAAAGGCTCCCACTCTGACTGGGAGCGCCCTGGTTGGGCGCTGCCAGCCAATGCTGACGCTGCTTTGAGCAGTGTCCGGATTAGTGGCAGGGCAGGCTGGGAACCTGTGCCTGCCTGCAGCAACTGGAGAGGAGTGGCACAGCGTGGCGTGGGAGTGGAGCAGGTAAGTGACTTTTACTTTTATTTTGTTTTATTAATTTGTCCCCTTGCTCCCCTGCACTTCCCCAACAAAGCCCTGCGAGCCGCTACTGGCACTGGGGTTTGTTTACGGATTACCAGTGCTTAATTTGAGCTGATGGTTTCCAGTGTGGGGTACTGGCATTTATTTTCGAGAGCCAGCACTTACTTTTCTGCATCAGGCATTTACTCCGAGCAAAAGACACATTCAGGGAAGAGGGAGGAAGAGACAAACGGAAAGGTGTCACAAAGGGAGAAGCTGGAAGAGTGAGCTGAAGGGGCAGGGAGTGGCTGTAAATGGATCAAAGAGGCCAGAGATGGCTTCAGGATTACACTGCCTCAGTATTCTGTGCTGGCACATTTAAATGCAGCAGCCGCGTGTTTCGAAGGAGAGCTTCGGGCCCCAACACCTTTTTATTTACAAATTAAGCACTGCTGAGGACCACACAATACGCACTGGTGGGGAAGCCGGGATCCTGACCTTGGTCTACCAGATTCCCTGGCCGAGGCTTTTAACATTTTTAGACTTCATGTAAACAACAAGGGAACTCTTTACTAACGAAATGTTGAGTATGTGACCAAGTCACCAAAGAAGGTCAAAGCATAGACTTGGGAAGGAAGAAATGGGTCAAGTCAAATGAAAAGTATAAGTGCCTGGCAGTCGCAGGAAAGCTTACGGTCTCCTCAGGGTAAATCTATGTCCCTGAGAAGGGAACGTCCCAGCCACTCAGGCGGTTCCCGCCTCCAGACCTCCAGGGCGGGAGATGTCTGACAGGGGGGCCTGTGATCCTGCCAGAGGCGGTTCAACGATTAACAGAAGGTGATCTTATCTCTCACCTGGTTAGTCTTTCACTTAAGGAACAAGAGCTCACTACTTCCTCTTAGGATGTAAAGTGCCAGGCGCACTCATGTGCCTTCTGCATTCAGGCGTAAACCACAAAATTACAAAACCGTGGGAGAGAAGAGCTGCCAACGTTACAAGAACCTGACTTCTTTTTTTAAACCAAGGAGGTAAATGCTCATTTGTATTATGTTTACTTCTTGGCCTTAGATGGAGTGCATGCAGTTTTGTAAAAAAAAAAAAAAAGTTAGCTGCCAAGTGCCTCAAATCGTAAATGTTCCACCTTCGGCTACTCATAGCTTTTTTTTAGCCAACCGTACTTGCCCTGCTGGGATTTTTCTGCCTATACTTGCAATATTACAATTTAAATCAGCAGCTTTATTCCCCAAGGAACCCTTAGGTGCAGGACTGTTCCAATGTCGCACACGATCAAGAGGCACTTGGCAGCTTTCAGTGCTTAATTTGAGCAGGTGTTTGCCAGGGCTCAGCAACGGGAATTAAAACAGGAGCTGGCACTCATGACTGCACAGACTGTACAAGTGGTCAGATATTCACATGAAGGCCCCACTGCTGCAGCATCAGAATTGCTAAATGTGAGACCCACGTACATGATCTTTTACAGAGAGGCAGGGAATAGGTAAGTTCCTATTGGGTGAAGGGCAGTGTTGTGGAAGAGGTAAGTCTGCACTGGCCCAGTCCAAGTCACCCACGGCCTTTTGGTCCCGGTCTTTCACCTTCGCAGCCGTCAGATGTCTAAAGGCCACAATAGTGTCTTAATCCAGGTGGATTGAGCCTCTGGACCTGAAACACACTCAACAATTGCCTTGAGCACACTTTTCAGATGAAAGAAAGTTTCCTCTGCTTGAATGGAGGGAGAACAAAAGGTGCCATTGATGGTGAGGAAGCAGGAACCCTGGGGGTCTGCGAAGCCTCTTCAGGGGGTCTGCGGATGCTTAGAAAATGAAATAATATGAACAGATTAGGTCCCCGGCTTTCCGTAATGACTCTGTGGGGGGTCCCCAGATTCCAATAATGATTCAGTGGGGGTCCCTGGGTTCCAGTAATGAAAAAGTGGGAGTTCACAGAAGTCAAAAGGTTGGGAACCACTGCCCTACGCTACAAGAGGTCACAACCACAAAGCAAAAACAGAACACCTGCAAGTCTTGAGCAGGGCCAATTTGCCTTTCAGCCTCAAAACAAATAAGGTTGTTGAAGCAACTGAATTTCAACTATCCCTGCTTGGAAAGGTGCCACATAAGCCAAGCTATACATCACGGACAAGTTCCAAAAAGGCCCAAACCGCTCAGCGTTGCCTGTGTTCCACTATGAAGGGTGCTTCGTCTGCAGTTCATGGGTTCCCATGAGGTGCAAGGTCAATACTGGATTGCATTAGCTGAGACTCTTCAGGGAGAGGTACAGTGGGGGAAAAGAGATGGGCTGGAACGCAACAGTGTCCTAAAAACAATAATTCTTCAAAGTCTCTGATGTAAAACCGACTTGATCTTGCATTGATATCTGAGGCATGGTATGGTCAACAACATACAATGGAAATGAAAGATACAGCCAATACGTGTTTCGTCCAAATTGACTTCTTCAAGGCTGTGACAACATAAATGCATAAGTAAAAAAGGGTGACAGTAAAATTTGGGTGAATGAAAGAAAAAGAGTATGGAAAAGATATAGCTAAATTTCCCCGAATGGTGTGTCAGAAGAGAGGAACAAAGTGCATAAAACTATTAAAAACGGAAACCTCAAGCCACCTCAATATGTACATAGGCACTGCAAGATAATCAGAAATAGATATGAAACAAGAAACTGTGTGCCTTAAAATAATACCCAGTTAATCATAGGTACTCCGGTGAGAAGGAAGAATTGTATCCATGCAAGGTACCATGGACTGAATACAGGTAAATCCGTGAGAATTGCAAATTTCCATTGTAAACTGAACAGTAGATCGACGACAGACAGGAAACAGAAAAACGCTGTATCATAATCAGTTAGCAACTCACTAGACAAAGAGAAACTAGAATCGAAACAGTCATGCCACGTAGACCTAAAATAATAGACACAGCACACTCAAAAAGAGTTCCTAGAAATTACACAAAAGCGTAAAAAGAGATCTCAGTTCGGAATGTACACATCAATGGGAGATGATTCTCTGAAAACATCAAAGATTCAGACTGCATGTACTAAGAAAAAAAAATCACAATAAAATAATATATGTAAAATGATATGGTGCAAGAGAAAACTGAACAGCCCCAACCTAAGCTAAGGCAGTACTTAGTTTAAAACACAACACCACCCTCACCAATGCCTAAACTATTGCCACTGATCGGAAAACTTTATGGGGTTGCTCTAATGTGTCACAAGCATGTGAAATGTGGGTCATATTAAGACCAATACACAGTTAACACTTACAAAAGAGACAACGTAGCCTCACAGAAACATATTCTTTAGTTTGGTTTGGACACAGAGGAAGATCCCAAAACCCCAGGTCCCAGCCAGTGGAACGCCCTTAATTTCACTGTCCATCTCTTCTGTAATTCTGCATCTCTAACAAACTGCACGGATAGACATTCTAGACTTCCTTTGTATCGATGATGCCTTCCTGGGTATTGAGATCTAATGTCACATCATTCACCAGAGAGCTGCCCTAGCACTACTTAAAGCTGATCCCAGCCACTTACGAGTCAGGCGACTCCGACACATTGGACTACTCAGTCTTCCGAACTAAGAACCTCTCAAAGATCAGGGGATGAGACACAAGAACATTGGATAAGGGATTCGCCCTTACGACTGGCCTCCACATGGCCTTGCCTCTTCCTATTACTATAGACTAACAACTGCTCTAGCGCTTTGTAACAGTGGAGCTATACAAAATCCACAAAAAACAAAGTAATTTAGCAGCTCATCTTTCTTGGCAGAAAAGAGACCATATGTTCTTGGTTCTAACCCTTTTGCTCTAGATTGCTGCCTAATGCATTCAATTCAATTCAATCATTTATGGCACATATTAACTAAAGTACCCCAAGTGTGTCACTTCCAAACTTCAACACTACAGTGCAGCTGATCTTTCCACCCCTTCTCTAAATACACCTGAAAGTGTCTTGTTTGAAGACGCTTGACTAGCAGGTCAGTCGCTCTTGGTTCGTGCAACTCGACCCTGGTACCAATGGACTTCTGCCAATCACAACATTCTGCAGTGAATTACCTTGGACCCCCTCCCAGCCTGACCACACTGCACCAGCACCAAGAGGTAATCTTGGTGAGAAGTGTTTTTTTTCTAGACTTCACGGGCAGAAACGAACTCCAGCAGATTGCTGGCATATAAGCCAGGCTGCTCCATGAACTGTCCGCCACACCGGCTGAGCTTCCTTTCTCCATGACCCTTATCAGGAATGGACATGTCAGATAGTGAACTACTGTGGGATCACTAGCAGGTTTCTGTATCTGACTCGAGTTATCCTATAACTGCTGAAATCTAATTAGCATGAGTTAAAGCATTCTGAAATCAGTATCCGAAATGAACACAAGCATCAATGGAAGCCTGATATTAGAAGAAGTACCCATCCTATTCTCTTGGTCCAGCATGCCTACGCTTTACTAGTTGGACAGAAATAATTGTATCGAAGAACCCAATGATCTTTTCAATGAATGGCTGCGCTGATCTTTACTTGGGCAGCTGGTTCACCATCTCTGATGATGGAGACCCGCCTGCCAAATTTCCAATCACAGGCTCCTGGTACGAAGGGTGCAGCCAACCAGCTGAACTTGTATAGGTTTGCAGGAGGTCGTGCTAGACAGGGAGTCCAGATTATAGAAAAAAGATCCCGTTAAGCATTTTAGGAATATTACTACTCATTATCCAAGACCAGTCTGGATTTTCTGTACTGTGCCTAATTTATTGTGACTTAATAGCCTTTTGTGGCACAGCTGGGAAAGTCTCCCCTTCCAGTGTAAAGTGTTGGACAAAAAGTAATTCACTTTTTTATTGGGGTATTCTTGCAGCAGATACCTAGCTTGGGAGAGAGGGAAGTGCATTCTCAGAGAGCAAGGGTACGACCTGACCCATACTGTTTGCAGACACCAGGCCAACTTTTGCAGGAACAACCTGCAGAGTCATTGTAGTAGTTTTACATGCAATGTAAGAATGTACGTACGTGTATGGTATTTCTATAGAGTGAACCTAGCCGAAAGGCAGCAGAGCACTGAATGTGGCACAGACAAGTATAAAGTCAACAAGTAAGAGGAGATTGTTAATGCTGTGTGAAGTAGTGTTCTTTAAAGAGGTGAGTCTTAACTCTTTCCTAAATTGAAGCAGTTTGTTTGAAGCTTCTGATGGATGTACGGATGCACTCCGGGTCCTGGGAGCATAGTTGGAAAAGGCCTCCTACCTTGTTTTTACACTTCTTAGCGCAAGGTCTGAGGGTATCCTTGAGGCTGAGGGTGTGCTAAGAGCCACCAGAGATGGGGAGAATGTCTGAGATAAGCAGGGGCTCTGGTCATGACAGCTTTGTAAATGATGCACCAGGTTTTGAAGAAGTGGGCTGGAAAGGGGAGCCAGCGGGGTTCCATCAGGAAACGGGTGATGCAATCATATTTATTCAGGCCCCAGGTGAGACGTGCTTCAGACTAGGATGCCCTTAGGGGGCACCAGTGTGGAGTTTGAAATACCATGGAGTAGGGCATTGCTACCATTCAGATGCAAGATCACTGGGGCTTGAACAGGAGTCTTTAAATTCACTTTTCTGGAATAAATGTATTAATTTTCTTTAGTGAAGAACGCTGGCACTGGGTTGTCTTTATGTTTTTTAGCAATGTGTTTGTTCCTTGAGGGTGAGGTTGGTGTCCAAGGTGAATCCAAGTGACTGGGTGTTCAGTGAAAGTTGGGGTTTGGAACTGTCAAGGTTCATGTCATTGAAGGGGAGAATATACATGTTTTGCATACATTACACAAACATAATATGTTTGTGTCACAATGGCTTTAGAATAAAGGATCAGAAAGGTGACATTGAGCTCCCCAAAGCAGAGGCTAGGGGTTAGTTAGCACAAGGTAGAGAGGAAAGGTAAACTATGTTGATTGAACTTAGTATAGACACTGATGGAGGCTCACAGAGAAGGATCGCCACGGCTCTAAAGTGGACACAGGTTGATAATGACCGTATGCATCACCTTACAGTGGGTAGCCCAGTAGCACGCGTCTTTTGCTATTTTTTTTTACATTTTGTGGGCATTTTCCTGAAATAAACTAAATTTGTTCATTCGTCCAGTAGTATGTTATTGGTGTCAGTTCTGTTGCCAACTGGCAGATATCGACTTCACAATCAAGCACTGGCAAAGCCAACAGTTGTGGCCTTGAACAGCTAGCATTCTGGTTATTTCTTTTCAACAAGCAAACCATACAAAGATAAATGGCAGTCTTATGCTTATAACAAATATATAAGAATAAAAAACCTATTGGGTGTAATTGTCTGAACAGTATAATTGCAAGCTTTCTCAACAATAAGGCCAAGGCCTGATTCGTTCAGCGCCTGAGGTACTCTGCCCGTAAGACCAACGGAAATTTAAAGAATGATGGAGGGCAGCATATAATGGAGCAGAAGTGTTCTGCACAACTTTAAAGAGCGCAGCAGAAATTGGACTGTTGCCGATGCAGTCTTCTACGCTTTTCCACCTTTTAACAGAGAAACATACCAGGAATTTATTCACATTTTGAGATCTGACAGGAGGTGGTACTTGAATACGATTTTGTGTAAAATGCACTCTACTCTTATTTTTTTTAACTTGGCGTTCCCCTAATTTTTTCTTTGATAAACATTTGGAAACAGTTTAGAAAGATCTGAAATACATTTAAAGTTAGTTGGTTTTTAATTATCTGTTTCAAGTCTATATTCCATAAGGGGAAAGTATCAACTTTCACTGGTGTTTCTACCTTTTTTTTTTTTTAACTAGTTTTGACATAACAATACCGGTAATGTACTGACAAAGAGCTAACGCTAGTGGGAGCAGCGCTGGAGACCAAGTTCGGGGCATCCGTCCTGACAGTGTGTGCTGCACACCCCCATGTCACCAGCAGGAGGCAGTCAACTACAACTAATGCTGTGCCCCCCAGTGGAAAAAAAAGATCATTGGGCCCCCTTTTGAATTTTTCACAATTATTCTATTAAACTTGCAATGTTTAAGTATGTCTAGACTTATTTAAACATTGCAGTTAAGTTCTGATACTGTTTTAAAAATTAAATCAAATACATGATGCCAAACATACTATTTTGGTCAGGCTGGCCTTACAAACGTGTAAAAGTATCCACAGTGTGATCATTAGAAGTGGGGGTGAGGTGGGGGTATTGAAGAGTATTTTGAGTCCCTTCTATTTTGACACAAACTCCCAGCTTGGATATAAATGACAAAACATGTTAGTGATGGCCCATTACAGAGCGGTTCACTGGTGCTCATCTCTTTCAGCTGAAGACAAAGCCCTGTTATCAGCATAATGTTTCTTTTGGCCATAGCTTATCCCCCCGCCTCCCCTCTCTGGGATCAACTGAGGCTCCACTAGGGGCACCGGCTCCCCACTTTGAAGATCTCTGAACTAGGGGTTCTGATCATATTGTCCATATGTGGTTCACGGTGCCAGTCTCTTCATAAATACTAGGGGTCAGAGGTGTGGAACCGCGTCCACACGCCTGCCTTTGCCGGACTGCCTCCGCCTCACTGACCTCTTGACCCAATCATAAAAGACCATCTCAGACGCCGCCCCCTTTGTAGGCAGGGCTTACAGGTCAATGAGAACAACCTGGTCCTACAGAACTGACATAAGTAAGGCCCACTGGGCGTGAGTTTTGCTAACACAACAGTGGGGTGGAGGATGGGGTTCTGGCGGTGGCATAACAAAACTTAAAGGGCTCCCTGCAAAGTACCTGTAGGGGGACCCCTCCCCCTGGCCCCAGTCAGGGGCCTGCCACCGGTGCACAGTGCTGAGGGGGTCCCTGGAGCTCGGTGCCCCCTCGCTCCGCAGGGGCTGCGGGGGCCCTTGCTGCACCTCTGGGCTCTGGTGTGATGGGCGTAGGCCTTTCAGCTGAGCCTAGTCTGGGCGCGCTGATGCTTCAGGGAGCCGCGAGTGTGCTATTTCAGGGGGGCACCCGCAGCACTTTCAGTCATTCACCACTACACCAGAAGTAACAAAATGGCGCTGAAGCTAGTCTAGTGCCAGGAGCCCCTTAAGTTTGGGGTTCTGAAGAATGCACCACAAAACGTTCCACTGTTTGGTTTGTAGGGTGCGTTGTACACAGACATTTTACCACAGGGAACCCCTCGCTGTATGCCCAGAACCTCATCTCCTGAAAGCAGTGAATACAGATAAACTAAATGTCCCCTACTTAAAAAAAAAAATCGTATTAAATGACAATGGTTTGATGACATGGCAGTGCTGGCCGAGGCCTGCTGATGACGTGCATGGAGCCCTGCTGGGAAACAGGGTCCTTGATCTGTCCATGACTGATGGGTCCAACCGCAGGAATTCCACAGGGTTAGTCACCTCATTCGGGCTCAGCACAGCACATCGAGCTAAGGGGGTGGTGATGGCACTTTACTGCAAAAACGATAACTGGAGGAAAGGAATCTGCATCCAAGAGGGGAAATGCCAAGCTGGTTACAGTGACCCCCCCGGCACCCCCCCCGTGCACAGCTCACCTCCTGCGCCGCAGTGCTTGGTCTGCTGAGGTGATGTCTCTCCCAGCCTCCGTTTACTATTCCAAAGCTCGAGTACTCCCCTCTCCAAGTCCCAATTATAAAACAGGTCAACATACAAAAGCACTTTTTTTGTTTTTTAATTCGATTGCTTCTCCTGTCCCCTGGAGACCCGGGGCAGGGTGAGGGTCCACTTTCCACTTGCCACGATCGGTGCGACTGGATCTGCCCTACAGTAGGGTGGCCAGATTTGTTAAACCAAAAACCGGGACATTTAGCAAAACTAGGACAAGGACTACCATTTTACATCAATTTGAATTAACAGAATGACGGTGCAGAGAATTACAGAAGATGCTCTAATAAATATTTGCATTTTTTAAACCCAGTATCATGCCTGTTAATTAAATTGCTTTCTTATAACAGCTGCTAACCTTTTCAGTCCACCATCTGTAAAAACCGGGACATGAGCTAAATTTCCCCAAATCTGCCAGGGTAGCTGGTGAAAAACTGGGACTGTTCCTGCAGATCTGGGATGCATGGTCACCCTACCCTACTGGACATGACACCACAGACATATTACTTCCCCTCCCTTGACCCAGAGCATCACAGCCCCACTGAGGCCATCTTTGGTGGACACTGAGCAGAGGTGCAATCCCAGAAGAATTTCTGGGTTCACTGTCAGTATTGGGGTGACTGGGTTATAAACTACAGCTTAATGCTACAAGGAACAGCCCAATGGATACAAGGCAGGGTGTGTGCAAAACACACAGATGTCTGGGTTCCTCAGAGGTTCAGCGTTCATGGGGTCGGCGTGGTAACAGTTCTGCGATTGTGCCAAACAGACGCCAGAGAGCACGACCTCGAAACCGACAGAGTCGAGCTGCAACAAAACAGTTGCCCTTCCTTTGGGTAAGGTGGAGTTTAGGGCTCTATATTTATTTATCAATATTTTGGCTTCTAACCAGAGAGTTGGAGGACTTCCATGTCAAGCAACAGAGGATCTTGAGGACATATCTAAAGTGGTGGCTTGGCCGAGGGTCAGGTTCCGCTTGGCAGTGATGGAGCTCAGACAATAACTGAAAGCAGAAGTTGTTTAATGGAGCACACAAAGCAATTTAAATGACTAAGGTAAAGCCAATAGGTCTCGCCTGCAATATGTTGTGGCAGACTTAATGGAAGAACATTTAAAGGTCGCCGCCCCCATGCATCCACGAGTATGCACAAGCAACTGCTGCCATCCATCTTCAAAATATTTCAATATGCCAAGATGAACTGAGAAAAAAAAAATCAACAGGGGCACACCAATGCATTTATATCCATGCACAGCAGCTATCTTGGATTTTTTAAATATATTTTAATAATCAGTGTACCATTTAAATACAGCCGGCACATTTTCAAACAAATTATCACAACAAAACCGTACGCGGAGCTACTGGTTTCTTACAAAATAAAATTTTAGAAAATGGCTGATGAAGGAGAGAAGGAGATTGGAAAGGGGTGGGGCGTGGGAGAACATCAGATTAGTAACAGATGTGAGAACCGAGAGAGCAGAAGGAAAGTGAGAACAAGAGGAGATAGCCGTAAGCAGACATGGACGCGTAGCTCCTAATGTAAGCTTGCAGCTCTACTCACATCAAGCAACAGAAAACAATTTACCGCAGCAAAATCTAGATAAAAAAAGTTCCAGACATCACACGTGGAAGAATACATGTTTACAAGTTGTTAAGAAAGCAATGCTCCCACTGGGCGGGGCCACACAAGAAACTGACAGCACAGCCATCCAATAACAGGGGATGAACCACATAAGGCAATATCAGTAAGGAGCAGAGCAGAAGCTCATTCTAAGCATATTGTGTGAACAGGTCTTCAACAACAATGAGATAAAGCTGTCAATAAGCAAGACCTAAAGACAACACCATCCACCTCTCCCCTTTCGAAGACTTCAGTGGACGAAGAGGAAAGGATAAGGGAGAAACAAGTATTGGCAGAATCAATACGTATTGCTATTGTTAGTTGAACTGTTTGGTTAAAAATGGGGAGTTTGTGTGCGTTCCCTTCAGTTGGCATAGAAGGAAAAATTACAATCAAACACTGCATGTAATGAAAAGCATTACAAGTTGAAGTTGTAAGTAGTGAACATAAAAGAAATACTCAAAAAATACTGCTTAGTAGATACGTTTGACAAAGGACCAGGAAGATGCATCTTTAAGAAAGTCTACATGAGTTGTATGCCTTTCTATAGTGAAGAAAAACCTGTAAATACCAAGCATGTTACCATGGCAACAATGTAAAATCAACACAGACAGGTAACTGGTAAACTGCTTAATGGGGCGGATTTAGAGTTTGGGGGCTGGGGTTACTGCGTCACAAATGGAACGAATATCATGTCCGCCGTATTACGATTCCATTTCCTCCTATGAAACTACTTATACAGGGGACGGGATATCTTTCAGTTTTTTGATGGAGTAACCCGTCCGTCAACCTCTAAATCAGGCGCTGTGTCTTTATAACAGGCTAAAGCATCCACAAAGCAAGTACTTCCTACACAAAAAAGCCATAAACGGAATCAAAACATTATTGTGTACACAAAGTAAATCCATCAAAGAGCAAACACTGGCTTTAGCCTAACAAAACGACTGCTCAAGTCCCAACACTAGAAGGTCACATTGCCCCCCACCCAGGTCCGAGGGGTGCGCCTAACCACCTTTGCCTCAGAAAACTTAAGACTGGAAGTCTGATCGATTCTGTTTGTTCATTTTGTTTGCATAGCACACATGACCTAACTTTGCTTCCTCTGGTGCTCTTGCGAGAGAATTCAGAGCCACCTGTTACCAGAGAGCATGAGTTTTGTATGCAAAGCTTTCCTGCAGCCTTGCTGTTGGGCCTCACTGCCATCTCTCCGTGCTGGGAAGAGTCATCACATATTTCTGTTTCTATGTATTTGCTTTGATATAAGACTGTAATAATCTGACTGGTCATTTTAACGCTATTGAAGAATGGTCAGTTCTGAGTTTATTAACCGAAAACATACATTTTTATCTTCTTTCTGGATGTTATCGTTTGGAGGTATAGTGAAAATTGCTGTTAGACTTGGAGATGTGTATCAAAATGTCATGGCATCTCATGGCCCTTAAAAAACCAACAGCACGAAGCTCCTAGAGGCAGTCTCAACAGGCTGATTTGGGTTCAATTAATTATTAGACATGCATTGCGAAGGGAGGGAAACCGGGGTGGATTCAGGAGATGGTGCTAATGGGTTTTTAAAGAAAGGTAACTTAGATTTATACCACTGTCACTCACCTCTAACTTTAAATTAAATTATTTAGAGTGTTGCATTTACTTTGCTTTAAGTGGGCAGGTATTCCCCTGTACTGAGCACCCCCACGTCTTTAACTTGAAAGGGAGAGTACCGGCACTTCTCTGCACTGCTGTAATACATTTAATGGGAGAGTACCAGCACTTCTGCAATGCATTTAATGGGAGAGGACCTGCATTTCTGCAATACATTTAATGGGAGAGTACCAGCAGTTCTCAGAGCTGCTGCAATACATATAATGGGAGAGTACCTGCGCCTCTCAGCACTGCTGCAATACATTTAATGGGAAAGTACAGCACTTCTTGGCACTGATGCAATACATTTAATGGGAGGGTACCTGCACTTCTCAGCACTGCTGCAATACATTTAATGGGAGAGTACCTGCACTTCTCTGCACTCCTGCAATACACTTAATGGGAGAGAACCTACACTTCTCAGCACTGCTGCAATACATTTAATGGGAGAGTACCTGCACTTCTCTGCACTCCTGCAATACATTTAATGGGAGAGTACCTGCACTTCTCTGCACTCATGCAATACACTTAATGGGAGAGAACCTCCACTTCTCAGCACTGCTGCAATACATTTAATAGGGGAGTACATGCACTTCTTGGAACTGATGTAATACATTTAATGGGAGAGTACCAACACTTCTCAGCACTGCTGCAATACATATAATGGGAGAGTACCTGCACTTCTCAGTACTGCTGCAATACATTCAATGGGAGAGTACAGCACTTCTTGGAACTGATGCAATACATATAATGGGAGAGTACCTGCGCTTCTCAGTACTGCTGCAATACATTTAATGGGGGAGTACATGCACTTCTCAGCACTGCTGCAATACATTTAATGGGAGAGTACCTGCATTTCTCAGCGCTGCTGCAGTACATTTATGGGAGAGTACCTGCACTTCCCAGCACTGCTGCAATACATTTAATGCGAGTACCTGCACTTCTCAGGAACACATAGATACTCTGAATAGTGAGTATATAGACTTCTATATTATCATTTACAGCACTGCACATTGTAAAATGTACTTCGAACATTTATTGGCATTTCTTTATTCCTATATCTTAAGTTAATAAATATTAATAAATGTGTCAATTTTCAAATAATTTCTACAATATTCTTAAAGTGTAATTACAAGCTTGGAGGTGACACTTGCACTGGGAAACAGATGGGATTCCCTGACAACCACTATCCTGCTTGGGCTTTCCACAGAGAAGTATTGGAGCTGATCACACTGAGGCAGTGAGCAGCCCTACCCAGTCCCACACCTGATGTGCCCAGCACAGGGCAGTAGATGTCACTCAGTCAGAGCCAGTAAGCAGCCCTGCCCAGTCTCACGCCTGATGTGCCCAGCACAGGGCAGTAGATGTCACTCAGTCAGAGCCAGTAAGCAGCCCTGCCCAGTCCCAAGCCTGATGTGCCCAGCACAGGGCAGTAGATGTCACTCAGTCAGAGCCAGTGAGCAGCCCTGCCCATTCCCACGCCTGATGTGCTCAGCACAGGGCAGTAGATGTCACTCAGTCAGAGCCAGTAAGCAGCCCTGCCCAGTCCCACGCCTGATGGGCCCAGCACAGGGCAGTAGATGTCATTGAATCTGAGCCAGTACGCAAGGTCTGCCCAGTCAGCCTGCTGGACCCAGCACAGGGCAGTAGAGGTCACTCAGTCAGAGCAAGTAAGCAGCACTGCCCAGTCCCACGCCTGATGTGCCCAGCACAGGGCAGTAGAAGTCACTCAGTCTGAGCCAGTGAGCAGCCCTGCCCAGTCCCACGCCTGATGGGCCCAGCACAGGGCAGTAGATGTCATTGAATCTGAGCCAGTACGCAAGGTCTGCCCAGTCAGCCTGCTGGACCCAGCACAGGGCAGTAGAGGTCACTCAGTCAGAGCAAGTAAGCAGCACTGCCCAGTCCCAAGCCTGATGTGCCCAGCGCAGGGCAGTAGATGTCACTCAGTCAGAGCCAGTAAGCAGCCCTGCCCAGTCCCATGCCTGATGTGCCCAGCACAGGGCAGTAGATGTCACTCAGTCAGAGCAAGTAAGCAGCACTGCCCAGTCCCAAGCCTGATGTGCCCAGCGCAGGGCAGTAGAGGTCACTCAGTCAGAGCCAGTAAGCAGCCCTGCCCAGTCCCACACCTGATGTGCCCAGCGCAGGGCAGTAGAGGTCACTCAGTCAGAGCCAGTAAGCAGCCCTGCCCTGTCCCACACCTGATGTGCCCAGCACAGGGCAGTAGATGTCACTCAGTCAGAGCCAGTAAGCAGCCCTGCCCAGTCCCACGCCTGATGTGCCCAGCACAGGGCAGTAGATGTCACTCAGTCAGAGCCAGTAAGCAAGGTCTGCCCAATCAGCCTGCTGGGTCTAGCACAGGGCAGTAGATGTTACTCAGTCTGAGCCAGTGAGCAGCTCTGCCCAGTCTCAGTCTGATGGGCCCAGCAAAGGGCAGTAGAGGTCACTTAGTCTGAGCCAGTGAGCAGGCTCTGCCCAGTGCCGGTCTGATGGCCCAGCACAGGACAGCAGAGGTCTCTCAGTCTGATCCAGTGAGCAAGGTCTGCCTAGTCAGCCTGATGGGCCCAGCACAGGGCATTAGAGGTCACTTAGTCTGAGTCAGTGAGCAGCTCTACCCAGTCCCAAGTCTGATGGGCCCGCCACAGGGCAGTAGAGGTCACTCAGTCTGAGCCAGTAAGGAAGGTCTGCCCAGTCAGTCGGAAGGGCCTAGAATGGGGCAGTAGAGGTCACTCAGTCAGAGCCAGTAAACACCTCCGCTCAGTCCCAGTCTGATGGGCCCAGCATCGGCAGTAGAGGTCACTCAGTCAGAGCCAGTGAGCAGGCTCTGCCCAGTCCCAAGTCGGATGGACCTAGCACAGGACAAAAGAGGTCACTCAGTCTGAGCCAGTGAACAGCTCTGCCCAGAGCCGGTCTGATGGGCCCAGCACGGGGCAGTAGAGGTCACTCAGTCTGAGCCAGTGAGCAGGGTCTGCCCAGTCATAGTCGGCAGGGCCCAGCACAGCGCTGCAGAGGTCACCCGGTCTGAGCACGTCTTGTTATTAGTTAAATTAAGTCCAATGAGAGAGAATGCAGAAAGAGTGTGCTTTGGGTCCAAACCCCTTCAACCATTGGTTTTCTTGTGTTTTCATGGGCCCCGGAAGCCCTAGGACTTGTCCGTGTCCAAAGAGTGACATACACTTTCGGGTCACTCCGGGCCAGTCACTAGATAGTCTTTACCTAGATTTTCCTCTTGCACCATAGCTCCTAGCATCCTTGTAGCAGACATTTAAACACTCCATGACTACACCCACCTAACAAAACGTGTGTTCGTGTTGACTAGCTTGTCATAAACGTAGGAGAAGTACGACAGATAGAGCTTTACTCTGACAATATCAGAAAACAACTGGGAGGTAATTAACACACAACTTAACAACCAAACTGATGTCCAGACAAACACCTCACCGAGCGGCAGCTTTGGATAAACCATGGGTTCTTCCAACATTGGCCTACAATGACTGTACCTAACCTTGAAGAAACGACCCTCACCAAATTTGAGCCCCATATGAGAATAAGGCGCATTTCAAACACAGTAAGCATAGAGAACCCAAACTTTCTACTAAATGTAGACTGTTGACCCTATACATGTTCACTGAGGCTGTAGCACCCTGTATGTCAACATGAATATTCAAAGAAAGTGTAGAATCTAATGTCACTTCTGGCCAGGTACCTTTTAAACTCCTCAACTACTACTGTTACGTTGCACATACATTTGAAAATAAAGATTTCAGGTGATAAATATGCACAGATTACAGTGGCCTTCGACACAGTGTAGTGATAGTTAGGACCTTGTTACCATAGGAAATGGACTTTTTTTATGATTTGCTAATCACTTTGGTGCCAATTGAAGTATCTTCACAAAACTTGAGACTTCGGGGTGAACGGTCAAGCGGGGGCTGAGAAAAAAAGGCAAAGTCCAAAACACAATTTTCCTATGCCATTTCGACAGAGATTTTTTTTTTACGACCGCTACATCCAAAACGGCTCCACAGAATGACATCCAATTTGGCAGAAAGCTAGATCTTCACTAAAAAGTGTGCTTTGTGTGCTGGTGCAAATCCTTTCAGTAGCTTTTATGAAATGATGGCTAAAAATGTGTAATAGCGTTGCAGCAGATACGTCAGCGGCGACACAGGTGTCGCCAATCACCAACAGTAAGCATTGCAATAGTATTGTAATAGTATTTCAGCAGACACACTAGTGGTGAGGCAGGTCTCACCAGTCTCCACCAGTGAGCATTGTAATAATATTTCAGCAGATGTGTTGGTAGGGAGGCAGGTGTCACTAGTCTCCACCAGTGAGCATTGTAATAATATTTCAGCAGATGTGTTGGTAGGGAGGCAGGTGTCACTAGTCTCCACCAGTGAGCATTGTAATAATATTTCAGCAGATGTGTTGGTAGGGAGGCAGGTCTCACCAGTCTCCACCAGTAAGCATTGTAATAATATTTCAGCAGATGTGTTGGTAGGGAGGCAGGTCTCACCAGTCTCCACCAGTGAGCATTGTAATAATATTTCAGCAGATGTGTTGGTAGGGAGGCAGGTCTCACCAGTCTCCACCAGTAAGCATTGTAATAATATTTCAGCAGATGTGTTGGTAGGGAGGCAGGTGTCACTAGTCTCCACCAGTGAGCATTGTAATAATATTTCAGCAGATGTGTTGGTAGGGAGGCAGGTGTCACTAGTCTCCGGCTGTAAGTATTTAAGTAGTATTTCAGCAGCTATATTAGTAGGGGGGCATATCTGGTTGGTCTCTCTAGTATTTCAGAAGATACACTAGTGGTGAGGCAGGTCTCATCAGTCTCCACCAGTGAGTATTGTAACAGTATTTTAGAAGACACATTTGTGGTGAGGCAGGTCTCACCAGTCTCCACCAGTGAGTATTGTATTAGTATTTTAGCAGATGCATTAGTAGGGAGGCAGGTCTCACCAGTCTCCACCAGTGAGTACTGTATTAGTATTTTAGCAGGTGTATTAGTAGGGAGGCAGGTCTCACCAGTAAGTATTGTATTAGTATTTTAGCAGATGCATTAGTAGGGAGGCAGGTCTCACCAGTCTCCACCAGTGAGTATTGTATTAGTATTTTAGCAGATGCATTAGTAGGGAGGCAGGTCTCACCAGTCTCCACCAGTGAGTATTGTATTAGTATTTTAGCAGATGCATTAGTAGGGAGGCAGGTCTCACCAGTCTCCACCAGTGAGTATTGTATTAGTATTTTAGCAGGTGTATTAGTAGGGAGGCAGGTCTCACCAGTCTCCACCAGTGAGTACTGTATTAGTATTTTAGCAGATGCATTAGTAGGGAGGCAGGTCTCACCAGTCTCCACCAGTAAGTATTGTATTAGTATTTTAGCAGGTGTATTAGTAGGGAGGCAGGTCTCTTCAGTTTCCAGCTGTAAGTATTTTAGCAGATACACTGCTAGTGAGGGAGGTCTCGTCGGTCTCCAGCAGTGAGTATTCTAGTAGTATTTCACCTGATCCATCAGTGGTGAAGCAGACCTCGCTGCTCTTCCACGGTGCACTGCAGCTAGAACATTCTAGCAGATAAAAATCATCACACCCGTTCCTCACTCAATCACCTTCTTATATCTCCTGATGCCGATTTTCCATCTGTTCCTCATTGTGCATCAAAAGTAAATTCCTCAGTTTAAAAGCCTTTACCATGGTTGAGCTTAACTTTCTCAAGCAGAGCCTCTCACTTCCACCTCACGACTCGCCTCTTCCCTTCAGAATGATGAACTAATTGTCTTGCAATCAAGACATAATTCAGTAACACGGCGAGCATGTATTTGTGTTATTATACTGCCAACCTAGCTGGGAAGCATTGGAGCCCTACAGCGGGCAGGTCCTTGGGGTACAGTTCATCATTAAGGCACAGAGAGAGGCAGGTGGGATCCTCCTATATGAGGGGGAGAGTTTTCCTTCAAGAGATGGCTTCAGTTTCCTGCTGAATTACTGGTGGGCTGAGAGGTTCTTGCATAGGTGGAGATGATATTCCATAACCTAGAAGCCCAGACTAAGAAGGAACGTCTTCTGGTTTTTCTTCGTTGCACATTGATTTTCAGGCATGTCTGGCTTTGTCTTGGCCCCTGGGGTGGCGTCTACATTAGGTGATTAGTTCTTTGGCCCGGTGTATAGGGATGCTGTTTCTTCTGATGCCCTTGTGGTAGATGCAGCTGGTCTTGTAGTGCATGTCTGGCTTTGTCTTGGGCCCTGGTGTGGCGTCTACATTAGGTGATTAGTTCTTTGGCCCGGTGTATAGGGATGCTGTTTCTTCTGATGCCCTCGTGGTTGATGCAGCTGGTCTTGTAGTGCATGTCTGGCTTTGTCTTGGGCCCTGGTGTGGCGTCTACATTAGGTGATTAGTTCTTTGGCCCGGTGTATAGGATGCTGTTTCTTCAGATGCCCTCGTGGTAGATGCAGCTGGTCTTGTAGTGCATATCTGGCTTTGTCTTGGCCCCTGGTGTGGCGTCTACATTAGGTGATTAGTTCTTTGGCCCGGTGTATAGGGATGCTGTTTCTTCTGATGCCCTCGTGGTTGACGCAGCTGGTCTTGTAGTGCATGTCTGGTTTTGTCTTGGCCCCTGGTGTGGCGTCTACATTAGGTGATTAGTTCTTTGGCCCGGTGTATAGGGATGCTGTTTCTTCTGATGCCCTCGTGGTTGACGCAGCTGGTCTTGTAGTGCATGTCTGGTTTTGTCTTGGGCCCTGGTGTGGCGTCTACATTAGGTGATTAGTTCTTTGGCCCGGTGTATAGGATGCTGTTTCTTCTGATGCCCTCGTGGTTGAAGCAGCTGGTCTTGTAGTGCATGTCTGGCTTTGTCTTGGGCCCTGGTGTGGCGTCTACATTAGGTGATTAGTTCTTTGGCCCGGTGTATAGGGATGCTGTTTCTTCTGATGCCCTTGTGGTAGATGCAGCTGGTCTTGTAGTGCATGTCTGGCTTTGTCTTGGGCCCTGGTGTGGCGTCTACATTAGGTGATTAGTTCTTTGGCCCGGTGTATAGGGATGCTGTTTCTTCTGATGCCCTTGTGGTTGACGCAGCTGGTCTTGTAGTGCATGTCTGGCTTTGTCTTGGCCCCTGGTGTGGCGTCTACATTAGGTGATTAGTTCTTTGGCGTGGTGTATAGGGATGCTGTTTCTTCTGATGCCCTTGTGGTTGACGCAGCTGGTCTTGTAGTGCATGTCTGGCTTTGTCTTGGCCCCTGGTGTGGCGTCTACATTAGGTGATTAGTTCTTTGGTGCTGTGTATAGGATGCTGTTTCTTCTGATGCCCTTGTGGTAGATGCAGCTGGTCTTGTAGTGCATGTCTGGCTTTGTCTTGGCCCCTGGTGTGGCGTCTACATTAGGTGATTAGTTCTTTGGTGCTGTGTATAGGATGCTGTTTCTTCGGATGCCCTTGTGTTTGATGCAGCTGGTCTTGTAGTGCATGTCTGGCTTTGTCTTGGCCCCTGGTGTGGCGTCTACATTAGGTGATTAGTTCTTTGGCGCGGTGTATAGGGATGCTGTTTCTTCTGATGCCCTTGTGGTTGATGCAGCTGGTCTTGTAGATGATACAAGCCTAGAGGAGAGCCAATGCAGTAGCTTTAGCTTCGGGGTGATGTGCTTGAATTCCTTCTGATCGCTGGTGTAGTGTCATGTAGGGTAGCAAGTAAAGCCGAGTATCCATACAGGTGTCAGAGGACGAAGACTTGCACAATTGTTCTGAAATTAGTATTCAGTTGGAGCAGTTTCATTTTTGTCAGGAGTGAGAGCTGGTGCCATGAAGTCTTGATTTTCCATGTAGTATTCTTTAAATATGTGGTCCTTATAAATGGCCAATGCCAGTTATTTTGCATTGTCTTTCAGCTGAGTGGTGAAGCTGTCTATGTAAACACCTGAGAGCTCTGTCTGCATCTAAGGTTGTTTGGAACTCTTGGTAAATAGGAAACATTCTGTCTTGGTGGGCTGACCTTCAGATAAGTGCTTGACATGGAAGTCTTGTTTAGCGGGAGGCGGGACTGGAGTTTCCTAATGCTGTCGACAAGGAGAATTTAAGATTTGTGTGTCAACATATACACGGATCTTGATGTTGCTGAGAGAAAGGCTCATAGTGTCTCCATGTATGGGTGAGAGGGTGAAGTCCTGGGGTACTCCACTGTACCCAGGAAGTTTCAGGATCTCGTGCTTAGGAATCTGCCCAGATTGGTGGCACTTAGTGAGCATACAGGCTAACCACTGTAGAAGTGTGTCAGAGAAGACCATTTGTGTTTTGTGGGTGAGAATCAGTGCTTGAGTCTTATGTATGTTAACTATACCTGCTAAGCACTGGGTGAACTCTGTCATGAATAGATCAATTAATAACCAGACTACTGTTTCTCTGTCTGAAGCAAATAAGCGCTTTTCTAGGAACGCTTTAGAAAACCCTAAGAACTAAGACAAAATTAACTTGAAAGAGGGAGACACGGCTGTCGCTGATTATGTCCCATTCTGAGATGAAAACATGGAAAATGTACAGAGAATATTTACTGTCTTGCAGACTAAACAAAACACACCGATGCAGAGCACAGACTTCCACCCATGCATCTCAGCGGGCCTAGCAACGCTATCCCAGTGTAATGAACCTTTTGGCTGTACGGCCGCCATCTTGTGATGGAGCGCCTTGCCTCCTTTGTACGTACACACCCTCTAAGACTCCCACTGAGCGGGTCTCATGCACACACACCAGTGGTCAGCCATATGCCGTCCTCCATAAATAGATCTAATAAACCTCTCTAATCCAGATCTAATTGTAGCTTGTTAATACTTAATCTACCAAGCAGCTTTAAGTGAACGCCCAACCGAAGTGCCAGGTTTGCTAGCGTCTCACCACATTCTGCAACTTTGTGAAGGCAAAGCTCTATAACAGAGGTCCCCAACCTGTGGTCCGGGGCCCCCTGGGGTCCGCGACTGCTTAGAAAATGAAATAATATTAACAGACTAGGTCCCCGGCTTTCAGTAATGACTCAGTGGAGGGTCACCGGATTCCAGTTATGATTCAGTGGGCATTCCCGTAATGATAAAGTGGGGCTCCACAGAAGTCGAAAGGTTGGAAACCACTAGTCTATAACAAATCTGTGCTCTTACTTTTATGTATGTTTTTTGGATCAATTACTGGTTGTGCTCAGCTATCACATGTGCAGTTCTAAATACGGTGCCTGAAAAAGTCAGAAGCAACTAGAAGGCTACATGCTAGCAGTGCACATATATGAAGCCCATACACAGTTTTACAAATCACACAGAGAAATGGCACATCCAAGTGAGAATATTCAAGTAAAAACTTGCTAATGGTGTACATGCTGTAACCAGTACCAAGACCTTTGTTCATAAGGCTCTGTGCAGATCTGCTTAGCGACTACATATCTCACAGCGCTCCAGCTGTCACTGCTATGCATAACAGGCACCGCTAATACAGTCTTACACCTTAATAATACTTTAATTGTGCAGGATAATTACAGAAACTATTTGTAAAATAATGTCTTGCAAAGGTATGCATAGTTTGTTAGAAAATACAAGCTGTTATGGGAAGTGGCTGCATTGCTCCTTGTCAAGGCACACAAACTGGTGGGGTGTTACAGAGTTTCACTGAAAGAAGGGGTCTCTCATATACCAAGCGTTGGCACAGCCAATAGGTCGCCTTTATAATGTAAGTGCCGAGCTGTTGGCTTTGCTAATGTTTGTCTGTAAAGTACTGTTTAAAAAGAGTAAAAGATTTTTTTTTTTTTTTGTCCAAATACTGGAGCAAAAGCAAATACATCTTATGGTAGCTCAAAACTGTACAGTGAACTCAGTGTTTCCAAACTTTATAAATTGGGTGGTTTATTTTTCAAATACACCCATGAAACTTTGAATTCAAAGAGAACAAAGAAGGGTCTGAATGTAAAGGCAAAGACTTGCCATGGCCTAATTTACTTTCAACAGGATTCAGCCATCTGCTCTCATGCAGTATGCAAGAGAGAAGATTTATGGGCCTTTGGGAGAAGTGTCATGCAAAGTACACCTTCTGCCTCAGGCACCAGCTGAGTAAGTGCAGTAGATAACTATTCTCCTAATGTCATCAAAGCCTTCAATAGCCAAAGTGTGAACTTTCATGCCATATATGGAATACAGAAGATAAAACAAAGAACACTTAAAGTCTACTCATAAACCATACCCCAGCAAAAATATCCCTGTTGCTGTGGTTTTACAAACAACCTGGGAGGGGCGGGAAACAACATGGCGCAAGGGGCGGTGGTTGGTATTTGAGGGGTGAATCTGCTCACAAGGGACAGACCTGAAAAACACATGGACCCTCATGGAGGGAGCAGAAAACGATGCAAGTCAGCCTATCAAGAATATCGTAATTGGGTTCCGGAGTAGCGTGCTACTCGCCGAAAAGCGCATTGACGCCTTGTCAGGGGTAGTAACCGCTATATAAATACAATTACAAAGAGGCTGTCGTCCAGGAGAGGGACAACACAAGAAGATGACTGCAAGCCATCAAATACAAAGCAAAGAAATGAGAGTAACAATGCCTCATCGAGCTGCTGTGCCCTGTGCATTTGTAGGAAATCTTTACAAGTATGTTGAACAAGTGACACATTTCTAGAAAAAAAAAAAAGGGCTGGGCAGATCAGCTAGCATTGCAGGGTCAACAGTGACATGTGACCTGATTGCAGGATTAACCTTAAAGCAGGTCATACAGTGTGCCCTCCATTGCTAGTGCAGGGTTACCACCACACTGCCGTATTTGGTACTTTAGGCGTGGAGGTTTAAAGGTTGGGTGTACAGAGCAATGTCTCTAAAGCTGCATGTGTGATTAGCTCTACACTCGTGGGTGTTATTACTGTAGCCCTGTGTTAACACCTCCATTTTTCAGTCCTGCTCCTATGTTTCCACCCTCTCCCGGTTTTAAAAATCTGGCCAACCAATCTGTATCATGTGGCCATGCACACAAGTTTGGTGCAATTGCATCTACCTTCAGCTGTTACTTTAGACAAAAAGAGGTTCATATGTCTGTATAATAGCTATAAAAAGTAAGCAGAAAAAACAGTGACGGGTGGAATGCTTGAATTAATCTCAACCACTGATAACCACTTGGAGCCTCACCCTGATCCATCGTTATTATGCACACCATGCCACCTCAGTTTGGCCACAGCTTCATGCAAATAAGTCTAGATTCTGCTCCAATAGGTAGAGTCCAGACCGAACTTCCAAGCCAGGTCCTCCTTGAACCGGAACACAAGCAACCCTGGACCGATTCTGCCCTAGTTATGGGCTCATCAGCCGGGTACAACCTGGGTACAGTGACTCAGTATTCATATGTCAACCTGGCAAGATCCACAGAAATTAGTTCTGGGAAAACCAACTCAGCCCTTCACCCTTCCATGATGATAAAAGCACACTAACCACTGTGAGCAAGAGACTATGTAACACAGACTACAGATAAAAGGTGACAAGGACCATATAGCGACTGAAGCAGTCATTATTATTTTTTTTAATTTTGTCCCTCCCTTTGACCTGCCTTTCCTATTTTTATTTCCTTCTTGTCCTGCCTTTTAGGATTTGACTAAACCTATGCAAAACTTTACTGTCAGTCGTCCACATCCCTGCGCCTACCTCCTACCTACAAAGCAAGCATCTTTTTCTGTGTTCGCTGCTGGTGGGGAGGCAGATATGCAAACCCTTTGCTGCTTGGGTCTGCTGTTTCCCTTTTAATCTGATAACTAGCATATATTTTGATACATGTAGACGTGTTCTCCCTCTGCGTGGTGCTATTGGTCTCCTGTCTACGAAACTCTAGTTTGGAACAGAAAGTGCTTAGGATAATTCTTAAGCTTTTTCTTAAAATAAAAGAAGTCTGTCTCCTGTCTTATGGAAATGGGCAACTGATTACAATAGAGTAAAATGCACGTCCATCGACGCAGCTTTGTGATAGCTGGGGAACCAGAGAGAGAAGCTTGCATCTGGAAAGGTCTGGAGCAGATATCCTAGCAAGGTACCTAGGACTTATTCATGCAGAGTCTCCAGGTGGACAGACTGTAAGAGATTCCAAGAGCCAATGTAATGACTTTGAGGACGGAGTCATATGCACAGTCCTAGAAAGATGGCAACCCAACTTGGTGGCCACATTTTGAACCACCTGGAGTCAAACCAGTAATCTCTCTGAAATGCCTAGATACATAAAGTTTCTATATTCGGACCTAGGCACGGTCAAGGCTTGATGGACAGAACCTTAAATATTTTATATAGGATCTTTAAAGTAGAAAAACAGGTCACCATCCCTTTACTATCTTGAGTGGCCACAGATAAGTCAAAATCAGTGATATCTCCCAGGTTTCCAACGTGGGGCACCAGGGAACAGACGGCACCCAGAACTGCAGTTAGGGCTTCAACTCCAACAACTAGGTGACGGATGGAATGCTTGAATGAATCTCAGCCACTGGCAAACGCTCGGGCCTCATCTCAATCCATCATTTTTCACTCACCATGCCACCTCAGTTTGGACCCAGCCTCATGTAGATCAGTCTTGACCCAGCTCCGATGGGAACAGTTCAGCCCGAACTGGCCAGCCAGGTCCTCCCTGGACCAAAATACAAGCAACCCTAGACCAGTTTCGCCCTGTTAAGGAATAGCTTGCTTCCACTGTCACAGTAAGCACCTAACTAAAGTCTGGGCATACCCGTTGCACTTAGGGCATCAACTGCAGCAACAACAAGGTGATGGACTGGGATGGACAAATGCAGCGTAAATGTCTGGCCAGCTGAACAAACCTATGCAACATGCAGGATAAATCCTGCTCAACAATCCAATGCAAAAGAGGGGTGGGCAAATCTAGTGTAAATCCAGCTGAACAACCCTGAGCAACATCTGGATGTACAACTGTAGCATAAACCCAGCTCAACAACTCCATGCCAAAGAGGAATGGACAAATATAGTGGAAATGTAGCTCAACAAGCCCGTGCTACATCGAGATGAACAACTGCAGCATAAATCCAGCTCAACGACCCCTTGCAAAAGAGGGATGGACAACTGTAGAGTAAATCCAGCTCAACAACCCCATGCTACAGAGGAATGGACAACTGTAGAGTAAATCCATCTCAACAACCTCATGCTACATTGGTACGGACAACGGCAGAATAAATCTAGCTCAACAACCCAATGCCACATCGAGATGGACGACTGTCTCGTAAATCCAGCTCAACAACCCTTTGATACATCGGGAAGAACAACTGTAGGGTAAATATCGCTCCAGCCCCATGCTACATCAGTTAGGGCAACTGTAGCGAATAATCTTTCGGTATTGTCTTATGGTAGTCTATGAGTAATCTTATCGTCTACCTGCATGCTCACTGTAAGGACAAATGGTGAGTCTTGACTCCACGCACTGCTTCTAAATACCATGGAGCATAAGGCTGCCCCCGACGTGCATAAAATGTTTTCAGTGGAGCAACTGAGTGTTAAGATTCAATTAACTAATAGTCAAAATTAACAGCTGCTCTGGGCATGTCGGCATTCAGAACCGAAGCCATTTCGCAAGGGCTCAGAGTAGGGATTTGGAGAACATTTAGATCCACAGGGGAGCAATAACATCCATCTCAATCTTTGGTCCTGGAGTGGCAGGAATCTAGCGGTATTTAAATCGCTAGACGGACAATCAATGTAAGCAGAAAAGGGTCTGCTGTCCAAAAAATGGTAAAATTACTGAAGATGTGGTCTAATAAATGCCCTCTCGCATGAATGGGCTGTTCACAATAATCTGAAGCCAAGCCCTGAACCACTAGCTGGGCCTGCACATTCAATGCATCCTCAAAATGATAAACAAGAAAGCCAAGAAGAAAAAAAACAGGAAGCTTTTATAACAGTTAAGATAGTTTATGACTAAAGGAGGGATGGTGGCTAGGAGGTTTAGAATTAAATTCTTCTGTATACGAGTACGTAGGGGGAGCTTGGAGTTCGAAAATCATGCATTGCCACATCATCTGTGACTGGCATATCAATTATGCTGCAACAGAAGCAAGTACAGTATAGAATGCCAACAATGCCCCCCGTTTTCACAATACGGTCATGGTGATCTAAAGAGTACCCCAAGGGAACTGCACCGGCAATGTCAGGATTGAGCCAGGGCTGCAGCCATGTTTCAGTGGGAAAGACAACGTAGCCCACCATATCCCTGGAGATTAGAAGACTGTCATTTTCTCTAGGGACCAGATGTCCGACCATTTCCTTTTGCGACTCGCAAATTGTGAATTTTTGTGACTCGCAATTTGCAAGTCGCAAAACAAAATGTACTGATGTGTCACAGACACATTTAGTGATTCCCAGTGGGGTCCCAATTGATCCGCCTCATCAATATTCATGAGATAGGTTGCAATGCCCGACCCATTAACACAGGGATGGTGACCTGCTGGGGACAGCAGACCACCAGGTCTGTGCTTGCTTTCAAATAAAGCAAAGTTTTTTTTTCTCAATGCTGCCCATTTTCCTTAAAGGAAAAAGGGATGCGTTTTTAAAACAATTAAACGTATCCGTTTCATTTTTTCATGGTAGACAGTGGACCGTGGGACCACTGCCTACTCAAAGAGCACTGTTGCTACCATCCACAAAGGGTAAGGAGCCCGCAGGGGAACCCTTCCCGTTTGCAACTGCCTTACCACGCACTTGAAGTAGGCGGTAAACTGAGATTGTTTTGCGAATGCATTCAAGTCGCAAAATAATTGTACATCCCCCTGCGACTCGCTATTAGAAAGGGACGCACTTGGCACGCCACTTCCTAATAGTGCTCACAAACCCTATTTTGCAAGTTGGTAATAGGTTAGCGACTCACAAAATATGGTTTCTACATGCCAGGAGCATTCTACAGGCCGAATCGCCATTTGCGACAGCTAAAAACGGTCGTATATCTGGCCCTAGGCACCTTCTAGTTGGTGCAGTAATGTTCATTCCCCTTTTTGGCAGGGGCCGCAGACAAAACCTTTCTGCAATGTGTGTATTCCTGCCACCATCTTTAAAGACAAGGTAGTAACAATGCTTCCAGCAAACAGGACTATGATGAGGAGCCCCATCCCAGCAATACACAGCACCGGATGGAGACCCATCGACATGGCCTCATCACCTTCCACACTGAAGACAATCTTGGCAAGAATCCTCCACAAAAAGAAATCTAACAACCACATATTGAAAATTCGAATGGCATATTCTCCATTTCTTTAGTGAAATACAGTAAAAAATGTGAATTCACGCAATGTTGTGAGTAGTTGTAGCTGGGCAGTGCACATGTATCCGCTTATTTCCTATCAAAACAAGGTCCCGAAAAGTGTGGTAACTACATTGCTACAAGTGCAAAGTGCAAATGAAACATATTGACAATTTATATGATCGACAGACACCGAGCAATGAGAGGGGCAGAAAAGGCCAAGATGAGAGGATGCTTTCCTGTTGCCATAGCTAAGGATGGTCATGCAGCCTTAAACTAACTGTGCTCCCTGCAGCCTCTGGCACTACTGACCTTGGAGTACTATTTACTACAGTATTTCTGTCTGCAGAAACATAACTATTGTGTTTTTGCGCAGAAGTACATTTCTTGCATTTGTACATTTGCACTTTCTTTTTGTCGTCCACCTTGACACAAGTAAATCTCCATATTTTTCCATACTTGCAGTGGCCCAAAACCATTTGTGAATGCTTGCTGAGATCAGAATGGTCCTTGCGTGGTGAACTGGCATGTACCCCTGCCCTGAGTGCACCAATGCACGTCAACTTGGTATCCTGACTTTTATTTTGGCCCTGGTGCCATACTAATATAGCATGTGCACAGACGCCTACGCTTGCTCCCAACAATGCAAGGCCCACAACCTGCCTTGTGACCTGGAGAGGCACACCAAGAGTGTCCTCAAAGTGGACAGAGTAGTAGTATCCATGTCCTGGGGATATCACATAAACTGGTGGTGTTAGACTACCATGTTTTCTGATCTCACAGTTGACCAGAACTTTGTATCTGTCAGTGAGTGTGTGACTTACATGCATGTGGTACGTGTGTATTAGTAAGAGTGTGTGCGTGTTGAGTACTAAATTCATGGGATCCAATTCAGTGAAAACTTTGTTAGCAAGAGACGCCTGATCCGTTCTTCCCGAGCACTGTTATTTGGTTGATAGTAGAGGTATATATGTATCTTTTCAAGAAAAGAACACAGGTTGAGCCTTCCAAACGATGCAAGGGACCTTGTGGCCAGTGGATTTGGCTCGTCCTCGCCAACGAGTTGGCTGCATCACCGGAGGAACAACTGGATCAACTATAACACCGTGCCAGATGTCTCCTGCCACTCCTTATCCCTCATCTGTCTATGTAGTGCCATCACCAAGATGATGAAAGAGGTGGCTTCAAAGACTGATCTTGCCTTCAAGTTGCCTTAAACGCTCATCGGCTATGACTGGTCCTCTCCAAATGTTGCAGCTTACACTCAAGCAGCGGGGCAGGCAGCGAGAGGGCAGGTTTTTGGAGTAGTATTGGCAGCTCTATCGATCACCAACAGTGTAGATCCACAGACCCGGGTGCAGTAGTTACCACTACAGCTCACCCTTGTTGGATGTCCATCTTAAAGAGCTTAGGAGGAGTCTGGATAGATATCCAGCTGGCCGCACCGGGAAGCTCGTCAACGAATGTCCTATGTGATGATGGCAGCAGAACAATCTTCATCACTGCGTGTGTTATCTTCACTGTCTGTGTCGGCAGGTGGTTCTACGGTGGCCTCCGGAAGGCTGTCTCCTGATGAGGTATGTCGCTGCCATTTAACAAGTGTGAAATCTCACAAAGCTCAAGAAAAATGAAATAAGCAAAACAATTTTCACCCTTGTGTGTTTTCGACAGCTTTTGGAGACTGGGAGCGATCAAATATTTCACCTAAGTTAATTTTATGTCAGTAGCATTGCATAGTTTTGCTTTAGGTGGTAGCGAGGGAAGAGGCCAGTACACATTAAGGGGATGTTATTAAGGCAGAACTTGAAGACTTGGAAAGATGCCCAATGAATCTCTCATTGGCTTATATGAACTGTGGAACTCGTCATGGTCAGAGCACTTGTGAAGAGTATCTCCAGCCCAAGCCCCTGCTTCACACTTACAAATCTGTTCAAGAAAATGTTTTTTTCACAGTCTTTCACAATTATTTTATTATAACTCTAGCAGTTGAATATTTGGTCACTCGTGTTTTCAGTAGAGCAGCTGTTGGTAACAGTAGCCATCCTGAAGAGAATCATGTTAGAACAGCAGCTGCTTTAAGTACATTCACCCGAGGTGTCGGTCTGCCTTGTAAATGTCCGTGTTAAAATTAACTACATATAAACAGTGAAAAGCTGTCAGAAGGCTGTAGGGAGACAAATAAACGGCCAGCATCTGCACAGCGTCTCCAGGAATAAGTTACACCCTCTCCAGCTCAACAACCCTGTGCAACATAGGGAAGGGCAACAGGAGTGTACATCCAGCTCAACAACCCCATGCAACACCGGAAGGTACAACTACAGCGTAAATCCAGCTCAACAACCCCATGCTACACCAGAAGGTACAACTAAAGTGTAAATCCAGCTCAACAACCCCATGCTACACCAGAAGGTACAACGACAGCGTAAATCCAGCTCAACAACCCCATGCTACACCAGAAGGTACAACGACAGCGTAAATCCAGCGCAACAACCCCATGCTACACCAGAAGGTACAACTAAAGCGTAAATCCAGCTCAACAACCCCATGCAACACCGGAAGGTACAACTACAGCGTAAATCCAGCTCAACAACCCCATGCAAGAGAGCAAAGGACAACTGTAACGTAAATCCATCTCAACAACCCTGTGCAACATAGGGAAGGGCAACAGGAGTGTACATCCAGCTCAACAACCCCATGCTACACCAGAAGGTACAACAACAGCGTAAATCCAGCTCAACAACCCCATGCTACACCAGAAGGTACAACGACAGCGTAAATCCAGCTCAACAACCCCATGCTACACCAGAAGGTACAACTAAAGCGTAAATCCAGCTCAACAACCCCATGCTACACCAGAAGGTACAACGACAGCGTAAATCCAGCTCAACAACCCCATGCTCCACCAGAAGGTACAACAACAGCGTAAATCCAGCTCAACAACCCCATGCAACACCAGAAGGTACAACGACAGCGTAAATCCAGCTCAACAACCCCATGCAACACCAGAAGGTACAACTACAGCGTAAATCCAACTCAACAACCCCATTCAACAGAGAGGGACGCCTGTAACGTAAATCCATCTCAACAACCCCATGCAACAGAGCGATGGACGCCTGTAACGTAAATCCATCTCAACAACCCCATGCAACAGAGCGATGGACGCCTGTAACGTAAATCCATCTCAACAACCCCATGCAACAGAGCGATGGACAACTGTAACGTAAATCCAGCTCAACAACCCCATGCAACAGAGCGATGGACACCTGTAACGTAAATCCATCTCAACAACCCCATGCAACAGAGCGATGGACACCTGTAACGTAAATCCATCTCAACAACCCCATGCAACAGAGCGATGGACACCTGTAACGTAAATCCAGCTCAACAACCCCATGCAACAGAGCGAAGGACAACTGTAACGTAAATCCAGCTCAACAACCCCATGCAACAGAGCGATGGACAACTGTAACGTAAATCCATCTCAACAACCCCATGCAACAGAGCGATGGACAACTGTAACGTAAATCCATCTCAACAACCCCATGCAACAGAGAGGGACGCCTGTAACGTAAATCCATCTCAACAACCCCATGCAACAGAGCGAAGGACAACTGTAACGTAAATCCAGCTCAACAACCCCATGCAACAGAGCGATGGACAACTGTAACGTAAATCCATCTCAACAACCCCATGCAACAGAGCGATGGACAACTGTAACGTAAATCCATCTCAACAACCCCATGCAACAGAGCGATGGACAACTGTAACGTAAATCCATCTCAACAACCCCATGCAACAGAGCGATGGACAACTGTAACGTAAATCCATCTCAACAACCCCATGCAACAGAGCGATGGACAACTGTAATGTAAATCCAGCTCAACAACCCCATGCAACAGAGCGATGGACACCTGTAACGTAAATCCATCTCAACAACCCCATGCAACAGAGCGATGGACAACTGTAACGTAAATCCATCTCAACAACCCCATGCAACAGAGCGATGGACAACTGTAACGTAAATCCATCTCAACAACCCCATGCAACAGAGCGATGGACAACTGTAACGTAAATCCATCTCAACAATCCCATGCAACAGAGCGATGGACACCTGTAACGTAAATCCATCACCAACCCCATGCAACAGAGCGATGGACGCCTGTAACGTAAATCCATCTCAACAACCCCATGCAACAGAGCGATGGACACCTGTAACGTAAATCCATCTCAACAACCCCATGCAACAGAGCGATGGACGCCTGTAACGTAAATCCATCTCAACAACCCCATGCAACAGAGCGATGGACAACTGTAACGTAAATCCAGCTCAACAACCCCGTGCAACAGAGCGATGGACGCCTGTAACGTAAATCCATCACCAACCCTGTGCAACAGAGCGATGGACGCCTGTAACGTAAATCCATCTCAACAACCCCATGCAACAGAGCGATGGACAACTGTAACGTAAATCCAGCTCAACAACCCCATGCAACAGAGCGATGGACACCTGTAACGTAAATCCAGCTCAACAACCCCATGCAACAGAGCGATGGACACCTGTAACGTAAATCCAGCTCAACAACCCCATGCAACAGAGCGATGGACAACTGTAACGTAAATCCATCTCAACAACCCCATGCAACTGAGCGATGGACAACTGTAACGTAAATCCAGCTCAACAACCCCATGCGACAGAGCGATGGACAACTGTAACGTAAATCCATCTCAACAACCCCATGCAACAGAGCGATGGACGCCTGTAACGTAAATCCATCTCAACAACCCCATGCAACAGAGCGATGCACAACTGTAACGTAAATCCAGCTCAACAACCCCATGCAACAGAGCGATGGACAACTGTAACGTAAATGCAGCTCAACAACCCCATGCAACAGAGCGATGGACGCCTGTAACGTAAATCCAGCTCAACAACTCCATGCCAATGAATGAACACCAGCAATGTAAATCCAGCTCAACAACCCCATGCAACAGAGCGATGGACACCTGTAACGTAAATCCAGCTCAACAACCCCATGCAACAGAGCGATGGACAACTGTAACGTAAATGCAGCTCAACAACCCCATGCAACAGAGCGATGGACGCCTGTAACGTAAATCCAGCTCAACAACTCCATGCCAAGGAATGAACAACAGCAATGTAAATCCAGCTCAACAACCCCATGCAACAGAGCGATGGACACCTGTAACGTAAATCCAACTCTACAACCCCATGCAACAGAGCGATGGACAACTGTAACGTAAATGCAGCTCAACAACCCCATGCAACAGAGCGATGGACAACTGTAACGTAAATGCAGCTCAACAACCCCATGCAACAGAGCGATGGACACCTGTAACGTAAATCCAACTCTACAACCCCATGCAACAGAGCGATGGACAACTGTAACGTAAATGCAGCTCAACAACCCCATGCAACAGAGCGATGGACAACTGTAACGTAAATCCATCTCAACAATCCCATGCAATAGAGCGATGGACAACTGTAACGTAAATCCATCTCAACAACCCCATGCAACAGAGCGATGGACAACTGTAACGTAAATCCATCTCAACAACCCCATGCAACAGAGAGGGACGCCTGTAACGTAAATCCATCTCAACAACCCCATGCAACAGAGCGAAGGACAACTGTAACGTAAATCCATCTCAACAACCCCATGCAACAGAGCGATGGACAACTGTAACGTAAATCCATCTCAACAACCCCATGCAACAGAGCGATGGACAACTGTAACGTAAATCCATCTCAACAACCCCATGCAACAGAGCGAAGGACTACTGTAACGTAAATCCAGCTCAACAACTCCATGCCAAGGAATGAACAACAGCAATGTAAATCCAGCTCAACAACCCCATGCAACAGAGCGATGGACACCTGTAACGTAAATCCAGCTCAACAACCCCATGCAACAGAGCGATGGACAACTGTAACGTAAATCCAGCTCAACAACCCCATGCAACAGAGCGATGGACAACTGTAACGTAAATCCATCTCAACAACCCCATGCAACAGAGCGATGGACACCTGTAACGTAAATCCATCTCAACAACCCCATGCCAAGGAATGAACAACAGCAATGTAAATCCAGCTCAACAACCCAATGCTACATCAGAATAGGCAACTGTGGGGTGAATACCTCTCCAGTTCAACAACCCAATGCAACTGAGGGACAGACAACTGCAGAGGGAGGGACAAATGCAGCATAAATAGCTCTCCAGCTCAACAACCGTGTAGTATTGGGAGGGACAACCGTAGCGTTAAGTCCAGCTCAACGAGCCCTGAAACAGATAGAAAACTGAATTGTGCGGCAATAAATACTGCTCCAGCTCTACAACCATCTGCAAGAGAGGGACGGAAAACCATATTGTAACACAACATAATCTTAAGAATATCAAATTGCAAACTCCAACACAAGCCTACACAAATCGCAAGAACTACTGCGAACCAACCACCCAAAACTATTTCAAACTGGGATATGTTGAATTTTCCACCCTGCACTTTCTCCTCCGCAACAACTTCTTATTTGAAAAATTCCAGGGAACTGAAAAAAAAAAAAAAAACATTGCTACCAACTCAACAGCTTATGCCCTGAACTGAGGATTGGGCTGCAGGGGCATCAGCCCAATCCTCGGCCACCAAACAGACTCCTCAGTGCTCTCTGCCCCATTACAAGCGCCAGCCAACACCACGCAAGTCCACCACTGCCAAAAAGCGGCTCTACGCCTAGCGCCTGGTCACCGACATCACTGCACTGCAGCAGAAACTAAAGTTAGGGAGTTATAGCACAAATTAAACAGTCACTCTACAGAAAGAGGTTCACCGGATTATATTAAATCCAATTCAGTCTATTTTGCAGCCACAAGGCTATTTATTGTTACCAAGAAGTAGTTATGCTCAACACTGAGAGTTTATGTTTATTGTTATATATTTATATTATGATGTGAAATTCATTGTTAATTTTATTGTTGCTATTAACATGGGAAATGTCACTGTCTTGTACTAATCTTCTTCAAAGCAAAGCTAATAACAAACAATGAAAAAAAGTAGCAATGCACACTTGTGAATTTTTACTTACACCCACGGTAGGTTTATGCCAGTCAGGAGTTGTGGAAAAATACCCCAAGACAAACCCCTCAGATTCATTGAATAATGGATGGAAAAAAGCAACCTAGGGTGGCATGACACTCACATCAAGGTCCATCATCCGGACCCGCTTCACATATTCCATTCTCCATCTCACTGTTCGGTCTTCTCCATCCTTCGACTGACCTGCCACATTTGCAACCTCTACTAAAAAACACCTTGGAGTCATCTTCCAGGGTGCTGGCCTCAACTTAATGACTCTCAAATGTTATAATTTGAGAGGACCCATACCTTGCCCCAATCACAAATGCTGAAATAGCAGGCGTGACACCCAATTCCACATGAGAAGCGAATGCCCTCGGAGCTGGCACTCCGGAGCACCAGCTGGCTTGACTACTGTAGTTTCAAATGCAAAATGCTCAGACAAGGTTTTCTCAAAAGATTCAATTTTCTAAAGTTTTGCCTGTCTAACTGTTTCTGTCTCTTTCTCTATCTTCGTAAAAAGTCATCTTTGCAACAAGGCCCCCTGATCAAGCCAGTAATTTATAAATGATGCTCTCCTTGCATCAATAGCCCTGTCCCAGCGGCAGCACACAACTGGGTTACATCCGCGATGTAACTCAAGTGCTCACCAGGGCACTATGACCCAGAGCTAAGGAAGAGAGCCACCCAGCGCACTCTAGCAGCCTGTAACCAAGCAGCAGAGTCCTGTCTTTTGACTCCGTGATAACACAGATTTCTGTTTTATTACCAGGAACCAGGCAGTATAACTGGGCACACTGCAGCCCTCTTTGTTCCGGCTCACGACTTCACAATCTTTCCCTGTATTAATCCAAGAACCTGGCTGCCTACCAAGCCATGAGGCGCTCAAGTTCCTACAATAAATAAATAAGAGCTCCTTCTCAGAACAAAACATTTTTAGATAAGTATTTATTTATTTAGATTCTTGATATAGCGTGGCAAGGCCCTGGCCACAGGGTGGATAAACTTACAAAACAGCACTACACAATTTAAGATGTATAGTGTCAAGCACATCATTATGTGTGGAGGTGTTGCATTGAACAAACAAAATAACCACGCACACGTAGGTCTGGGTAAAGAAATGATCATTTAGGAAATAGGTTACCAATTCTAAGTGTATGAAAATTAATATGGCCTAACTACTAAGGAGATGTGGGCAACACAACATCTTGTAAGCCGTGGACCACATAAAGGCCATCCAGTGACCATGAAAGAGCAAAGACATGAGTTAATAACACTACTTTGCACCTAAAACGGACGATCCCTCCCTATGACAAGCTGAGTAACCAAACCTTCCTCTCCAAGCACCAGTTCATCATACTCCTTCATTCTCTTAATTCAATTCTCCAGAGAAGAAATTCTTATCCCAACAAGAACACAATATCCACCTCATGGACATCTCTGTCCCACCTACCTCTTGAAAGCAGCGGCACCACTTGGGCCACCCATCTCCATCATCAACATCTGCACTATGAAAGATGTGGAGTGCCCTAAATGCTGATCCGCAACTGAACATAACATCATCTAAAACAACAACCCTGCCATTACTGAACATTCAAGAACACAAGACAAACATCACCGGTCACCAGATTCAGACCGGGGCTTGGCCAACCTGGGAAGAAACACAGAAGAACGAACAGTAGGCTACTTGATGTGCCTGTGGGCAAGAAAGGGATTAAATTTAAGAAATCCCTGCATACCCAGGAGCCGGATGTACACAGGGAGGTCGCGAAGCTGTCAGTGGCTTCTACACGTGTGTCACATAAACTCCCACCTCATTAATATGCATGAGACAGGAGCTGTTTTGCAACTCCATGTGAATGACATGCAAACCCAGGGACCATCCCAGCATCTGCTTTCACTGATTTCTTTAAAGCATCGCTGGTCCTTAAAGTTGGCCTTCAGTAAATAACACCGCATGGATCGTGGTGCCCGATGCCAAATGTACACACAGTCACAAGGTGGAGGTGTCCCTTGGGAACAGCTTCCACTGTATGAATGGGACACCATCACCTTTAGAAAGTCAGTATCACGCCAATGGTATTCATCTAACAATTCCAAGTGGGACGAAAAAAAGATACATTTATTACCACACAAAAAACCGGTCCAGACACTAACATCAGGAGGCTACAGAAATTCCCACATGATGCTTCAATAACTCTACGCAGGGAAAGGGAAAGGGATTTTTAAAGAGATTGTTAGAGCATCTGAGACATTCCCACTCAGGAACTAACTCATCCTCCGTAATAAATCGTGGACACTATTTTGGCAGGAGAAAATAATTCCACTTTGTTAAAATAATCCCAGATTCTCCTATGTCTGACTTTCTGACAATGGGCATCACCACTGGTTGCTGCAGGTCTTGTAAATGCAGTGTTTAAACCTCAGTAATGGATCGTCAGGAGTTTGCTGCTTAAAATTCACATTTAATAAAGTTAACTCTAGGGAGCAATTACTGCACCGGCTGTCAATCCGAACAAATGCAGAAAACAAAAAGACGACAACTTAATTACGTGCCATCTGCGGGAGAAGAATGGGACCTTAGCAGAGGGGAGGAAAACGATGCCAAAAATAACGAACAGTTGAGGAGGGATCTATTTGCATGAAGTGACGTGAACCAGAGGAGGGTGAGCTGCAGTCTCGGTTAAAGGGACAGGTGTACTCAGCGTGAGCGAAATGTCTAATCAGATCAAATACACTTTGTCTCTAGAACTCTTGGACACAAACAACTTTCTCCCTTGTTCAAAGGGGCAGGGGGAATCCAAGAACATGGATACAAATTGTACAAGCTTTTCTGACGAAAAATAGGCACAGTGCAGAATACAGGTGTTATTCATAGTCACAGAAACATATACGGAGCAAGAGCACAGGAATCGAAAACACACCGTGTGCAAGTTTTCGAGGAATCCCAAACTAATGACTCAGCCCTCCTCCTCTCCTGCAGCCCCCTCTCCAGGATCAGGACCGAGGGTAGGCTGCTCATGGACCTGGCTACAGCCCCTCCTGTGGGCTGGCATGTTCGTCCATCTACGCCCTGACTTTAGGCGTAAACCCTTATTCAGGCATACCTTTCGCCTTCCATGTACATACCTTTTCCACCACAAGTCTCTTGTTTTCGGCCCTAGCAGGATTAAGGTGCATGTTTTTGAGCAGTTTCACAACTGGGCACAAACATCTATGTTGATTTGTGCTTTCATTCGCTTTGCCTTGCATAATGCACGAGTGAAGTTCAGCTAGGTCTGCGGCGCAGAAGATGCGTCTCTCTACCTGAGTACCATGGACCACATGCCACTAAGATGCAAGAACGAGGTAGTTTCCGAAGAGTCTGAGAGACCGTGGTGTGCTCCACACCACCCTCCTTGTGGATCTGTGGGAAGAGATCTTCCGGAACGCATCAACTCCTGAGGAAAGCTGATTTTCATAAACCTTGTCTCCAGGTTAGCAAATGCTGGAGCACTGTGGCAACGTTACGGCTACGGTGATATTATTGGTCAGCAAAAGTGGGAACACATTCTCTTATTTCTACTCTTCTACTAAAGAAACTAGATGCATTCTGTGCGTAAGAGTTCAGTTGCCCCAAATCTTAAAACTCCAGCCTGCGTTCCAAGGATCCACACTGAAGCGCTGTGACCCCACTGGGCATTATTCCAAGACGTTTTTTTGAATAATCACATAAAACACAGTTATGAATATGAAGACAACAGATTCCAATTTAAAAATGTCAGAATTGGCGCACAGTGTCCCCAACAGGAGCACACCTGCTCTTGGGTCTGCCCCGTCTCCACCCAAAGTTTCTTTCAAAGTGTAAACAGAGGCTAAGGATGGTCAACACTGAACAGAAGCGAATATAAACAGGTCCACAATCGGGTGCCCAGCTAGCCTATCATCACTCAGGAGGAGAAAGAACTCTCTGTAAATGTTCAGCTGAGAATAATCTCAATAGCAAAATGTAAAGAGTGCAAACTTGATCTTACACAAATCCTCAATGACCATATTCCACTATTGTGGAGACCCCATGCCTTCCAACTCAACCTACAGAAATAAATAGTACCATGTCTTTCCATTAGATTCCATCTCATTGAGAGAGAAACTGCTGCATGGACCTTCTGTCTCTTCATATAGGACCCAGTCCTGATGTCCAGAGCCCCTACAAACACTTCTTACCTCAGCTAAGCCCTCAGAAAGCTCCACCACTCGGGTGGACTCACGGATGACCATGAAATGCCTGGCAGTGACTCAAAGGTTGTGATTCAAATCCTAACACTCCTAGACCTGAAATCTAAAACGTCTACATATGAGAGATGAACCTAGCATGATAGCATTACTATAGGCCCTCTTAGCTTGGGGTTCCATAAAACAAGCTAGGCCAGCTCTTCCTTAAGTGGCTTTTCTTAACATACTAAGTAGAGAACACCCAAGAGCTAGTGTTTTCAGCCTACAAGTTAAAAGGCATTGAGTTATTGAGTTTATATGGTGCTGTGCGTCGCTTTGAGGTTTCTTCACCCTATTCCTGTTATCTTTTCAGGCAAAAAAGTATTTCCATTTAAAACAGAACCTTTTGGACTCCATGATCACCTCCACTCTACGCACCGCTTGTGGCTGTCTTTAGAAGAATCTGTCTTTTTGCAGCCCTTTCAAAGCATGCCAATGTGGTAGGCTTGTTCTGGAATTAATGAACCCTCCAGGTATCATTTTCAAAATAGATGATTTTTGGACTGCACAGAGCGCCAGAGGTCACAATGCAAGACAGACACCTGGAGGAAGGGGGTCATTTCCCAATCTGTTCACCAGGAATCAAGTAGCAAAAGTAAATATAACATTACAATCATGAACCAAGGAAGGGCGCTGTAAGTCTGAGTAATTATTTACAATTTTGGAACTGATGTAATTTCGGTTTGATCAATCATGTTGTTTACATAAATGACTCTTTAACAAGTTCCTGAACAATAAATAATTACTAGTAATCTACAGCTGGATGGGACGTGTGCTCTATTAGAACACGGATACTCGCGAACATTTTCCCAGGGGCACAAAAGTTTGGACTGTGGTGTGACCGAGTGCCACACTGATGCCAGCAGGGGGGTGGTCGTTGGGGGGGTTAGAGGGTTAGTGCGTAAAGTGGGTGTAGGTGAAGCAAGCTGAATTGAATTGCACAATGTGGAACCAGAAAACCTGGGATGAACCCCGGTTTCCCCACTTGACCAAATAGTGTGATCCTAGTCAGTTGTTTTATTTCACTATCCCTCCTGTTTCTTCATTCTCAGATATAAGAGGCAGGGGCGTAGCTTGGCCAGTAAGATTGAGGGGGTGTAAGCTTCAGATGTCCCCACAATCACGCTGGCATACCTGGTTAAAATACATAATGAGAAGCAGGAGATGAGGAGGGCTTAAGAGGCAGTGGAAAGATCGAGGAGTGCTTAAAACACAACTGTTTGCAAACTAACCCAATTTTAAGGCAGAGACGAGAGAGAGTGTGTTTTTGTCTGTGTGTCCATGTATAAATCCAGGGTAAAATCTCACACACCTCACCATACCCACCTGAAAGCACCTGTACCCAACCATTTACTACAGAATGCATTTTTATGGGGTGTAACACCCCAAACTCCTCCTCAAAGCTACACCCCTGATAAGAGGACCTCCAAATACATGACTTCAGGATGTGTACTGTACAAAAACTTCTCCTGTGTTTAGGGGTACTCACTATTGGCACTGTCAGAGTGGGGGGTGGAGGGCGGGGCATATAAATGTTTCTAAATTCATACTTGAAAACTATCCCTTTAAAAAAAATACTTCTGTTTGCACTGATAGATTTACTAAGGTATAACGGTTCTTCAGGCTCATTTTTGCTGGTTATTTTTACATGTCTTTTAAAATGAAGGTATTCTTAAAGTAACACAGGATAGTACATCCTAGTTAGTTTCGTTCTTGGACTGCAATTAACCTTGAAATGCTTGCTGTTTATTTAACATATTTTGATGTTAGTGCTGAGTCGAATAAACAGCAGCCCAGGAGCTGCATTTAAAGTTCTGGAGGCCGCATTAGGCACCCGGGCAGGACATTGAGTATTACTGCAATAGAAACTGCATACGGGAAGAATTCTCCTCCCTGCTTTAGCTTCCTATTTTAGGGAGTTGCAGAAGACATGTCGGTGGAACGTAGCTCTTCACCAGACTGGAACATGGTCCATAGGTGGCTTCATGACAGATGGTGAGAGTGGATTCTCTCTTCAACAGGAAGCCAGTGAACAGTGTCAAGGCATGGGTAACCAAGTGTATCCTTGACAGATCTAGCCTACTCCTACTGCCATATTTTAAACAAGTGTAGTTTATGGGAGCGGCAGTTGTCTAATGGTGAACCAGCCACTGCTTTTATTACAGGACATTCATATTTTACAGGCAATCTGCCTAAGAGTTTTCGCAAGTGTTGGGGATGAAAGAAAGAAGTGAAGGGTAATTTTGAGACCTGTGTCTAGCAGTCAAATTTACTCTTAAATATAAACCTCAGATTCCGGACAACACTTCTACGTATGGGCCATTCACATAGGGAGGATGGCCACCACCGCTGAGTCCATGCAGATGGTGAACCGCCATTAGTCAGGACTTCTGTCTTATCGGAGTTTAATTTAGGACACTTGTTCTTCATTCACATGGCCACAGATGACATGCATTCATTGAAATTATCTTGGGACACAAAGTCATTCCCATCCTTCATTCAGATAATCTGAGTATAAATCTGCATAGGCCGCCAAATCCAAGTTTCAGAACCTGATGAAGAGTATTAGAAGATCCACATACACATTAAATAAAGTGGGACTTGGCGATGATCCTTGCGCAACTCTGCTTCAAGTCTCAAATTAGTCGAGGTGAGAGGAGGCAGGAAGAGTAGTTGTAAGGATTTTAACCAGCCAAGTGCCAAATCTTTCAACCCAACCTCAGAGAGCCAAGTGACAAGTATCAAACGAGGCACTATTGTGTAGACAGGAGAACACCTTGGGGAGGTTACTGCCTTTTCACATAGGAGGGCTTCCCTTAGGCGATGTCTATCAAGGACAAGGTCATGATAAACCATGTGCATTATGTAATGATTCCTGCAAGTTATGATGCGTGCCCTGCTTAATTTTCCACACAGATTAACTAGTTCCTAGAAAACGACTGTTGTTACCATTTTTTTTTTAGAAACTGTATTGGGCAGGTATTATCAACATTTGCTATGGAGTACCTACATTTCTAAGGCACTTTAACAGTATGCATGCATTTAATGTAAGATTGTGTGTTCATTTATGGGACTGGTCCTGGTCTATGGTCCTATGTGTTGTGACAGACACCCCCGCTCATTGCAAGCATATATATCCCACCAGCAGTGATTCTACTTCTTAATGAGTCCCTGGGTGATCACCAATGTTCCATCACTGAGAGAGTCATTCACTGCAACTAGGACCCTATGTTATTGTTTTACGTGGTACCCTTAACAATCATTGGCCAAATCCAGCAGCTGGAAGGAGTATTTTGTTATTTGCAGGTAGCAAGTGCTCTACCGGTTTACTATAAAAAAAAAAAGTGAAAATCTCTTTTAAAGCAACATTGCCATGCCTGGTTACCATATAACATTCCCTGACAATGTTCTGAGGATCAAGCAACTTAAAAAGAAAAAAACCTTTGCGCAAAATTAATCTGCTTATTTCTTTGCAGAAGATGTAAAAGTAGAAATAAACAAACCGGATTCCAGGAGTTTTGCATTACATTATTTACTTCAGATCATAGACATCTGCACACAATCCATGTTTGAATCTCACAATTTTAGGACAAAATAATGTTACAGAACTGTACAAGTGGAGGAAAATTTACCTTGAGGAGTTTTTTCCCTGAAGGCAGTCTTCTCTACATGTCTATTTCCTTAACTTAGCTTTGCCTCTCCTGCTGACCATGTCTACCTACCCCCATGTAAAGATGCATTACTCCTGTGCATTGGGCAGGTTGACTGGTCCCTCTGTCCTTGTTCACGACTTCAGAGGCGTTCGTGACTGGTTAATATTGGCTTTGAGCGACAGCATTTGTGCAACACCATCACCACTTCATGCTAATTGAGCTGTCAATGTCCACTGAGATGTTTGATTGCTTTTAATGAAAACTAGAGCATACAAATGTTCTACATACATCAAACAAAGCACATTATTGTCAGCATTTCACTCAAGATGATCTGCATCACAGGTACGTCATCATCTGCTGGCAAGAAGCGCGGAGGCCTGTGGGCCCACCTCAATCTGTATGCTTCCGCCAGTCCTTAAAACCGCAGTCTAAGGGGATAAACGCAAAAGTACAGCACCAGACCTGTTGGCACAGATATTGTTTCTTCTTCAGCTGTTGGATCCTGTTAGCAGCACAACATTGCCAAAAGCATGGAACACCATGTCCTCGCGACAAGAACAGGAAGTGCTCGAGAAAGGAGTATGCAGGGATAACACAACAGCACTAAATATTCTAGTTGTCAAGGTATGAACAAGTCAGGCAAGAAGGATGACAAGCTATCCGAAGATATAAATCTCAAACCTGCTCCCTCAATAAAACGTCCATGTTCAGAAAAATCACACGGAAAGAAAAGCAGAAACAGCCAAACTCTGAGCACCAAAAAGAGGGTCGAGAAGCCATGCAGCAGCGTTGTTTCATTCAAGGAGTGCAGAGCTGTGCAAGACGCCCTCTTTCTGCGAAAAGATGACACATTGTGGAGACCTGGCTCTAGACGAAACTAAGAGGAACTGAAGACCACACACGATGTATAGTGATGTTAAGAGGTTTAGGGCACAAATGATTAACAAATCAGAAGAAATGGCACCAAGTTACAAGAACAAAGCAACCTTCATCACCTACTACTTCAACTCTCACAACACACCACTACACTTCTTTGCCAAGATGGAGACTTGCTTGGAACCCAGGCACCCACCGGTACCCTTGTACAATCACCTTGTCACTTTTTTCACAAACAGCCGGGAATCAGTTTAAAGGGGGAGGAGCAGCTATCTTTCTTAACAATCATAAACCCCCACAAGACATCTTTAACCTCCTCCGTCAGTCATCTCACCATTTAAATCTCCCTTGCCTCACCTCACCAACAATGTCTTCTTCCACGACCTTGTCAGTCCTCGAGTTATCCCCATCAACCACAATCATCCTTTACAATGACTTCAGTCCGACACTCATTAGTCAGCTGCAACACACCTGTATTCAGATTTTATGTTGGGATCAAACACAATATCGCGCTCCAAACCTACAATTATCTTATACGCCTCGGACTATGGTATAATACACATGCCGGTCAATATTTGGCCACCATCTCCTTCACTAAACAATACCACATTTAAACAAAATAAACATCCCACAATCTCCCTTCACCACTTCTACATTAGATTCACCAGGACCTCACTCTGTTCCACTACAACACATCATTTGATCACTTGCACAGAATCGTCAAGCAAGTCTTCAAGACAGTTCTCCAGCAGTCCACCAAGAGCAACACCTGGGATAGTGCCTACTAGTTGTACGCTGAAATCCAAACGGAGGTCTTCATTGTGCTAATGGCAAAGAAACAAAACTGCCTGCAAAGTTGAGGAATGCAAAAAAGCCTCTAGCATTGACAATGCTAAATCTGTATGGAAGCTTCCAATTATATTTTTACACTTCATCACAACATGCCTACCCAAATTATTTCCTGTCAACAAGGCGTCCACCTATCCTGTCAACAAGGCGTCCACCTAATCCTGTGCACCACCTGGTCCTTAGACTCAAACCTGTTGCCTGTACGTCCAGCGTCCTTCTCTGCCTAACTTATCTCTTCAGCTATTCCCTCACTTCTAGCACATACTTCTGCAGTGGTTATACCTCTTCTAAAAACAAAAAACAATACTACTGTTCACTCATCTATCTCGAGCTAACGTCCAGTCCCCTTTTTGGTCTACGGGACTGGAAGAACATTAATCTCTCCTCAAGTGATCATCTGAGCCCCCTCCAGTGCGGCTTCCGTACCCTACACAGCACAGAAACTGCATTTTTCTCCATATCTAACTTTATCAGTATTGCCTAGCCCAATCTACTTTCTTCTATTCTCATATTGTCAGGTTGTTCTGCAGCCTTCGACTCAGGTGACCACCCTCTGATCCCCCCTCCTGGCTCATTAGGCATCACTGGTCTGAGAGGCAGCAGGTTTACTCCACTAACTGCTCATCCTAAGTGTGCTGGGCCTCAAAGCCATCAATGCCCACTCACTCCTCTAACAAGCCAGTGTCCCTGAGGGTTCAATCCTTGACCCTCTCTTTGTATCACTCTATATCTCTTACCCAGATGAAGTTTCCTCGTTCGGATTCACCTAGGTCTTCTATGCTGACGAAGCCAAAAACACCTTTCTCCCTCCTTACTTGTACACCTCACCTCCAGCCACACATTACAATCATCCTCGGATCAGATACTGATGGCGCTGTGGTCACTATGGTTTAACTCCTCTAAAGCGGAGGTCCTATATCTCCCTCTGCAACCATACCCATCGCTGAAACTGAATCCATCCACTTCCTCGGACTCTTTGAAATGTGTCTGCTTGGCCGGAAACCTGAGGTTCTTTTCTACCCATTGAAACAAATGGAAGCCTTTGTTACAAACACAGTTTTCACAGCACACTTTCAATTTCTGAATATACGAAAGAACGAGCACACATACCCCTCAACACAGCCAAAACATGAATCAACGCATGATCATTCAGCAGAGCTGACGCGGCAATAGTCTTCCTTCTGCCCCACCAATACTCAGTCAGATAAATTGTTATTTAGACTTTCGTCCATTAAACCAATTACGTGTGTAACATAAAACAACCCATATATTAAAAGAATTTTACAAAACTAAGAATAGGTTTAATGAATATGTGTATCCTAAAACCTATTTTCTATATACGCAAAAAAACATTTTTTACCGCAATCTTAAACCTCCCCATAGCACAAACAATATCCAAGGAGTGCATTTCCATTAATAATTCGACAGCTGGCACTCGATGTTTAATATACTGTAAAAAATGTTGGCGTAAAATCATTTTACTTAAAGTTAAAAACATTATAACAATCCAATAGAATGTGCAAGATGTTGCATTTCATATTTAGACCACATATGCAAATCCCCCCTGGATCTATCACGTCATTTGCATTTTCTCGTTTGTGTAACAGGGGTTAATTCTGATCCTTCACCGTAAGAGTTCACTTCTAAACGGACGATTCAGCAATATATCTATATATGGAAACCAAGCTTCATTTCACTTTCGAGACAGTTCTTAACTCATTGTCATGAGCTCACTTTTAGTAACCTCTATATGTAACTTCTGCGAATGCCACGTGGCTCCCGTATCCCTACTAACCTCCTTTAAGCTTTTCCTAACTCCGTTGACCCATTTCAATTCACTTTTCTCAATTTCATTCTTGCACCATTGAGATGTTGTGTTGTCCTCCCCATTGTTAGGCCTTTGTCCAAATCGAATCAACGCCATTTTGGCCAATTTATACGATGACACCAAGCCCGTCTCCATTCTTATGGTGTGGGCCATGGAAGAGTTAGGTAGACAAAGTAAACATTTTAAAAAAATTTCCTCCTACAGATCCCATTCCTTTTTTCCACTCATATATAACAGCTCCATTCCATACTGGAGTTGAGGTGGTACCATAGCCGCATAAGCTTTCAGGACAGGCCTATGTGACATCTCGCCATAATCCTTGTCAAATCTTTTGAAACTACCAATTGATATGAGGGCCCTTAAACTCAACGCCTCCGGGTGAGTATTCCATTTCAGGGACTGCTCAAACCAGATTACTAAACAGTTGTATTTCCTTCACAATTTCCAGCTTTTAGGCCCCTAATGCCCAGTTAAACTTGACAGTTTTTTCCCCAAAGCATAACACTTTAGTTTTTTCCATATTCACTACCAGCTTTTTGTGGCTACAATACTCCCTGAACGCTTTCAGCTTCCCTTGCAGGCCTATCACAGTTTGATCAAATATTACTAAATTGTCTGCATACAAGAGGCACTGGCACCATGATCCACCACCAAAACTGATGGAAGATCTGCTATATATAAGGAAAACATTAGGGATACCAATACACACCACTGTCTCAACCCATTTTTTATATCTATTTTCTTTGTTAGGCACCTCCTCCGTATCTATAATAACCTGATCCCAAATATGGCAATGAAGTTCCTGTATCTTGGCTAAAAGATCCTTGGGTATGCATATTTAATCAGGGTTACCCACAAGCAGTTCCGGTCTACTAAGTCAAACGCCGACGGGAAGTTGACAAAACAACAATACAAACTACCCTTCTGCTCTACTGACGTCCGCGCAATAGCCCAGAGGGAGATCAAGTCATCAATGGTTGAGTGACACTCCTTAAAACCACCCTGTTCTGGAGGCATGATGTGGTATTCTTCAGCCCATTCTTTAGGCTTTTCCAAGACAAATTTTGCAAATACATTTTCTCCTACATTCAAAAGTTTTATCATCCTGTAATTCTAGGGGATTGCACATTCCCCCCGTTTGTGGATGGGCCTAATAATAGCGCCTCTCCAATTTTCTGGGATCTGGCTCATACCTAAAGTACCATCAAATATTCAAGCAAAGAATTCAGCCCACCAATCTGGTCGGGTCTTCATCAGCAGGGCAGGGAGACCGTCAGGGCCAGCTGCCCTAGTCAACGTTAGGCTCGCTATGATGCGTCTAGTCTAGTGGGTCACTTCGTAGATCGACAAGAAAGTGAAGTGGTGTTGGCACAGGCAAGATAAACTTTGTCCACTGAGTCTAACACACACCACATAGTTCAGGGGTTATGTGTAGGGGAAGACCTCTTCATCTGTCTTGAGTTAAAAAAAGGTTCCTTTCGTAACTAGTAACTTGTGCGTACAGTTAGGGTCTCGGCGACTGGAGGGTTAAAGATGGCGGCGTGAGCAGTGAAGCAGGCACACCTTGGTCTGAGCTTGGTTCAATAACCAACTGGAACCAAACCTTAGAGGACTTCCATGCCTTTGGTGAGGATCTGGAGTTGTGCTCCAGAAACGTTGATGTTCTCTTCGAAGTCATTTGTAACACATGAACCTTGCATCCCTTAGGGTGCCTTGGGCGTGCAGGTACCAACCCCTCAGACTGCCATGGATGAATTGAACAAATGCAGCCCCATATCAGGGCGCCCATTTTGGGCCACCTGTTTGAAACACTCAAGTTTTTTTTTATTGCTCTGCTTATCATCTTCATAGGTGCCCAAGAAGAGGCAGAGTGTTTTCAATGTGGCCATGAGGGAGCGCGTTGGAAGGTGCTACAGGGGCTTGCAGAAATTCTTTAAGAGACAAGGAAAAGGAAGGATCTGCAAGGGATACCATGTGTAAAACAGACTCTGGGATGGACTGCTCCACTAAGGTTGCTATTCCCAATCACTTACGATAGAGAAACTTTTTGAACTTTGGTTCCTGAGGTGCCAGGGGTTCTTTGCAACCTTATGATGAGAATGCAGTGATGATAAGAATCTAGTACTTCTTTAGATTACTTTTTGTGCGGTTGCAAGTACTGGCTGCTGGAATGATTAGGTGCTGACCTTGCGGACAGAGAGATTGATGTTTAAATGGCAGGACTTTCTTTTGCCAAGGTTGAGCAAATTTTTCTGCTGTAGATAGGGTATTTTGATCTGATGCCAGACTTTTATTTTTTTCAGACTGTGCGGGTGTGGTCAGATCTGAATTTATGCCAGACTTAGGCCCTCATTTAGACTTTGGCGGTCTTTTGCAAAAACCGCCATCAAAGCGGGTGCCAAAAGACCGCCATATTATGTGTCACCAATGAATTTCTGCCCATAAACAGGCAGAAATCCGACACAGTCAGCCTGACCGACGGCAGGTGAGAGGGGTTTCCAACACCAACACCACCACGCCGGAAGTACTCTGCCTGCCATTATACAAGCAGTAATATGGCATGGTGGTGCGGCACTGGTGGTGGAACCGCCGACATCCACCCCCTCTCGGACAACCCCCTTCCCGGACAACCACCTCAACGTGGGCTGCTGTGCGGCCCAGACAGGCAGGTGGACCGACCGGAAGGGGGGAGGGAGTGTGTGTGAGGTAGGTGCATGTGTGTAGTGTGTATGTGTGCAAGCGTGTGTGTGTGTGACTGTATGCGTGACTAGGGGTGTGTGTGAATGTACGCAGAGGGGGTGCTTATGCATGCGAGTGTGGGGTAAATATCTGTGTGCGAACGAGTGGGGGTGTGTGTGTGTGCGAGCAAGTGGGGGTGTTTGGATGTATGCGTGCGGTTGGGTGTGGGGTGTATCTGCAAGTGTGTGGTCGGGTGACGGTGTCTGCAATTGTGTGAACGTGTGGGGGGTGTCTGCAAGTGTGTGGACGTGTCTGCAAGTGTGGACATGTAGGGGGTTGTCTGCAAGTGTGGAAGTGTAGGGGTGTGTGTTTGCAAGTGTATTGTCGGGTGGTGGTGTGTGTCTGCAAGTGTGTGGACCTGTGGGGATGCGTTTGTCGGCGACAGAAATGGGGATTCCTGTCACCGGGTGTGCTACCACCAGGGTTTTCGTGGCAGGCGACTGCCATGAAAAGCCTGGCAATTTGCTGCATCGTAATAACGCCGACAGTCTCAGGCATGCCGCCGGCCCGGAGGAGCTCACCGCCAGCCCCACCGGACGGACCGCACTGGCGGGACTGCTGGCGTTGTGGCTTCCGCCAAACTCGTAATGTAGCGGTCTTTACCGCTGGGACTGCGGTCTTAGGACCGCCATACTCGTAATGAGGGCCTTAGTCTAGTCAGTGACTGTGGTGCATATTGCTCAAAGAGGTGGAGCCATCTCAGGGAGTATAGAAGGGTTGAGAGTGACTATCGTCTGTTCCTTTACAAGCAGTTCACTGAAGATTGTTATTGTAAAGTCTAGGGAAATGGAAAGGTGGAGCAAGAGAGTGTTTTGTGGACAATGGTTAAAGAATGTCAATATCTGGTATCTCTAAACAATTTTTACATTCATGCACAGGGGACAGATCGTCCTGAAAAATGCACAAACAATTATGTGCAATCATTTTGTCTTAACGTTTTGTACTGTGAACTTTTGACTCCAATTACTTCATTACATTTCTACTTTTGAGTCACCCTGATAGTATCACTGAGCAACTCAACTCCTTTTTTTTTTTTTTCCTCTCTCTCTCTCTCTCCTCACTCTCCCTCGCATTATTACCGAACACTCTCAGAGTGGCATTTTTGCAGAACTCTCTGAATGGCATTATTGCAGAACACTCTCAGAGTGGCATTACTTCATAACTCTCTCAGAGTGGCATTACTTCATAACTCTCTCAGAGTGGCATTACTTCATAACTCTCTCAGAGTGGCATTATTTCATAACTCTCTCAGAGTGGCATTATTTCATAACTCTCTCAGAGTGGCATTATTTCATAACTCTCTCAGAGTGGCATTACTTCATAACTCTCTCAGAGTGGCATTACTTCATAACTCTCTCAGAGTGGCATTATTGCACAACCGTTTTCCATCCAGTAGAGCAATCATGGGCATGACCAGACCGCATGAGGCAGCCTGTTCTACAGTAGACCATTTTAACCTCCAAAGCCATCAATCTACCTTCCACTGGGCCCAAATCCCTAGTCTGTTCACAAGAAAAGTCCTGTTGTTGCTGTACAGCTCTTGGACACCGTGGGTCTGGTTCTTAGTCCAAGAAGACCTTAATTATATTGAATGAAATAAGGCAACAAAGGAGATGGCGTTCATGAGGATGCAGTCTCACCAGGTGACAAATTGTTGGTGAGAAAGTAAAAAGCCAAGCCACATGAAGCACTATGATGCCAAGGTGTTTTAGCATCATGGTAACATCTGCAAGGACCACTACACTGTTCGGAATGAGGAGGTGTGCTGACATGTAGAGCGGTAACAAACGATGCTCCTGGACCTACACTCTGCTCTTCCACATCACTTGAAATTTCAATCTTGATTTTTACATGTGAGATGGTGTCCTATCTACACTGGTATTCCAAGTGTGTGAAACCATGTGGCATGCGACCCTGGAGAGCGGCAAGCACCAATCACACTCACAGTAACAACAGTAATAGTTATACATGTATAGTTCACTCTACCATTCAACTGGTCTCGTCAAAGATAACAGGTGTTAATTACTACCAACCTCAAAGCCGCTACTCATTGTTTGTATTGTCTGAAGCACAGCAGTAACTTACAGCAGCGGCTTATCTGCTATGGCGGAGGAGCGCCCTCTCCTCCCGCAAGCAGCAGCTGCATTTCTTTAACGATTAAACAATAATAAATGGGGTTTGTTGTTAAAGGGGTGGGGCATTGGAGGATGACGAGGGGGAGTGCCCGAGGCAGCCGGCCAAACACACATGCGCACTGTGCTCTCTCCCAGTCTGCCTGGGAGCGCCGTGGCTGGGCGCTCCAGCAAATCCTAACGCTGCTCTGAGCAGTGTCAGGATTGGCCGCAGGGCAGGCTGGGGGCCTGTGCCTGCCTGCAGTGACCAGGAAAGAGGAGTGGTGCGTGGCAGAGCAGGTACGTTTTTAGTTATTTTGTTTTATAATTAAATGGTTTTGCCCCACCCCCTGCACTCCTGTGCGCCACCCCGTCCCTTTACTGCACAGCAAGCCCGACTGTAACACATGTATTTTGCCATTCCTAATATTATTGACAAAGGACTACACAGGATCTTCAGTGACCCTTGCCCATGTTTGAGGTCTTCGCAGTTTTGGAAGAAGAATGGAACGAGTTGCCTAGAGGTACCAGATTACTCAGTTATACCTAACCTCTCATTGTTAAAATGGAGGGAGCAAGGAACGACACTCTCAAATTTAGGATATTAAAAGGAAAAGAGGTTCAATCCATTGAATGTTGGAGAAGCACCTAGGACTATTTGTACGTCACCATGGCCCACAATCTACTCAATCAAACGAGCTGGTCAGGAATCGGTTTTTCTCCACTGCAGTTACTGATATCCTCATGTGAAAACGCAGTGTCTGTTCGTTTATTTGTTGTTAGCTCCCAATGTACATGATTCTCTCAGAATTAAAGCAATAATGAAATAATCTTTCTCCAACCTTAGCCAAAGTGTGTTTCATGGTGTGTTCTGCATCCTCTGTGCTTATATTTAGAGTCAACCTGTAAACAGATATCAGAAATTTTCTAATAAATCAATGGTTGCCAAAGAACTACTTAGGAATGGTCCATGATGGGGCTCCGGTTATGCAACGCAGTTGCCTCCTCTATTGCTTGCGTGTCGATGCTAACAGAAATAAGTGGAAGCCTACAATTCCGTAAGAGCCGATATTACCTGCTGCTAAAGCCATGGATAGTACAATGATGGGGAAAAGCTGTAAACGTATTACATTTGGTAGCACTGTCTACTGACACACTTAAGAAAGCTAAGGGACAAAATTGTCAGAAAACATAAAAGATCAGTTGATTGAAAGACTTTGTAGAATGAAGCATGTACGGACTTTGCAAAGATACCTCATGCAAAGTGCTACCTTACGTAAGAGTCTGAGAGGAAAATGTATGAAGATCTATTGTTTTGCCTCTGTTTGATACACAGCAATGTTACAATCGTTTGAATTCATTTTTGGCATCAAATCTCATTCAAAGGTCTAAACGCATAGGAACCAACGCAGGTGGTGTACGTCCTATATTTGGGAGCCCAATCGGCATGAACATGGGAAAATAAACCTTCAGTTACATGGCAATATAGTTGCCTTCTTTGGTACTCTTAACCATTAAGGAAATTGTCAGAAGAATAGAAAATGTCTTGAATGAATCAAATCATTATTTCATCAACACAAAGTCACTAAATGCAAAGCTTTGGAGCTCCTCTGTCAGTCTATGGATAATGATCATCGATAGCTTTTGCTGCATTCAGATGTCTGATGGCTGCCAAAGAGTTGTCACCGCTTTAAAAAAATAAAGATGAAACCAGATTATTGTTCATTGACCTGGAATGTCTATTTCCACTTACTGAGGCTTACATAACTATACTTGGGTAGCTGCAGAGAAGCCATCTCAATTATTAAAGCCGACGATAAGATCGAGGCATGATCACAAAGCTACAAATATGGGTTCATCATTTATTAATAACACATTTCAAAACCTGGAGATCTTCCTAAAAACTGCTGATCAAGAATTATCAAAAGAAGCCTTTGATCCAGCATCTACAAGATAAGCAATGACGTTTTAGCAAGTACTTTCCATTACAGCTGAAGGTAAGCATTGGCTCAAAGGTCCTTTTAATGTACAAACATATGAATTAAGAAGACAGACAACAGTAAAAAAGTAAAACTGCTCGACTGAATTTTAACAAGTTGTGCACTAAAACTTCAATTCAGGGAACATTCTCTGGCGTATTTTGGCTGTATATCCCGACTGCCCTGAATTATTGTCCAAAACACCAAAAGGTTAGTTCGATTTCTCCCAAATCTAAAACTATTTCTTAGCTCATTTGTGTCTACGATATAAATACATTCAGAAATGTGCTTATCTGACTTCAGGATTCAACTTTCAGACTAAAATCAAATATTAACAAGCATTTACAATGCATTAGATCTCGCATTTGCAAAAGTTGAAGGTACTGGTTTTGAAAAAGGCATTTTTTACACTTTTTTTTGTATGCAGTGGAATGCTGATATTTGCATAGCGCTATTGCAATTCGTATGACTTTGCGGTGCTGGAGACCAGATAATGGGGACTTGGTTATGAGGGAGGGGAGACGAGTAATATGCTGGCTGTGAAAACAAATAAGTAACAACATACTGGTAAAAGCAAACACTGATAGAGAATGCAAGATTGAGTAAAGCATGTGAAATGTAAGCAGGAACAACATGGTTATGTCAACAATTTTTTACTTGTAATATGCTGGCTGCAAAAAGCCTGCAACATTTACTGTTGTAATGTGCACAAAGCAGGGAAAGGATGCAGTACCACAGGCTGTACCTAGGTGTCCCTTGAGGTGACCCTACAATGTTCAAATCAACACATCCCCAATGAGTTTCGGGTGCCCTGCTGAAAAAAGAAATGCAGCGCCCATTTTGATCAAATGTTTTACACTGTGCGTTCAAGTTATGAGGGAGGGGAGACAAGAGTAACATGTTGTTTGAAAATAAAATTAAGTACGATACTATACGTAACTTCATGTAGTGATGTAAAGCAGTCTTCTGATCGAGTCTGTGCTATATGAAACTGCATGTCCTCATGTAAAGTGCTCAGACACCACAATGAAACAGAGGCATGCCCAAAACAAGGAAGAAACAACATACGGCCACGCAGTGCGAAGCAAAATAAAAAAAACCAGTGTGCCATACAAAGCTATATGGCCGATCGTGCAATCATCCATGTAACAGGGTCAGTCTGCAAGGTGGTAACAAAGCAGCCTTAAGGCGGGACAAACGTAAAGCAGTTTCCTACAAAATCAAGGGAATTTTGAAAGGCAGGCCAAGGAACGAATTAAAAAGTCATGGGTGTGAGATGGATGTGGCTAAAGCCCACAGATGTAGATTACAACTTGTTGGGAGACAGCACTTGTGCGCTTGCCTAGGCTCAAGCTAAAAAGCTAGTTGCTCAGATGCAGCAATAAGCTTTCCATTAAAATTAGGATCCCTATTTTTTGGGGTTGACAATTAATAAAATATTGCTTAATTTGTGTGAGTGGCTTTGGGATCCCTGGCTTCCAGGTGTGATTCAGTGGGGGGGTCAACAGAAGTCAAAGGTGATGAAGCGCTGATCCAGGTCTCTAAAGCTACGCCCAGTGAGGATACTGGATTGTGAGTGCATGTGCAGGCTAGAAAATACGCAGGGCCAACCAGGTCTCAGGAGGATTTTTTTTTGTTGCTTTAAGCGCACACTCCATTTGCCTTGTTCTGCTGCACTTGGCGGCTACGTCTGACGAATTTAAACACTTGCAATTTGCATCAATAAATCATAATTGAAAGAATTAAGTGATACAATTCCTTGCAAAGACAATAAAACTCCTACAACACAGAGAAAAAAGCCTACATTCTAAGGGAGGAAATCTCTTAAAATTAAGAATCCCTCTCACTGTAGACGTTTCTGTATATGTGGCCTGTGTTGGCGCGTCGCCACCAAGATGCAAAGGTCTGGTTTCTTGGGGCAGCGGTCCCCTGGGTCTTTGCTGGTAAGAACAATTCATATCCGCTGGGAGGGTGTGCAGCTCTAAAACCAAACTTCACTAACAATGCTTAGAGGTCCTCAATATAACGTCACATAATTGACAACCATACTGATGTAGGAGGTAGGTTACTGATATATGAGCAGCGTCCACCTTCTTCTACGGAAGCTGCAGACTTTGAAGGAAGAGGAATGGCTGCCTGACACCTTACACTGCAGGCCTCGCTGCATTTCTCATGCTGTGAACTGGGTCAAATGCCGCACTCTGATCCAGTGACATCATGGTTATGCTAATTGATGGATTGGAAACCTGAAACGTCGGCCCTCCTCACAGAATGTTGGCAAGTATGACGTCAATGCATGTGCCCCACTAATTAACAGGTGAATCGCCAGGGCTAATCAATCATAGATTCTGAATCTCTTTGAAGTGGGGTCTTACAGCGTCTTTGCCCACTCTCCTTCAGCAGGCGTACAAGGTAGAGTAACCAGCATTATCTGCAAACATAATTCTGATTCAGCAGTTTATTAAGGGCTAGCATTCTAATGAAGGAATGTAAATTTACAGGCACTATTATCAAGCTTCGTTTGTTAGCAAACCAGTTTTTCTGCAATGAAAAACGGCTTAGGCAATCGAGTTCTCTAAACGCGCCTGCCAAACAGAAGCTCTAATTCTCTGGTAATTTTGCATAAGCAGGATGTGCAAAAATTCAGAAGCCCATAAACTATGTCACTCCAAACATTGATGAACCCTTTGGTGCACCCAAAAATACTGGTGGTATTATTCATAAAGCCACATATTCAGTGCCCAGTGCTGCTCGTTTCATAAGACTTAGGGGTCAATGCAAAACCCTTCAGGGTGGACCAATCTTCACTGGAAGAGAAAAGCTCAACATAGAAAGAGGGGACAAAGACTGGATGAGAGCCTAGAAGCGCTCAAGATCTTCAAGATGCTATCTCGATGGACTGAATGTGCTAGGGGAGGGACACAGAGGGGCAGAGGATTGGAAATGGAATGAAGGTCAGAGGAAGATCCGAAGAGGCCCTGCTTGCAAAAAAAAAAAAGCCCACCAGAGCTGAGAGAAGTAAGAGAATCATGACAGCAAAGATAGCATGCACAGAGGCGCGGGACGGATGGGATCAGAGTCAGAGGAGGGGCAGTGAGGATGCAGAAGAAATAAAGTCAGGAAGGTGCCAGCATGCTGGCGGCACTGAAACAAGGAGCTGGACGCAAGGATTTAGATGCGATTCATGGCAACCTGAGGTGCTTCTCGCAGGATTGGAAGGCGGGCAGATTGTAAACCAATGACACTGTGTGGCCCAGGCTGGTGGAGCACACAAGAGATCAAACCCAGGAGAAGGTTGACGTGCAAAGTCAGCAAAGCACAGGTATGAGCAAGAATATTTATAAGTTGAGGAAGCGATGGAAACAGGAGGTATGTCTGGAGAAGTGAATACAAAGTTATCAATAAAAAAATCTCTACATGCTAAAAAAAAAAAAAAAAATGGCCAAAAACTGACAAATGAATAGTTGGTGGGAGTTTGGAAGGCAACACACACATCACTTTTTTATTATCTGATACTGTCACCTGCATCTAAAACGCAACAGAAGACATTGTACAACATTATGTTCAGACTTATATCCCTCGAGCAACCACATGTGAATCACGTTCATGCTTCTCAGGTGTATTCCAATTACATGATCGTGTATCACAGAACCTCAACCTGGATTCCTTCTACATAGAAAAATCATTCAACTATTATCAATGAACAAAGTTATCAAAAATAACATGTTTATTTCTAATACAAAAAGTACCATAGTTTCATTACAAAATTCATATTGAATAATACATATTTTCCAAATGTTTTACTGTCATAAATACGTCCTTTAGTTCAAAATGTCTTCCAGACATAGGGACATTAAAAGTTACATTTTTCATTTTTTACAATAATGCGGCCACTTACATTGATCACCTATGGCTCAGAAAATTACACCTTTGATCCTAGGTAGGTGGGATTCTGAAATTTAAATTGTTTCTTTTACTTTCCACCTAATATAAATTCCAAAACTGATGAACCTGTGTTCAGATACGGATCCTTCTCGTTATATGTACATACTTTGTTTATTCATTTCGTGACAATTACTAAACATAGTTCAATAAAGAAACATGACTCCGACCTAGAAAGTATTATGATGTTGTTAATGCCTATACAAAGAAGACGATCCGATCCTCCAATCCATTAAGTTATTAATGTCTTGAATATTATTTTAAGCATACGTTGTTCACTTTCTGCATCCAAAAATAAAAGTAAGTCTTAGAAATAAAAAATAAGAACGCAAAAAACTGAATGAGGCGAGTTATTCATAAAATGATATTGAGTGAAACAAAAAACTGCCAGCAAATGAGCACCTACAACCGAAATGTAATTTATCATATGCTTTGCTAGACATCAGGAGTCTGAGGACAGGAGAGTGAACAGTGGAATACTTTGACACCTCTGAAGGTTTAGAGTCACAGCAGAAAGGACAAACTTTAATAAGCCCAAACCATCCTGTACTATCTCGGCTTAGGAGGTTCTCGGAGGAGAAGTACAGGATATTTTTAAGCACAGGTAAGAGTAAGGACCACCCGCCCCTATTTCAGCCTCTTCGACCCATTCCTGTGAGTTAGACCACGATATGCCCCCATCATCACTGAACAGTAAACAACAGGGGGCTCCAAGTAAAGTACCTCGGTGTGGGCAAGAATGAAAAGGATCCATTGTAAAGTGAACAATGATCGACTTTTCATGTCTACGCACATTGTTTAACCTTACTGTGCCCGTAACTGCACCGATGTGGTATTCTGGTTATTGCCTTCAAATTGCAAAAACTTATTAGATTGCTTGGTTTTATTACTGTATTCTTCAGGAGAGAGCAAATTGAAGGAGCATTGGCTTAACACTCCAGTGAGGGAAGATCACCATCACTGACTTCCTACATGGAGCCAAGTGGAGATCAATCAGCCACTCTGCACGAGCCACTCTCAGCACGAGTGCCTCTCGGATTGACCCGATAACCAATGCTTTGGTATTAAAGGATTCAAGAGAAAGTGGATCAAGAAATTATATGGCACAGGATAGAGAATCAATTGCCTTTAGGCACCCTTCCTAAAGGTCTACCACTGAAGGACCAGAATTTAAAATGGTATGTTGTTAGGATGCGATGGGGGCATGTCATGGAGTCCTAGGCAGACGACCAATAAACAAGGATCTGGAATCTTTCGGACATGGAAAACATTCAAAGTTATTTTCTGATACGCATCAAATATCTAACACAATCTCCTTCCCACTTGTGACATATCACACTTGCAAGGAATGGGTGCATTCATGGTGTACAGCCGTAAGCCTGGATGTTTACCACAGATCATCAAAATATTCTCATCTATGTGACGTAAAACCCATGGTCAATTGAGTACAGCACAACTAATACTCCAGAAAGAGAAAGTGATGCCCACACTTCAGAGGAAGTTCCTGTGCCTCCTAAGTCAAATGTTTACAATAGAAAGGAGGAAAGCCTGGGGAAATGTATACGCTTCCAGTTACACGAGCAAAACAAAATTAGACATAGGGCCAGCATAGATTTGATTGTCAGGTGTAATTTATGATCTGAAAGTGAGTGCCAATATAAATATCTGGTCAAAAAAACATGCTTTAAAATGTTTTTGAAACGTTAAGAGATTCTTACTTTTTTATTTTCACTGGCAGGAAATTATATAAGACGGGATCTCTAAGAGATATGAAGTTTCTCGACCCGAAGAATTGTAATCTGCTTCTAGATTGGTTTAACAATATACCTCTGTGGTTGGTAACAATGTATGTAGAAACGCAAACCATGGATTCCTATTGAAGAGGTTTAATCCAATGGTCAGACTACACTCCGATGGCTGTACAAATTAAGTAGGCAATTCCCATAAAGCAGAAATGTATCATGGAGACCCATTTGTAGGACGAGAGCAGAGCAGGCAGGCGATGTAGCTAGAAAAAATGGGCTGATACACCATCCTCTGCATAATCAGTAATAAAAAAGGTGCATTGTGTTGAATAAAGATGCACACTTGTCACATATTCATAACTACAGCCCTGTCCAATGTGAGTCAGTTTTCTTCACTTCTAGATAGCTGAACACAGACCGAAAGCAATCACCCAGATACATTTCTGCTGAGATAGCCTGGAACATGGTACTATTTCCTAAATCTAATGGCCTGTTTCAGAATAACTAGAACCAACAGGCCAAAGGCCACAGAATGCAAAGTCTACTATGGATACAGAAGCCGCCATGACAGCTGCAAGTGCAGTCTTGGCCACCTCGGTCTTTGCCGTTTCCTGTTCTGGTATGTTGATCCATCCCACAGAGAAGGGTGTTTTATGGCCAAGGAACGGTCCGGTTTTGGCTGAACTCGCATTGACTGGTGTTAGAAATAATCCTTCTTGACGCACTATTGAGATACCTTTAATACCAAGAATGTGGCTGATAAAAGACATGATGTTTGATTGAATGTTTAAGTGCAGGTCTGGTTCTTGATTTTTACGATGTTGATTCATCAAAGGAGCTCATCAGGAACAGTGGTTGGTGCTACAGCATCTGACACAAGCACGGTCACAAATCGTGGAGTTCTGCCTCCGCAACGAGCAGGCAAATTCGTTAGCCATGGAACCACAGGCTACCAGGAGAGCTGGGAGCGGTGGCTTTTATGCCAGGGTATCCAAGAGTTGACAGGTGTGGAGTCTATGCAAATATTTTAAGACTGCAAATATGACAGCAGTGGTTGTGGCTGAAAACTGCAGTTGTGCCTAGACATATCTGCACCGGGCTCTGTCAGTATAGCAAAGAGTAAAGGTTATCAATGGTGGAATAGGTGAGCTCACTGACCTGTGAGCAGTGCGTACTATTAAAAAAAGGTTCCAAGGAAAGGAGAGCAATTCATATGCAAGACTGCTATGCCACCACAACAGAACTATGAATAATATGTTGTATAGTTGTTTTAGTGATCTCTTTTGCTAAAAGAACAAGTTACTTACCATTGATAACGCCCTTTGTGGTGGATACTCTTATCATCCGTGGATTCCTCACCTTTAGAATATGCCCAGGCACCGGACGATATCTGGACAGTCCACACATCTCCTGAACTCCGGTAGGGAGGTAGATAGATACCATTCTTTGTTAGATACCCTTCTTCGCAAGTCCCTGGGTGGAGAGGTGTTCTAGAGGTGTCTTGGGTCTGCTACCATTGACCTTTACTATCAGTGTGCTCGCCCAGTGGAGGAGTTGAATAAGGTGGAACTCACCTGCTCCAGTCAAATGAAACGTTTTTCTGCATTTAAGCCTGTCTAGAGTGACCCCATCCCCGTTAAGGCTCTACTTTCTTCAAAGCACTCTATTGTAGAGTTGGCCTTCCTGCAAAATAGGCGCGACCCGTCAAGAGGCATATCCTGTGCAATTTGGGAGTCCTGTGGATCTCATCCATGCATGGCATTCTCACACTGAGTGCTCAACCTGAATAGTCGGTCAGTCCAGCCCTGACTGTATCACATATTTGTCTGAATCCTGGCCATGCTGAATGTTCTGCACCAAGTTGATGCAAAGTTCCTACAGGACAACTGGCAAGATCTCTGCAATAATGTCCCATAGCACAAGGAAGTATCTACACAGCAAACAACTGGTGTTGACTGACCGAAGGGTGAGGCTGGGGAAGAGAATAGTTTCACCAATGCCTCAATTCTTTTTCTTGAATTTCTACCTGGAGGGTCATAGGGAATGAGTTTTGGATTGTGTCTCCTACTAGATGATTGAACTACCAGGGTCTCCAGAGTAGGGTGTTTCATCAAACACAGCAGGGGAACCCAGAGAAGGTTTGCGGTATTGTGCTACCTGTCTATTTACAGGTGAGCAGGAACAAGGTTTGGTCCAGGTGCTCATGAGAGTGTGAGTAAGGTAATTGTGAATGGTGGCAAGATCTCAGACGAGGTCTGCCCAGGCTGCAAAACTTCACTGAGGTCATTGGTGTTCACCTCAATAGATGGCAACTGTAAGTCCAGAATTTCAGCTGCCCATATGATGACCACAGTAAATAAGGCTATCCCTTCTGCTGAAAAGCAAGCCCAAATGTAAAGTGTTGTCATCATACTGCATGGGAAATTCATCCTTCTCATCTACATCGTTGCTCTGGACTGGCTGGCTTTGGTCATGCCCATGTCTGATCTATTTCAGTGCACCCTGCTATCTGTGTAAGTTAATGGTTTCACCATGCACTCAGGAAATGTCGTATCCAGTCGCCACTTGTGAGAAAACACACACACACACACACACACACACACACACACACACACACACACACACACACACACGAGAATGACTACCTCCTGTCAATGATTTTGTCATTTTCTTATATCTGTCTAACTCATGTGATGTCACCAGCACCTACACACTTGTGGGTACCATCTGCATACCTTTCAAGGGATTCACTATCTGTGTCCTGATATCCAAGTGTTACTTACTTGATTAATTTTTGTGCCATTGCATGCCTGATCTCCCAGCTTGCTCAACACGCTCTCAGGGTATCACCACTGAACTATTTCACTACAGGTGGGTGTCAACTGCACGTTTTATTATTTTGCTACCGGATTTTCTGTTTTTTTACATATCAAGGTGCCTTGTTAGTGATACTCATGGATACCACCATTTATCGTTTTATGACTTGACACCCACTTGTACTGGGTGCTTCTAGTGACTTATTTTGTTTCCTGAACCCGTGGCTCCAGATTTTCACCTGGCTGTCAGAAGATATTGCAAATTGTGCCTCATTGTTCTGTACACGGGAGACCTGGATGGAAACACCTGGTGTTTAGATATCTGCTTTTCTGCATCTATGTGTCCCAGATGAACAATTTAATTTCAATTTTGTCTCACACCTGTAAACATATTAGAGATTTACTTCCTGCTTGTCTGCTTCCTGTATCCTGGTGACTCCACCGATTTGCTCATTGAGCTGGTTAATTTAACGTAAACCTTCTGCTAATATTAATTCCTATCTTGGGCTGGTCTTAACAAGGTGCAGGACTCGAGGGCCATATATAGTTACATTAGTACGACACAATTACCACATATTGGTAAACAAGCAAAAGAAGGTAGGAGGCATCATTCCGTACAATTGGAGAATCCGTGGTATCGGCCACCGTCCGGGAAAGAAATAAAGTGACCTTTGAACAATGCACTGACCACATCACCACTCAACTGATCAAACAGCTCTGACACGGTCATTATATTATTACTGGTACTTAAGGGCATTTGGCATAACGCAGCTGTGTATGACTGATATACAACAAAGGACTTCTACCGCCTCATCGTCTTGAAGGCTGGTGCTCTCAATGCCATGCTCACAATTACTCCATCCATTCAGACTACGTGCTGATTACTTTCAGGATCTGCTGGGTGAACGTGAGATGCACTAGCTGACAGGCGAAGCAGATATTCAGAGTCTGAAACCTAGACAAAAATAGATATAGTCTAAGACAATGGTTCCCAACCTTTTGACTTCTGTAGACACCCATTTTATAATTACTGGAACCCAGGGACCCCCACTGAATCATTATTGGAATTCGGGGACCCCCACTGAGTCATTACTGAAAGCTGAGGACCTCATCTGTTAATATTATTTAATTTTCTAAGCAGTCGCGGACCCCCTGAGGAGGTTTGGCACCCTACATGTCCCCGGACCACAGGTTGGGAACCACTGGAAGATCATTAAGTGTACCACCAGATGACGCAGAGGACGACAGTCATGCAATTGCAACATAATACATGGGATCCCGCAATCCCTGTATAAAAGCCAGTCTCCAATTTCCTAATTACAGGTGACTTGTGATGTCTTGTCGCCTGTAATAAAGAAATAACATAGCTGGTCAACTGTAATAAGTTACTAAAATTCTGACATCACAGAGCCTACTGCCAGAGCCACCCAGAAGGCTAAATGGCAGGTCACAAAGCACCGCAAAAACTAAATCTGGCTTTTGCTTCTGCTCTCTTTTTCTAGATGAACAGTGACTAGCAGAAAGATATTTCTGGCAGCATGTTTATTTTTTCATGCTTTAGGTAATTATAGCAAAGACAGGATTAATCTGTATGTTTCTAGACATTCTGAGGCACTGTGTTTTTTAATTTGACTTGAATTAAGCAAATATATTTTTTGCAACAAATATCTAATTGTTGGATGTGTTTAAATTTCTACTTTCATACCTCAGGTCTGCAAACATCCTATTGCTTTCATTTGAAAGAGCAACACACCAAGTATTTAAGAAAACTATGCGAAGGGTGATGGCGTGCCCATGTACCACAAGGAATAAGGTACCTCCTCTGACCTACATTATAAGGTTTTTGCAAGTCACCTCTGAGTTCCATGAGCTTATATAAGATCTTGGCCTTTGGCTTTGTTCCACTATATGGCGATAGAACTCCTACGTGACTCCGGGATATTTGTATAATGCATGGCAGGGGATACTCTGTCCCATATCTTTTAACCCAAGTATCTGGAGTTTCTAGCTGAGATGTGGAGTCTGAGATGTGGAGTTTCTAACCAAGATGTTATTGGGGTGTAGGTTGTGATTTTGTGGTGCACCAGTGACCAGATTATGGGGGTCATCGACAGACCTTGTGCACTAGGTGTAGACCTTATTACTGTTATTTGTGAAGCAAAAGAAGAGCCTAGAGAGTGTACATCACTTGCTGAAAGGTTCATTGTACAAAATTGAAATTCTTGTCTATTAGAAGGCATCTGGTTAGACTCTAGATCCGCTTGGAACATAAAGCAGCCAGGTCAATTTAATTCCAGGCATTACTGAAAAATGTAAAGCCCTGTCATTTCACCTTGGCTCCACGTGTTTCATTAGCTATGTTGTACTGCATATGAACTTCAGGAATACTAGCGTTAACCGTGTTAAAAGTTCACAAAGAACACAACAGAAATCACTCAATGTTTTGCAGTAAAGATGCAACCCATCACAGCCACAACGTGAATTCAGCCCATATTCGCAATTCCGATCACTATTCACATATGCAGAACTATTTCCAAGATCCCTACGGCAACAGGCAAATCACTGAGCCGTCCAGGAAAGAAAGATTTCCTTTGCATGCCATGTCACAACAGTATAAGCTTTAACATCACCAAAAACCACGCTGGCAGGCAGTCTAAAGTTAGAGTACAGAAACCCAACAGAACTGTCCAAATAAATCAAAAACAAACTCGGATGTAAAAAAAAAAAAAAAAAAAAAAAAAACACAACAAAAAGACAGAAACAGCCTATCCATTTATATTTTGTATACAACTTGGAAAGCGAATGTGCTGAAAACGAGAAACTACACCCAACTAAAATGAAAGTCCACTCTATTCATACTTTTTTAGGGTCGCATGCGCAAGCGCACTAGCCTGCTGTAATCACTTTGTGGGCTTTTATCCACGTCCACCACACGACCGTCACTTTCGTTGGTTCGTGGGCTTGCCTTTTAAAGATCGCATGATTTCATTTGTGAATGGCATGCATACGTCATGCCTTTTCCAGTGTTTAGCCCTCCTCGAGCATACCGGCCAACAACTGAAAACATACGAGGCTCCATGTTTTCAGCATGGGTTCTGGACTACTTTTTATTCCCCGTGCAGCGCGATCTTGCAGCACATTTGCCGATATGTTTGACTGCGAGCAATCTTCTGTTTTTTTGTGTGTGCTCCTTAACGCTCACGGCATGGCGCTTTAAATCTGCTCGCTTATGTAAAACTGTATTACTTTTTATTTTCATTTTATGTGGCAATAAAAGTCAGGGCTTTACAACGCTAATAGCTCTAAGTCGAGCAAATGTGAGACCCATTGCATTGCAAATGCTTGTTTAGTTTGGAAAGTGGAATAAATTAAGGAGGTTTAGAGAGCAGCAAATCATCACAGTCCACAATGTTGCAATAAAATTATTAGGGGTAGTAATTAAGCAATACAAACAAAGTACGTTTTTACATTTCAGGAATAAAATCTAATCCACTCATTAGATATAAACGCACAAAAGTTAACATAAATCAAGTAATATTAAGGGCACGGGCAGAAGAAATACATTTCCCTGAATTTAGGATAAACAACAATTAAAAAAAAAAAGTTATTGAAATTTGCTGCCTTAACCAGGAAACACTCAGCATTTTAAGGTTCACAACACTTGGACAAAACTAAAGATCTTCCCTAATTCTAAAGCAGGTAATGAAGGGTATCTGCCATAATTTGCGGGGTTGCCCAATGTACTGTTTAATGTATGCACGAGCTCCTTGGACACCAAAATCAACAATTCGAAATTTTAGTTATACACTAAAGACCCTGAGAAAACCCAACCCAAAACTGTGTTCTCAGCACCACCATACCAAGGAAACAACTAGAACGGTTGTGAAATACAAGACAGCGTGGGGGGAGGGGATTAGATACTCTACAACAGTAGTTTTTGTCCAACTTCTGCTTTTGCCAAAGGTTAGAATCATGAGGGTTTTGATTGCTTGTTGAGGTTTCCAAGGCCAACTTTTTCTTTTCTCATGTTCTCCTCTTTATCGTGACCACTTTCCTAGTCTGTGGTGTGGGATTTTAGGAGTCTTATACAGAGAAGAACAAGTTTCTTACCTTTAAAAAAACACTGTTTCTGGGCTGTGGTTTGATTCATTTCCAACCTCATGATTGAAAACCATTTTTTTCTCCTTTCAAATCTGATACAGGGTCGGTGTGAAGAGAAGTCCCACAGGGGTCAAAACTATCACCATTATCCTAAATACCTTCATACCCCCCACTGTCCTTTTTGAAAGAGATGGGTGTATAATTTTACATATACCATACCGTATACACACTGAAGACACCAAACTTCTATTTAAACTACACCACTCAAAATCCCCCGTCACGCTTCTACTTTAGATCTCACCAAACTTGCAAACACCATTATGACAGTTAGTCATTGGATGTCACATCATTTCTAAAAGCGGAATCCTGCCCAACTGAGTTGCTAATTACAAGGAATGATATTCAGAAATTCCAGTCTTCCATCAGGCCAGATAGTATGGACCCTTGCCCAGAGTTCGCCAAGGTAGTTTGCAATCTATGCATTGACCTGGATGATGATTTTTCCCCGGAGTAACAAGACACCAGAGGCTCGCAGCACTTAAAACTGGCCAAAAAGATCTTGCTGACTTCAATTATCATGTTCCCATTTCACCTGCATTGGTACTTTCCTGCTTGGATTATGGTAGCTCCAGCCTCCCTGCATCTTCTGGTCTGGAAAACCCCCTGAGTTGTTTCCAACTAATCCAAAATGTGGTGGTCTACCTCATTGCAGGTACCTTGTGTCATCAGTGTATCTCTGCTTTCCTAAACCAGACACACTGGATGCCTATTAACAGGATCCTCTTCAAAACCTTGGTAATATTTAATCTAATAATCCATCACATAGCTCCTAAATTCCAGACTGCTAAATTGACAATGCACGAAGCGGCCAGATCGTTAACAGATGTCACTTTGTACCTGACATCACAAAAACTGACTGAAACCCTAGGAGACCAGAGCATTCTCTGTGGTAGTTGCAGGAGAATGGAATGTTCTTCACAGTGACCTCTGTTCAGCTTCATTGGCACTTCCCCTCCTCGCAAGCTCTTAGTAACTCATCTTTTTAACTGTATGACCTAGCTTTTTATTTTCTTTCTGCGAGCAACATGAACCTCTGGCATATATGTGCTTCACAAACAATAAATACATGCTTAACTTTGGGGCAGGGGTACAGGATTTGAAACTGGCTGTATAACCACTGTTTGCACTTTCATAATTTCATCACGTGAAAGAGACCTGGATCGGGCCAATACCCGTTTCCGGGTCAGAAATTGCCATTGGATCATCTATCCTACCTAAGGCACCAGCGAGGACCTTTGCGTTGGTGTAGACAGCAGTGCCAGAATCAGCACTGCCTGGTAGTGGGATCCACAGGGGCAGGTGGCGTTGACAGCAGACCCACTGGTGGATGTCCGACTGCAGAGCCTTGCGGCTTTGCTGCACCTAAAGGTGCACCAAACTGGGCCAGAACCACACTAAAGATCTGCAGTGTAGGCTCTTATCAGTCTGCTATCTGATGTTGGACCAACAATGACCTAGAGAATTCCAGGTGCGCCGGGACCAACTGCATGATCAGCTCTGACTCGGGCAACATTGGGCGAATGCAATCTTTATCGTGATGGCCTTGCGCCTTCTCACTAGACTTTGAGTGGCAGGCTGAAGTGCAAGTCCCACTTGGTCTGCCTGTGCTTGTGTCTGGACTTCAATTTGCTCTTTCTAGAAGACTAACCTAAAAGTGGATTTTTTGCTGAAGTGGCATCGGGACCGCAGATGGGATGGACCTATGATTCAGCCACACCCTCTTCTTGTGCTCGCTGATACAGTACCTCGCTTCTCAGTCCCAAGTCAACTTGGGATGCACAAGGGCACAGTTGTTACACAACTTTATATCATTCCCAGAACCCAAGTGTGACAGACACAGCTGTAGCAGGTTCATGACCAACACTTGCTTTCTGCAGTCCCGGCACAATCTGAATCTCTTTATTTTCAGTTTCCCTAGCACACTGTTAAAAGTTTTGGAACCATCAGAAAACAGACTATATTGGAAGCAGATCTCCAGTTCTGCGTCAAAGGCCGCAATAGGAAATGGCGTCAATGTGAAGGGTGGTCCATTCTATGGGGCTCTGCTCTGTCACTTCTGGAGCCACACAGAGACACCACAGAGGCACACAGCACCACCTACTGGCGCTCTGGAGCATTGCTGGATAATTCTCCAGCATCAGTCTGGTGCCTGGGGATATTTTAAAGGTGAAGAATCTGCTTTTAGAACTATCCATCAGAAGTACATGTTTTTGTACTAGCGTGATCAAGCATTATCTTCATGTGCACAAAACTAAATATAAACAACTGTGGTTGAGACCTCGTTGAAAAGTTTCCAGAGTGTCACACCAAAATCAGAAACTTAGTTAATATCTTCAAATACAAACTTTAACGTAAGAAATACGAAACAGGACGGCATTTCCAAACAAAGTTAAACATTCTATAAAGGCTTCCTTTTCAATTAAAGCTAGTTGGATGTTTGAAAGATTCAGAGTTTGCTGCAGGTGAGTGCTTAATTTGTAAATAAAAACGTGCCAGTGCCCAAAGACCTCTTCTTAAACACGCAGCTGCTGCAATTAGATGTGCAAGCATGGAATACTGAGGCAGCATAATCCTGAAGCCATCTTGGGCCTCTTAAATCCATTTACAGGCACTCCCTGCCGCTTCAGCTCACAATTACAGCTTTTTGCTCTCTCCCTTTGTGTTGCTTTTTCGTTTTTCTCTTCCTCCGTCTTTCCCAAATGTGTCTTTTGCTTGCAGTAAATGCTTGAGGCAGAAAATTAAGCCGGCCGTCAAAAATAAGTGCTGGTGCTCCGCACCGGAAACAAGCACAAATTAAGCACTGCTGCAGGTACTAGTAAACCTTAGAAGTCTGACACCCACATCTCCTACCAGCTTCCCACATTAGTACTGTTGATTGATGCTTGCACAGCATCCAATCTAGGAGCCTATTCCAGTAACATTTTGAGAGAGCACAGAAAAATCTAACTTTATCAGCCAGCTTGAACATCCGCCACTCTGCAGCTAGGGGAATAATTTGATCCGCACTTGAAAAAAGAGCACCATACTTTCTAGATCAATTAGAGGACAAAGCTACTCACAGTGCTGAACAAGTGAAAACTGGACGAGAAATGCACACAGGTTTATGCCACAATTTGGAAAGGGAGGTCAAACCCAAAACCATGCTTTCTGACAATACTGTCGAGGGGTGCCAATGATGCGCATGGTGTGCTAGCTGGAATATAAAAGTGATATGCAGCCCGTTTCACTCCCTTTAATCGGACATATGCGCTTAACAGAGAAATGTGAGTGATGGGTACACTCAACACTACCCAAGCTTCCATCTATTGTCCTAGCAGTATGTCCACATCAGTGCAGTCAGAGTGGCATGGCCTACCAAAGGCCTAGTAATAAGTCCACATCAGTGCAGTCAGAGTGACGCACCATGCCAGAGTCCTAGTAACATGTCTACATCAGTGCAGTCAGAGTGACGTGCCCTGCCACGGTCCTAGTAATAAGTCCACATCAGTGCAGTCAGAGTGACATGCCCTGCCACGGTCCTAGTAATATGTCCACATCAGTGCAGTCAGAGTGAGGTGCCCTGCCACGGTCCTAGTAATATGTCCACATCAGTGCAGTCAGAGTGACATGCCCTGCCACGGTCCTAGTAATATGTCTACATCAGTGCAGTCAGAGTGACGTGCCCTGCCAGAGTCCTAGTAACATGTCTACATCAGTGCAGTCAGAGTGACATGCCCTGCCACGGTCCTAGTAACATGTCTACATCAGTGCAGTCAGTGTAACATGCCCTGCCAGAGTCCTAGTAACATGTCTACATCAGTGCAGTCAGTGTAACATGCCCAGCCACTGTTCTAGTAATATGTCCACATCAGTGCAGTCAGAGTGACATGCCCTGCCAGAGTCCTAGTAACATGTCTACATCAGTGCAGTCAGAGTGACATGCCCTGCCACGGTCCTAGTAATATGTCCACATCAGTGCAGTCAGAGTGAGGTGCCCTGCCACGGTCCTAGTAATATGTCTACATCAGTGCAGTCAGAGTGACGTGCCATGCCAGAGTCCTAGAAATATGTCCACATCAGTGCAGTCAGAGTGACGTGCCATGCCACCGTCCTAGTAATATGTCCACATAAGTGCTATCAGAGTGGCATGCCCTGCCACGGTCCTAGTAATATGTCCACATAAGTGCTATCAGAGTGGCATGCCCTGCCCACGGTCCTAGTAATATGTCCACATCAGTGCAGTCAGAGTGACGTGCCATGCCAGAGTCCTAGTAACATTTCCACATCAGTGTCATCAATGACATGCCCTGCCACGGTCCTAGTAATATGCGTCGTCAGAGAGGCATGCCCTGCCGCAGACCTAGTGATATGTCCACCACAGTGCAATCAGAGAGACATGCCCTGCCACGGTCCTAGCAATATGTCCATCTGAGTCCATTCAGTGTGACATACCCTGCCACCGACCTAGTGATATGCCCACCACAGTGCAATCAGAGAGACATGCCCTGCCACGGTCCTAGCAATATGTCCATCCGAGTCCATTCAGTGTGACATACCCTGCCACCGACCTAGTGATATGCCCACCACAGTGCAATCAGAGAGACATGCCCTGCCACGGTCCTAGCAATATGTCCATCTGAGTCCATTCAGTGTGACATACCCTGCCACCGACCTAGTGATATGCCCACCACAGTGAAATCTGAGTGACATCCCCTGGGGTGCTGTATTATTTTTGCTTCCTGGTCTGAAGAGGGACTGTAAGGTGAAAAATAGATATTTTCATGGATGTGAACGCCAAGCTATACAGAAGCAAGTATTACATAAATAAAACCGGAGGTGTGAAATTAAAATTGTATAATTACTTGCCTGCTTAAAATTTATATTTTCCCCCTAACAAATTAGTTTGCGCCCAACTTCCATAAGAAGGGAGTAAAAAACTCCCACACAAATCATAATCCAGATCTCTGGAATTAAGGCAATATTACATCAATCAAAACAATGTAAATTGAAAATGCTGCTGTTGCTTGCGTCTAGAGAGCGGCAATGTTCACTTCCAGGTACACAAAGGCGCATCTCTGAGCTTTAGGGAGAGGAGGCAGTCGGGAACCTTTCCTGCATAAAACACCTGCTGCCATGACAGCCAGTGTCTGCAACGGGGCCCTGCTGCGAGCAATCTGGCCTCAAGCCACAGGGAAAAGATGCGAGTCTGCCTGGAGATTAGGGGGAGCTGAGGGCCAGACAGCATAGGACAAAGGGCACATTCCCAAGTGTTGGCTGGGATGTGGGACTGAAGGCAGTGCCTACCACACTGGTTCACACCGCAGACAGCTCAGTGTCACTATTTCAGTCTTTCTTTTATTAGGTCGAGCCTAGGCAGCGCATTTGCACTGTCTTTGTCATGTTATCTACTTATGTGGGCTTTCACTACACCCATTTTACGCCCACCACTTTCATTCGTTCCTTGGTCTGCCTTTCAAAATTCCCTTGATTTCGAAGGTAAATGCTTTATGCTTGTCCCGCCTTGAGGCTGCTTTGTTCCCCCCTTAGAGACTGACCATGTTACATGGATTATTGTACCATCCGCCATATACCTTAATGTGGCGCACTACTTTTTTCTTTGTTTGCCTCTCTGCTTTGCGCTCCGTATATTGTTTCTTCAGATTCCTTGTTTTTGGGCATGCAGCTGTTTCCTTGTGATGTATGCACCCAAAGGATGGAAGCTGGAGGGGTGGGGGTCTTTATTTATTTTGAGAAGTTTCATATAGCACAAACTCGTTCAGAGGCGCGCTTTACATGAGTACCACTTGCGTACATGAAGTTTCATGTAGCTCAAACCTGATCGGAGGAGTGCTTTAAATGAGTACCACTTAAGTACAAGTTTAGCAGTTGAAAAATATACAAACTGGAGAATTTTAAATGGAAAAAACACAGAAATCCTCAATGCGGCTATCCCGGCACAGCAGGAGAGACAATACTACCATATTCACTGCACTCGGGAAACTTGTCCCATAATGCTTTGCTGAACATTTCTTTTACAAAACATTTGGAACCCATAACTCAGCCTGTGGTGGTCTTAGGTCAATGGGAACATTACCAAACCTTTCAGCACGATGCACCATTTATGTCTAGGTCATCCCTGGGTCCACCACACTATTTTGGGTAGACCCCAAAATAGTATTTAAGGTCCTTGTTTGTAATATTATTGCAATAGGCCTGAGAATATGTAAGGCACTATGCTCTCTAAGGGCTAAATATATGGTTACACCGCACTTTCTACCATTTTCTTTTCATGTGGTTATGCCCTCTAGGGGCTGACTATATGGTTACATGACTGTGTTTCATCTAAATGCTATTATTACTGTGGTGCCCTCTAGGGGCCCTTCTGAACATTGCAGTCAAGATACTACAATATTCGCTGCACTCAGAAACTCACCCCATAATACTTTGCGGGGGATTCGTGTTACAAAACATTTTTGACCATTACTCATCGCGTGGTCGTCCTAGGACAATGGAACAATGGCCAACTGAATAAAAAACATTTAAAACAGTGCTGCATTAGTGTAGTACTGTTTTCAGGGTTCATCGTCACAGGTGGTTTTGTTTCCTCAAATTCACATCCTTCATCAAAGAAAACAAGCTGGTGGTCAGGGCAGACATGCTTTCCTTATCCTGTGAAAACAGTTCTTGTGCAGCTAAAGCTTTCTGTCAATAAAGCAATCTACACCAGCAGCAGCTCAGCATCCCACTGGCTACTTTTAATTGTATATAGCAGCTCTGAGAACATGTGGAACCCAAGAGCACATTATCATGCTGATCAAAGTTCATACTCTTTAAATGCCACGACTCCATCGTACCCCAGCAAGTGAAGAGAAGTCAGTACAGCTGTGAGATGTTTACCCAGTGAGTACGAGACCAGATTGGCCCACAGATTGGCAAGGTTCTCCGCCAAAGTGTTAGTTGTGGTATTGGTTTCACCTACTAGAGTGAGTGCTGAGGAGGTTTTGCTCGTCAGACGCCAAGTAGAACCTACTTAATGACAGCCGCACTGCAGACAAGCAGTACGCCAAATACAAGCGTGTCTACACCAATCTATGCCTGGACTGCGCCCTGCACTCACATAAACCAGCCACTTGTTAATGCTCACACAAATTAAACACCACCCACACAACATGCCACTCTTGCATGCATGCTTTTCAAGACCCGCTCTCTCACCAAGTATGCCACTGAGATATGGGACCTACTACATTACCACGCTCCGTACCTGCTCTTCCTCACAGAAACATGACTAAACCAAACCTCTGCACCAGACATCCCTATAGCCATCTCTGATAGCTACAAGATAGCCAGGCAAGACCATTATCAAAAGTATACTATCAGCTTCACCTCCTACCCAGACACCCCCCAGCTACATAGAACACCTCATGTTCAAGATACGCATCACAACAAACTTCTCCCTTGGCTGAACTCTTGTTTGCAGACCACTAGGACCCAATAGCTATTTTGCCATGAACATCATAGACTTAATTGCACTCATCATCGCCAGCACCTTCATTCTCCTCGGAGACCTTAACTTTAGCCAAGAAGACCACACTAACCTAATCTCTACAGCACTTCTAGAAAACCTTGCAAACCTTGGCTTCACCCAGCATGTTACCAAACCCACCCACGCCACTGACACCTACTGGAATAAATTTTCTTCTCAATCAGCAACATCACAGTTGATAACCCAGCAACTATGACCTGGACAGACCATGCCCTCGTCATTTTCAGCATACCCATCCCAGACCACAACAGACATACAACCACCGGAATAGACCACCACAAAGGGAAAAGCATCATAGAAGAGAAGTGAGCTTCCACACTCTCTGCACACCATCCAGAGCACGAAAGCAACTTGCCGAAAGTCATCAAATACCTCAACAGCTGAATCAGCGCATGCACCAACACCCTGGCTCCCTTCAAGCACAACCCAATGGCAAGAGCTGGACTACAGACCAGCTGGTACACAGAAGTACTCAGGCTGACAAAACAACATTGCAAGCAACTAGAGCGCAAATGGAGAACAAGTGAAGACACCATAATTAAAGACATTTTCAAATAAGCCCTTAGACCAGAGGTGGAAGTGGGTGGGATCTGCAGGGCATGACATGCCCATAGGTTTTTTATTTAAGAAAAAAACACTCCCCTTCTTTTACTTAAAAGACAACCATTCAGGGACGTTAGTTAAGAAGGCTCAGCTGAAGTGGAGGGAGTCTCTTGTGCTGTGATGCTGTGGGAGGGACAGACAGCTCAATAAGAAACAAACCTTCTTGCTTAAGTGCCTGCTGCATAAATAAAGCGTAAATGTGTGCTGTT